>NC_054375.1:134878797-135210225 GCF_017654675.1 Xenopus laevis | reverse complement strand
AGACAGTTTGCAATTCATTTTCATTTATCATTATTTGTGGTTTTTGAGTTATTTCGCTTTTTATTCAGCAGCTCTCCATTTCAGCAATCTAGGGTCCAAATTACACTAGCAATCACTCATTGATTTGAATAAGAGACTGGAATATGAAGAGGAGAGGGCCTGAATAGAAAGATGAGTAATAAAAAGTAGAAATAACAACAAGGGGGTTATTTATTAAAGGAAAACTATACCCCCAAAATGAACACAAGCAACAGATAGTTCATATCATATAAAGTGGCATATTAAAGAATCTTACCAAACTGGAATATATATTTAAGTAAATATTGCCCTTTTACATCTCTTGCCTTGAGCCACCATTTCGTGATGGTCTGTGTGCTGTCTCAGAGATCACCTGACCAGAAATACTTCAACACTAACTGTAACAGGAAGAAGTGTGGAAGCAAAAGACACAACTCTGTCTGTTAATTGGCTCATGTGACCTAACATGTATGGTTTGTTTGGGAGTACAGTGAATCCTACGATCCCAGGGGGCGGCCCTTATTTTTTAAAATGGCAATTTTCTATTTATGATTACCCAATGGCACATACTACTAGAAAAGTATATTTTTATGAAATATTTACATGAAGCAGGATTTTACATATGAACTGTTTTATGCAATATCTTTTTATAGAGACCTACATTGTTTGGGGGGTATAGTTTTCCTTTAAAGTCCGAATGGCAAAAACTAGAATTTTTCCAGATTTATTATTAGGGATGCACCGAATCCACTTTTTTGGATTTGGCCGAACCCCCGAATCCCTCGCGAAAGATTCGGCCGAATACCGAACCGAATCCGAACCCTAATTTGCATATGCAAATTAGGGGTGGGAAGGGAAACACATTTTCTACTTCCTTGTTTTCTGACAAAAAGTCACACAATTTCCTTCCCGCCCCTAATTTGCATATGCAAATTAGGATTCGGATTCGGTTCGGCCAGGCAGAAGGATTCGGCCGAATCCTAATCCTGCTGAAAAAGGCCGAATCCTGGCCGAATCCCGAACCGAATCCTGGATTCGGTGCATCCCTATTTATTATACCCCAAGGATGGAAAAAGTCGGAATCCGAAAATCCGGCATCTTAGACCGACCGAGGTAGAGGAGAGTTCCCTATCCTATTTGGAAGTTTCTTTGGTCTGCGCTGGAATTACCCTGAAAATCCGACTATTTTTTAAAAATTCAAGCTTTTCAGGAAAAAGCCCCATAAAATCGAGGGAAAAAATTGTATGGTTCTAGATTTTTTCGTGTTTGTCCCCGATCCAATTAGATTGTGCTTTTTTTATTAAGAAATAAGGTCTAATCGTGGATTCTAGTTTGGTTATACTTTTTCAATTTAATTAGTCAGAAAAATTCTGAATTTGATAAATAAGGCCCCCTATGTGTAGCCTTTACAGAGCATTTGTTTTTTAGATGGGGGTCAGTGACCCCCATTTGAAAGCTAGAAAGAGTCAGAGGAAGAAGGCAAATAATTAAAAAACTCAAAAAATAAATAATGAAGACCAAGTGGAAAACTGTTTATAATTGCCCATTCTATATACATTTTTAATCCACAAGGTGCAGAGCACAGTCAGATCCTAGTGCTTTTTAAGTGAGCACTATGAGGAGCGCTTTTGTGCCCCTTAATGCTCTTGAATCCGTGTATTAACTTTTAGTGTGATATAGAGAGTGATTTTCCGATTTTGCAATTTGCAACTGTTTTTTTCATTTTTTATTTGTGTTTTTTTTTATTTATTTCGCTTTTAATTCAGCAGCTCTCCAGTTTGCAACCTCGGCAATCTGGTTGCAATGATTACCATGATACAATGATTTGAATATGAGACTGGAACATGAATAGGAGAGGTCTGAATAGAAAGATGAGTAATAAAAAGTAGCATTAACAATACATTTCTAGCCTTACAGAGCATTTGTTTTTTAGATGGGGTAAGACCCCCCATTGGAAAGCTAGAAAGATTTATAAAAAGGCTACAAATCATTCAAAAACTATCAAAAAAAAAATTCATTATATAAGATATTAAAAGTTAACTTAAATGTGAACCACCCCTTTAATGGCCAAAACAATTCAAGTGCAGCAATAAAAGGCCCTTTATACCTCAAAAGTTGAAAAATATATGGATGTATGATATGGCTCTCTACTGAAATGAGAAATTAACACATCATGGCCTAAGTCACAGTACTGAGCATTACACCTTTATCTGGTTAATGCAACTGGTGCTGAATAATGTATTTTTGGATCTTAGTTTCTCTGTTTAAGAATTTCTCTCCTGATCCTCCTGTAAGCTGCTGTCACTGCTGTGCTGTTTCATAACACCCCCTGCTGGATAAAAGCTTAATATCCTATATAATAAAGTTGAAGTGTCTCTGCGTCCAGTCCCTGTGTCCGTGGGATTGCGCTACTGCGCATGTGCCCCACGGACCGTCTCTAACGGCCCGTTCTAGCGCCCGTTAATTTAACGGGCTTAATGTCTAGTAAATTAATAAAGACAACCACCTAACGTTAAAAGACAAGGAAAGTTTTAGGGAGGAATGTAATAAAAAGTCTCAATCAAAAAAAAAGCACAATCTAATTGGATCCGGGAACAAACATGAAAAAATTTAGAACCATACAATACAACAATACAAGCTTGAAATTTTACAAAATAGTCGGATTTAAAATGTTGTCTTTGCAATTGTTTAGCACTACTTGCAATGTAAAATCAGTCGCTGGTGAATATTACATTGCGCATTAGCACTAAGCAAAGGTTGAGCGTTAACACCTGCTCTGGAGTTTCATTTAATATTTTGCTGCTAAAAAGAAAATTAATTACATACACTGTGAATGTTCGCAAAAGGCATTTATTCGCAAACATTAAGATGAAGTGGTTGAGGTCTTTAGTCTGCCAAAAAGGATGCAAACAAGGCCGCTAAGGTTCGCAATTGTCTTTGCGCAGGTTTTTTTGTGCTAACAAAACTTATTACATTCCCCCCCCCCTCTAGGGGCATAGTTATCAAAAAAAAAAGATTTTTCACATTTTGTTTTTTTAAATTGAAAATAACTCGAAAACTCAACAAACTTGAATGTGTGCTTATTAATTAGTTATTTGGATAAAATGGAGTCTATGGGAGATGGCCATTCCGTAATTCAGAACTTTCTGGATAAAGGGCTCCGGATAACGGATCCCATACCTGTATTATCCAGAAACCTTTTATCCAGAAATACTGCGTTGCCCTATGCCAGTTTCCAATTTAATTGCAGACTTTAATAAAGATCAAATAGAACCCCCTGTATGGTGCCCCTCCCTATAAGAGTCAATATTAAATGCTATTCTAGATTCAAACTGTCCTAAAGAAATAGAATAAACAATGAGCACATACACCTTTATTTAAAGGATCAGTAACATCAATTTAAAAAAAAAAAATTGTTAGTATAGAACAAAAAACAAACACAAAGACATATTAAACTTTTAAATCGAGAGTCTTTATTAAGAAATAACTTCGCTTGCGCTCCTCTTCAGAAAAGGCGACACAGAGACGCGGCACTCGATTTCTCCTCCCTTGCTATCTCCTATAAGAAAAGCAGGGAGGAGAAATCGAGCGCCGTACGATGGATCACCTATCGCCTTTTCTCAAGAGGAGTGCAAGCGGAGTGTAAGTAAGTTATTCTTAATAAAGACTTAGCAATTTAAAAGTTTAATTTGTTCTTGTGGGTTTTTTTGTTCTATACTAACGAATTTTTTTTTTCAAAAAATTGATTTTACTGTCCCTTTAATGAATAAAGGGCACTAATCAATAGAGAATATAGACTGAATTGATTAGAAGCTAAAAGATGAATTCATTATTAGACCTAAACTTGATGCCCTTCATTGATTAACCAATAATTAATGAGTGACCAGCGGCGTAACTACCGGGGGAGCAGAGGGTGCAATTGGTCCAGGGCCCGCACCACCTCTAGTTATGTTACTGTGAGTGACTATGAATTGTTTGTATAAAGCGCTCAGTGCACTACTATCACTCATTTGAAACTATTTTCATTTAAAGGACACCTATCATCTAAAAATTGATTTCCCCTACCTGAAGGGATTGGAGGAAACAAGAGTTTTTATCAACACATTATTGATTACATTAAAATCGATCCATAACCGTGTGGCCTGAAACCTTGTTCAAATCATAACAGCTAGTAACGAATCCCAGTATTAATTAGTATTTATTAACTGATCACAAACCAGTTCATTTTACTTAGAACCAGGCACTTTGTTGGCATCTGCTTTCATAAAAAAAATAACACATTTTTATTTAAATTTAAGTAATTTTATTAAACTGTTCAGCACTAAGCACTTTATAATGAATTACTAATTCATTAATTATTTGGGTTACTCATCATAGATATGTTATAGTAAATGCAAAACAATCCTGTTTTTAAATGGGTTCAATGTATTTTACTGGACTTAAAGTCATGGCTCTCCGTATTAAGATTCCAAGCATTTCTAATAACAGCTCATGTTCTTCTCTGTTTCTTTATACTTGTGCATCCCTTGGTACAATACAATGCAAGTACTGTGCTCACATGATAAAGACATTTAAAACTCACCTCCCCCTCGTTTTTGAACTCTGCTCAGTGATGTAAGTGACATAAAAAATGCTAGTTTGAAGGCACTTCATGCTTAATGCCTTTAAACTGTTGTGGAACTCCTTACCCTTATATAATAATGTTATATTGTATTACTGCAAATAAATGTCCAAATATATTTTTACACTGCTGCAGCATTATTTTTTTATCAGTCATTTGCCAAAAATATTGTGTTCCAGTGATAAAAGACAATTTTTGCTGCTACCACATTTAGTGGGTTATTTATTAAGGTTTGAATTGTGCTTATTTATTATACCCCAACCCTGGACCAAAAATACACCATCTAAAACCACCATCCCGGAAGTATCCATCATAGTTAACAATTCCACTATCACCCCCTCTCCCCAGGCACGGTGCCTTGGGGTTATCCTAGATTCTGCCCTGTCATTCACTCCTCATATCCAGTCACTTATTAAATCATGTCACTTCCACCTAAGGAACATATCCAAAATACGATCCTTTATCACCCAAGATGCTGCCAAAATTCTTATTCACTCTCTCATCATATCACGTCTAGACTACTGTAACTCTCTTTTAATTGGCCTCCCCCTCCAGAGACTGTCACCTCTCCAGTCCATAATGAACACTGCTGCGAGGCTCATACACCTCAGCAACCGCTCCTCCTCTGCCATGCCACTCTGCCAATCCCTACACTGGCTTCCTCTACCTTTCAGAATCAAATTCAAACTAATGACCCTGACATTCAAAGCACTTCATAACTCTGCCCCACCCTACATCTCTGAACTCATCTCTATATACTCACCCAACCACTTACTACGCTCCTCTAATGACCTGCTACTCAACTCTTCTCTCAATACCTCCTCACGTGCTCACATTCAAGACTTTGCAAGGGCTGCACTCCTCCTCTGGAACTCTCTCCCACAGTCTGTCCGACTTTCTACCAACCTTTCTGCTTTCAAGAAATCTCTTAAAACGCACTCTTAACTTCCAAACGCAACACCACATACAATACCACATATCTCACCCACTTAATTCAATCTTGCCCACTCCCACACCTTGTGTATTACTCCCTTCCCTTTAGAGTGTATGCTCCTTTGCATATGGCCTTCCTCACCTTTTTAGTATTGATTGTGATGGATGTAACTCCATATAATACACAAAAGCCATGAATATCCTGTAAATTATATCCTTATAAACGGTGACTTCTGCTGTCATCAGTTATAAACGGTGAGTTCTGATGTCATTTCTGTCACATGACTCATTGAAATTTGTGTATTATAATAAATAAAGTACCCCCAGTTGTAAAATATGAGGATATTAGAAGTTACCTCGGAGTTCCATGACCTGTATAAAAACACTCGGCCTTCGGCCTCGTGTTTTTATATGGTCATGAAACTCCTCGGTAACTTATAATATCCTTATATTTTACAAAAGGGGGTACTTTATTCACTATATATTCTATGTATATAATTCATGTGATTTAGTTATATAATCACATTTACATACATTTACGCAATATGTTGGCTGTATATAAATACATGTTAATAATAATAATAATAATAAAACCTGTCGAGGTCTGTAGGAGTCAATGAAAGAGGTCCCTTGAATCATTTGTTAATAACCTTCTTGATGTTCAAGTTTTATTTTTTTTGGAGGGTTTTGTCCAAAAACTCGAATGATAAATGCAATAAAAGTAAAGTTTTTTACTTGGATTTACAATAAAATTAAAGTATAAAGAATAGCAAAATATGTTGTTGCTAAATGGTGCACTTGTCATATTTACAGGAATCTTTACATTTTAACTGGTTTAACTGATCTAATTACTTTGTACTTTCATAACAAGCAAAAGTGGATGCTTGAAGAGAGAACCTAAAACTCACCAAAGTGGCAGAATAAACCAATTTGGATCTAACAAAGGAACCTGAGAAGATATAAGCAAATGTAACGGATACTACTAAAGAAGAGTCACAACAGGTCCCTATTCAAGGCGAAAAAGTAGAAGGTGAATTAAAGAGAACTGATGAGCAGTTTTCTAATGAACAATGTGAGAAAAAAGAAGAAAAGGAACAATTTACTGAAAAATCCGAGCAGGAAGAAGTACAGATTCCTTGTGAGGAAAATAAAAATGCTGAGGAGCAAGAGAAAAATAAAATCTGTGAAACAGATAGTGCTGATGTAAAGAAAAAGAGGATGTCATTCTTCAAAAAATAGAAATGGAAAAAAAGCCCAAACCAATGGAAAGAACAGAAAATGTGAGCATTGCGGGCAGAGCATAGAACAGGACAAGTAGTACCCTCTATTTTTATACTAGAAATGATCCATACAGAAACAAATCCGTTTTCCCAGGAAAAAACATGTTTTTTGAGTGTAACTATACGACCCATGGGCCACAAGTTACACAATTGTACTATTTTTAATGTGCTAATAAAATACTGGAATTATTGTAAAATATATAGGGGCATATTTATCAAGGGTCAAATTTGGAATTGAAAAAACTTCAAAATTCAAATTCAAAAAGACCAACCGAAATTAAGTCGAAGATTTTTTTCATGGTCGAATAGGTCCGTTTTCCATCAAATAGGTCCATACGTATCGAATGAATAGCGCATTCGATCGAATTCGATTCAAAGTTTTTCCCAAAAAAGTCCACCAATTGACTCCAAATGGGTTCTAGGAGGTCCCCCATCGGCTAAAACAGCAATACAGCAGGTTTTAGTACATGATAAATTTCGATATTCGAATTTTTGCATACTTTTCAAATTCGAATCGAATTTGGACTATTCCCTAGTCGAAGTACACAAAAAAAGCTCGAAATTCGAATTTTTTAATCCGAAATTTCACTTCAACCTTTAAATCTGCCCCTAGGTCTCTTTATTATTTATTTAGAAAAATTAAATGTTCTATTGCATTTATATGTGCAACTACAACAATAGCCACCCATGTAGTTAGTGGCAAAATGTGTTCACAACACTGTTTGTATTTTGCCATTTTTAAAGAGTAATTATTAGGTAATTTGTCCACATAATTTTGATTAGGCATCAGATGAGTTAGGTACATACATAGGAATTAGAGGTATGTATATTAGTAATCTGGCTAGGGCCAACTTTAAATATATTGGGGCAGTGTATATATACCTGTATAAATAAATCTGTGTGTTGTCGCAAACGTATTGGCCATGTCCCTTGCATGCACACAAAAGATCAATCAACTAGCAGTTAGGCAGGTTTTACTAAGACAAATTGTGACCTTGAAGGATGTTTTTATTCCAGCTATAGCTAGGGTTGCCACCTGGCCAGTATTTTACAGGCCTGACCGGTAAAAATGACGCTTGATCCCAATGTTATTAATAGGGGAAAAATCTAAATATATAGGAAGGCCGGTATTTTTTTCCAAAAAAGGTGGCAACCCTAACTATAGCTACAATGATACATACCAATCACCAGTCATTTTACTGGTGTAAGTA
Source organism: Xenopus laevis (assembly GCF_017654675.1). NCBI lineage: Eukaryota > Metazoa > Chordata > Amphibia > Anura > Pipidae > Xenopus > Xenopus laevis. Next base: position 135,202,162 of record NC_054375.1, on the reverse strand, counting down.
AGGGGAAACCATCCTGCAACTGCTGGGGGAAGGGGTTGAATTATAGGGAACCCAGTGGAACTTCAACTGATATGTGTCCGCAATATATGCTTATGGAAAATATCTAAAACCCAAAGATTTTGACCTCAGTTGCCATGAGGCCCAATAGCAAGATCTATTGCTGAGTACATGTAGATGATAACTCATACAACTGAGTTAATAGATCCCAATATAAGCAGCTAATGTTCCTCTATAATAAGAAGTTCATATTTAGGTTTTATCAAGGGTCGAATTTCGAAAACAAAAAACAAGTAAGTATGAGCAAAAATAACCACAGCATCCCCTTAAAACACTGACCTGCCCCACGCTCCTCCTCTGCTTCCTCCCCCAACCCGCCCACTTTTTTCCCGCCGTGGCTAGCCCCTTCCTTTGTTCTACCTGAGGGGCTAGCTGGGAAGGGTTGGGGGATGCTAAACACGGGCACATTATGGAGGAAGGGGGGCCTGGCCTAAATCCATTCCTACCTAGACGGTCCTCATTCCCCCGAAGTTCATATGTAGGTTTTATCAAGGGTCGAATTTCGAAGTAAAAAATACTTCAAAATTCGACCATCGAATTTAAATACTTTGAATTCGAAGATCGAATTCGAACTTTTTTTTATCGAATTTGGGTATTCTGCGGTCGAAGTAAAATCGTTCAATCAAACGATTTAATCCTTTGAATCTAACGACTCGAACGATTTTATCGCACGATCGAATGATTTTACTTCGACTTCAGAAAACTTAGAAAAATGCTGTAGAAGGTCCCCATAGGCTAAAATAGCACTTCGGCAGGTTTAATTTGGCGAAGTATTGAAGTCTAAGTTTTTTTAAAGAGACAGTACTTCGATTTTGGAATGGTCGAATATTCAAACTATTTTACTTCAAGTCGAAGTAAATTCGAAGTCGTAGAATCCTATTCGATGGTCGAAGTATCCAAAAAATGTCTTCGAAGTTTTTTACTTCGAAAATTCCCTCTAATTCATTTCGACCCTTGATAAATCTGCCCCTTAGAGTAATTAAAGTAATAAGAGTGCCAATAACATGCCTCCTAACATTTAGGAAACAGAAAGAGGGACAAAAAGATTTGGCGAGCGTATTGAGGCAAAACTTTTTGGCCACGCCCATTTTTGGACACACCCCTAATTGCCATGTTCATTTTACATAATTTGGCAGGTTATGAAAGTTTGAACACATTTCTGTGGTTTTTATATGTTATTACAGTTTTGCAAATTAAGGTGAATTGCCCTTTAAGCTGTGAGTCTTCGTTCTTATCTTATTAAACTGTTACATAAGTATGTCAAGTATCTATTCTGGGATGTCTGCCAAGACCCAATTAAGTTAGAAACTTTGTATCTGTAACTTGTAACAACCAACTTTATTAACACACACACAGAAAATGTGCAAACCTTGAGGACTGCAGTACTCATCAAAACAGTAGATGGCAGCACATGTTAAGTTCTCCATATATGTAAACATCTCCCTTTCTTTCTTTTTTATATAACAAAAACAAACTTCAGTATATATTGTTTTTATTTATATATATATATATATATATATATATTTTTTTTTTTAAAGAACAAAGTCTTTGTATCTTGCAGGTGTTCTGATTACTCGAGTGCGAGTACAGCATGATAGAGCTGTAGTATCATTATTCTCTACTAGTGATGGGAAATTTGCGAAAATGTTTTTGATGACGGCATATTTTCGGGGCAAATTTATTCGCCAGCAAATTCGTGACTGGCGAATATATTCGTCCATCACTATGTTCTACATTTACTTCTACCTCTGGGTTTATAGATGATGTCTGGTTTGGAATGTCCTCCAAGGACTCTGTTGTTGGGGCTGTCTCCTCACTGGTGTTAGCATCACTTTTTTCATTGGTGCTCCTGAGGAATTTCTCCTATACAAGTGACCATCAGCCTCCACTATATATGAACGTGGAGCAACTTTCTCCAAACAAATACCTTTGCACCACCTTCCATCTACCGATGTAGGAAAAGGTTGTATATGCACTGTTTGGCCAATGTCTAGTTCTGGGAGTTCTTTGGCTCCTCTATCAAAATATGCTTTTGCTTTCTGGCGCTTCTCTCTAAGATGATCAACTTCCCCTTTTATCACCTTTGGAAACAGCAGCTTCTGAGTAGTGGGAAGGAGAGTTCTTGTCCTTCGTGACATGTCTTTGTACAGGACTGCTGTTGGGCCCTCGGTAGGAGTATTCCTCCAGTCAAGTATGGCTTTCCAGAGATTTTTTTCTATCTCTTTTAGCGTTCTTTATGATTGTTTCTGCTATCTCCATAGCAGATTCAGCTTTACCATTGGACTGACTGTGATAGGGCGATGATGTATTGTGTTCAAATTCCAAATTTCTGGAAAAATGTGTGAATTCTGAGCTGACAAATTGTGGTCCATTATCTGTGATAACAGTGTCAGGTATTCAATGTTGACTAAAGTGCACTTTATAGCATTCAGTGATGGTTTTGGAGGTGGTATCAGAAATTGCATCTATCTCCCAAAAGTAATCTTGCCCTGGTATGGAAAAGAGGTCCATTCCTAATTTACTCCATGGTAGAGTAGGCAGTTTTGGTGTCATCAGTGGTTCCTTTGTGTGCTTGCGGAGGTATTCATTGCAGATGTTACAGTCCTTTATAACCTCAATTATTTCCAGTCCCATATGTGGCCAGAATATTACATCTTTTGTCCTTGCGATGGCATGAATCTATGCCAAGGTGACTTGAATGTAGTCTTGCTATCATCTCTGGGCATAGAGATTTGGGTATGATGACTCTGTGTCCTTTATACAGAATCCCATCCTGAATAGTGATTTAGTCTCTAAAACCCCAGTAGTCTCTGCTACAAATGGGTACCCTTTCTTTCTGATCAGGCCATCCAGATAGAACAGTTGTCTTCAATGACTGTAAGGCCTCATCTTGTTCAGTATGGTGTTTTTGTTTATAAACGTATATCGGATATTTTTAAATATTCAGCAAAGTTAATCTGTTCTAGCTCCTTCCTAAAGGCGTCATCTGTATACATTGAGAATATTTCATACTCTGGAGTATTAGATTTCACTTGGGTTTTGGATAATGGTGCTCTTGACAAGAAGTCTGCAATATACCTTTGTGATGCTTTTTTGTAAGTCACATTTAGGTTGTACTTTTGTAGCTGCAGCATCATGCGCTGTAAGCGATTTGGGAATCCTAGTAGAGGTTTCTTGAAAATGCTTTCCAGTGGCTTGTGGTCAGACTCAATGCTGACTAGGTTTTTTCAATGTAGGTACTGATCAAATTTCTGACAGCCAAATACAATTGCCAGACATTCCTTTTCAATCTGTGCATATCTTTCCTCTGTTGGGGACAGTGTGTGTGATGCAAAGGCAACTGGCTGTTCCTTTTCACTGGCACTGTACTGTCCTGTCACTTCTTCATTTACATCATAGTATCATAGGACTGGTTTTGCCATCACCAGTTTTTTATTTGCTCCATCGATTCCTCATAGATGGATTGCCAGATCCATACACTGTCTTTGTCTGTCAGCCTTCTTAGTGGTTCGCATAAATCAGACAAGTGCGGTAAGAATTTAGCTAAATAGTTTACAAATCCTAACATTCTTTGGAATGCTTGTACATTCTCTGTATCTGGCATATCCAAAATCCAAAAGACAGCATATGAAATGAGTTATCTATAATACATTTATGATACACAAAAGCCATGTTTATCTTGTAAATTCTATCCTTTGAAACGGTGAGTTCTGATGTCATCAGTTATAAACGGTGAGTTCTGATGTCATTTCTGTCACATGACTCACTGAAACTTGTGTATTATAATTGTATAATAAATAAAGTACCCCAGTTGCACAATATGAGGATATTAGAAGTTATCTCAGAGTTCCATGACCTGTATAAAAGCACGAGGCCTCCTTATATTTTACAAGAGGGGGTACTTAATTAACAGCGGTTATAAGCCAATTCCATATATTGATATGTAGACATGCAAAAGTATAACCACAAGTGGTATGGTTTTTATTGGGGGTGGTATTTACTAAAACTCGGGTTTATCTAATTTTTTTAATGAAAACAAACTGCCATCCACGAATTGAACTCATTCATCATAATTATTCTCAAAAAAGTCGGAGCAAAAAACGCTGCAGCAAAAACGAGCGTCAATTTCAATCGTACAATGTACACTACAGAAATTCAAATTTATCATGCCACTTATCATGGCCACAGACGTGCAGATTATAGCCTAAAGTCATCTGCGCATTTTCCGACTTGCAACTAACCATTCAGATAATATAAAGTAGTAAAGAGAAGAAATCACACAGTTCTCTGGTCATTTATTGGCAGACAGCAATCACAAAAAAGTGATGCCCGACAAATTGTAGTGACAATCTCCAATTGATATTCTCAGATAGGCAATACATACAGAGATATTATTGGTAATCAATATTAATCTTTTAGTTTTCAACATTTTTATTGGGTTTTCCAAAAACAAACAAGATTTACTTATCACAGCGCAAGTTGAGCATGGTTAAGCTATTTAACCCTTTAAGTGCCAGCAGAATTTCACATTTTGGTTACGCGAAATGCCAGCCGTTTTTAAGCATTTTGTGCTCTCTCACTTTAGGGGCATTTTCTGAGGGGAAACCTATAGTTTACCTAGGAAAACTATACATTGTTTTTTTCGGTAGAAACTGAGCTTTCTAAATCTGCCTGAGTTTTCATGTATTTCCACCTGTGCAAAAAAATTTATAGTGCTAAATACCAAAAAAAAAAGAAAAATTACCATTTTTCATCGTATATCAATTTATACCAGAAAAATATTTCATTTTACAGATGAAAATCCAACTGATTTGGAAAGCCTTATGTCTCTTGAACGTGCCAATACCAGATATGTATAGTTTTAGGGAGATTTAGGACTTCTGTACAGCAAAAACTCCCGGCAGTATATTACTGAATTTTGAAAGCACTAAGGCAGAAAACGGCATGCTTTAGATTCCAAGGCAAAAAATCCTGAAACCATAGGTTTACCCCAGAAAACCATACATTTTTGAAAAGTACACATTCTGCCGATTACAAAATGGGTAACTATGTCTCTCTACTCCCAACTACCAAACAGAAAAGCTTGTCTGAACATAGCGGTTTTTCAAAATAAAATTCAAAATTTTGAAAAATCATTTCAAAGGTTTTATTTTGCTGCTCCGCATATCCCAAACTATATTAGGTACCAAGTAAAAGCACCTGCAATATGATTGCCAGGGGTCCACTGAACAGTTTTATACCCATTATGCATAGGTTTACCAAAGTATCTGGCATGTAGAGACACCAATATGAAGTTAGCACATCCAAATTGTTCAGGACTTTACTTCAGCTACTGAGAAATCAACACATTGACTGCATTTTTTGTGGGGTAAAAACACAGAAATATATATTTACCCCCCAAACCCATATATTTTTGGAAAGTACACATTCTACAGAATCTAAAATGGGTACCCATGCCTTTCTGCTCCAAACTACTGAGTCGCAAGGCTTTCCCAAAATTGTCGGTTTTGGTGAAATATCTGAAAATTGCCTCAAACCTTCAACTTCTCAGCACCATATCACCCATGTATCGTTACGCACCAAGAAAAAACACCCTAAATATGATTGCCAGGGTTCCTAAAAACAGTTTGGTGGCCATTGTTCATAGGTTTACCAAAGTATCTGGCAGTTAGAGGCCCCAAAATGAAGTTAGCGCATACAAACAGTCCCGTGGGTGACTTCATCTAATGAGAAATCAACACATTGACTGCATTTTTGTGGGGTAAAAACACAGAAATATATGTTTACCCCCCAAACCCATACATTTTTGGAAAGTACACATTCTACTGAATCTAAAATGGGTACCCATACCTTTCTGCTCCAAACTACTGAGTCGCAAGGCTTTCCCAAAATTGTCGGTTTTGGTGAAATATCTGAAAATTGCCTCAAACCTTCAACTTCCCAGCACCATATCACCCATGTATCGTTATGTATCACAAAAAAGCACCCAAATTGTGATTGCCAGGGGTCCTCCAAACAGTTTGGTGCCCATTGTGCATAGGTTTACCAAAGTATCTGGCATTTAGAGGCCCCAAAATGAAGTTAGCGCATACAAATTGTCCTGTGGGTAACTTCATCTAATGAAAAATCAACACATTGACTGCATTTTTGTGGGGTAAAAACACAGAAATATATGTTTACCCCCCAAAACCCATATATTTTTGGAAAGTACACATTCTACAGAATCTAAAATGGGTACCCATGCCTTTCTGCTCCAAACTACTGAGTCGCAAGGCTTTCCCACAATTGTCGGTTTTGGTGAAATATCTGAAAATTGCCTCAAAGCTTCAACTTCTCAGCACCATATCACCCATGTATCGTTATGCACCAAGAAAAAGCACCCTAAATATGATTGCCAGGGTTCCTCTGAACAGTTTGGTGGCCATTGTTGTTCATAGGTTTACCAAAGTATCTGGCATTTAGAGGCCCCAAAATGAAGTTAGCGCATACAAACAGTCCAGTGGGTAACTTCAGCTAATGAAAAATCAACACATTGACTGCATTTTTGTGGGGTAAAAACACAGAAATATATGTTTACCCCCCAAAACCCATATATTTTTGGAAAGTACACATTCTACCGGATCTAAAATGGGTACCCATGCCTTTCTGCTCCAAACTACTGAGTCGCAAGGCTTTCCCACAATTGTCGGTTTTGGTGAAATATCTGAAAATTGCCTCCAAGCTTCAACTTCTCAGCACCATATCACCCATGTATCGTTACGCACCAAGAAAAAGCACCCTAAATATGATTGCCAGGGTTCCTCCAAACAGTTTGGTGGCCATTGTTCATAGGTTTACCAAAGTATCTGGCATTTAGAGGCCTCAAAATGAAGTTAGCGCATACAAATAGTCCTGTGGGTAACTTCATCTAATGAAAAATCAACACATTGACTGCCAGGGTCATATGATTGCCAGGGTTCCTCCGAACAGTTTGGTGGCCATTGTTCATAGGTTTACCAAAGTATCTGGCAGTTAGAGGCCCCAAAATGAAGTTAGCGCATACAAATAGTCCTGTGGGTAACTTCAGCTAATGAAAGATCAACACATTGACTGCATTTTTGTGGGCTAAAAACACAGAAATATATGTTTACCCCCCAAACCCATACATTTTTGGAAAGTACACATTCTACAGAATCTAAAATGGGTACCCATGCCTTATTGCTCCAAACTACTGAGTCGCAAGGCTTTCCCAAAATTGATGGTTTTTGTGAAATATCTGAAAATTGTCTCAATGCTTCAACTTTCCAGCATCATATCGCCCATGTATCATTACATAACACAAAAAAGCACCCAAATTGTGATTGCCAGGGGTCCTCCAAACAGTTTGGTGCCCACTGTGCATAGGTTTACCAAATTATATGGCATTTAGAGGCCCCAAAATGAAGTTAGCGCATACAAATTGTCCTTTGGGTAACTTCAGCTAATGAAAAATCAACACATTGACTGCATTTTTGTGGGGTAAAAACACAGAAATATATGTTTACCCCCCAAACCCATATATTTTTGGAAAGTACACATTATACAGAATCTAAAATGGGTACCCATGCCTTTCTGCCCCAAACTACTGAGTCGCAAGGCTTTGCCAAATTTGGCGGTTTTGGTAAAATATTCTGAAAATTGCCTCAAAGCTTCAACTTTCCAGCATCGTATTGTCCATGTATCATTACCAGCATAAAGCATCCTAAATATAAACATAGGGGTCTACTAAACAGTTTGATGCGCAATGTGCATAGATATACCAAACTATGTGGCGCACAGAGACCCCCTAATGACAATATGTATAGACATTTTCACGGCTGACGCGCTGGCTGCTGCAATATAACCACCCGGTGTGTGTATTATGCGACATTAGACCACCTAACAGTACAGAGACCCCAGAAAACCATATATTTTCAGAAAGTACACATTCTGACGAATCCAATATGTGTAAATAAGTCTTTCTACTGCAAACTGCCAAACTGCCAAGCAATGCTGAACATAACGGTTTTTATCAAATTTCTAAAAATCGTCACAAAGCTTGAATTTTACCCCATTATATGCCCCACATTTCATAACTTATCAGCATAAAACATCCTAAATATGAACGCCAGGGGTCTACTAAACACTTTGATGCCCAATATGCATAGATATACCAAAGTATGTGGCGCACAGAGACCCCCAAATGACAATATGTATATACATTTTCACAGCTGACGTGCTGGCTGCTGCAATATAAGCACCTGGTGTGTGTATTATGCGACATTAGACCCCCTCCTAACAGTACAGAGACCCCAGAAAACCATATATTTTCAGAAAGTACACATTCTGACGAATCCAAAATGGGTAAATAAGTGTTTCTACTGCAAATTGCCAAACTGCAAAGCAATGCTGAACATAACGGTTTTTATCAAATTTCTGAAAATCGTCACAAAGCTTGAATTTTACCCCATTATATGCCCCACATTTCGTAACGTATCAGCATAAAACATCCTAAATATGAACGACAGGGGTCTACTGAACACTTTGATGCCCAATATGCATAGATATACCAAACTATGTGGCGCACAGAGACCCACAAATTGATATATAGTAGATAAAATTTACATAAGCAAAACAAACTAACACAGAACAGTGTGAAATGCAAATAAATCACCAAAAACTAATAAAACCACAAAAATCAATGCTTTTTTTTTTCACACTAGTGTAATCGGCCACCAGAATTACCGTTTGAATATTTTAGCTGGGCCAAATCGATTATACGGACAGAAACAAGTGAACAACATAAATGCAGAGCTGAAAATGCAATAAAATGGCTAAAAATTCAATAAAATGGCTAAAAATGCACCAAAATACCCAAAATTGCAATATAACCACCAAAATAACATACAAAAGCTATTGCACAGTACGGTTAGCGAATACGCTATTCGGAACGGCAATAAAACATTCTTTTTTAGCCCAAAAAGAGACGATGCGATAAGAAAAAAAAAAAAAAAAGCCACAAAGCCATATATGTACATATGCGTGTGCACAACGGGTAAATTGCATGTTATTTGCACGTGTGCGCGTGTGCAAGTGTACATGGGTGCTCTGAGTGTGTGTGACCCCCCCAATCCCCAAAAATCTATGTGTGAGTGTGTGTAAGTGTGAATGTAAGTGTATATTACTGTAATAAGTGTGTGTTGGTGTGTTTGTGTGTTTTTGTGTGTGTAAATGTTACACTTACCTGGGGTAGATGCATCAGATCGATGAGAAAGGGTCCCACGCAGCAGATCTCCAGCTCCAACGGTCAGCAGCCATGGGGGAGCGGAGCTGGGCGGAAGTGCAGCGCAGGCAGCAGCAGGACGCATAGGAAACGCGTCCCTGCTGCTGCTTTGGGGCCCCTGGGCGATCGCGCCCCAGGGGCCACACGATCCCCTGCTCTGCTCGTTGTCTAGGGGCAGGGGATCGTGAAGGAGCGGAGCGAGCGGCTCTAACAGCCGCTCCTCCGCTCGCAAACCCGGAAGTGCTGCAGAACGTAGAATCTACGATCTGTGGCACTTTGGTCCTTTGATCCACAGAACGTAGATTCTACGTTCTGTGGCACTTAAAGGGTTAACTTCATGCATACATCATGCTGTTTACAACACAAGGGCATAATAAACTTGTGAAAACATAAAGATTATAAATGGCTTATATTTGTGTAATGAGTCCCTTGACCCATGCAATAAAGTTTAGTAATTAGATCTACTGTACAAGCTAACAAAAGCAACACACAAACAAAACCTCTCATGGTGGAGTTATAATAACACTAAATATTATGTAGATACCAAGTTAATTTTGTTGCCCAGACATTAGGATAGTTAGATCTGTAACAGCTCCTGAATTTTAGTTATGTGTTTAGAGTTTATTTGATCAAAGTAAAGCGACCAATTTTCAGAAAACTTAGTTTCAATATGTGGTTCCTCAAATTTAATTTTTATGGCCTCTTGCCAGCTATATAAATCTTTTAACCTGTCTGATTGGCTGAATGACCGATCGCCATTTTCGTTTTGTACGATAGTATCTTCGTGTCTATGGCCAGCTTAAATCAATAACAAATGGAACTATTTTGGCTAATGAACAGTTTTTGACACCTGACAAACACAGGTGCATGCACTTTCAGCTGATTCATAGTAGCTTATTGGGGCAGTTTTCATTTTTTTGATGATGATTGGGCAGGTAAAAAAAACATGGTCGATAAAATGTAAAATGTAAAGTAGTGACTTTAAAGCTCAAATAATGCCATATTTACCTGGGTGGGTGCTTATTTTGACCTTAAAGGGATCCTCTCATAGGAAAACATGTTTTTTTAAAAACGCATTTTTGAAATCTGACATAGGGCTAGACATTTTGTCAATTTTCCAGCTGCCCCTGGTCATGTGACTTGTGCCTGCACTTCAGGAGAGAAATGCTTTCTGGCAGGCTGCTGTTTTTCCTTCTCAATGTAACTGAATGTGTCTCAGTGAGACATGGGTTTTTACTATTGAGTGTTGTTCTTAGATCTACCAGGCAGCTGTTATCTTGTGTTAGGGAGCTGCTATCTGGTTACCTTCCCATTATTCTTTTGTTTGGCTGATGGGGGGGAAAGGGAGGGGGTGATATCACTCCAACTTGCAGTACAGCAGTAAAGAGTGATTGAAGTTTATCAGAGCACAAGTCACATGACTTGGGGCAGCTGGGAAATTGACAATATGTCTAGCCCCATGTCAGATTTCAAAATTGAATATAAAAAAATCTGTTTGCTCTTTTGAGGAGAACTGAAGCAGTAGCTAGAAATGTTGTACATTATGTCCTGAGCTTCTGTACCAGCCCAAGGCAACCACAGCCCTTTAGCAGTAAAGATCTGTGTCTCCAAAGATGCCCCAGTAGCTCCCCATCTTCTTTTCTGCTGATTCCCTGCACATGCTCTGTGCTGCTGTCACTTACTGAGCTCAGGGACCCACTCACAATATACAGTACACATAGAATATAAATGTCACAATATAAGGTTGATTAGTAATTAATACAGATAATTAATACATGGCAGTACAGAAACCAGTGCAACCAGCATCAGAATCTAATAATCAGCCCTGTAGCATCATTTTATATTACAGACCAACCTCATTTTCTGCTGGATAATTAGTGACGACCCCTAAGCTTAGCTTCTCAACAGCTGCTCAGAGCCCACTGAGCATGTGAGTGTCACAGACATTTTTAGCCCTATTCATTTGTAGACTTTAGTTCTCCTTTAAGGGCCAGGGCACACTGAGTAGATCATCTGCTTTCCTCATCCTGCGTTTTGTACTCAAGTGGAGGAAAGCGGATCCATTGTGATCTACTGCATTGTGTAGACAGGCACAACAGTAGCCTGAGCGGATTTCGGTGCTGAAACACAAAAGTTTGCATTTTCAGGCCAAACTCTGCTCGGTGTACCTCCACACAGACAGATGCCAGGCCTGTCAAAAGGGCAACAGGTGCAGGCAATATATTTGCCTGTTTTTTGCTCGCCTGTACCATTGTGTATGAGCACAAAGCTTTCATGATGTCAGTGAATGCCTATTAGTGTTGAATTAACTGACAAACTGGAAAATCCGGGGAATGATGTAAAGCAGGGGTGCCCAAAAGATAGATCGGGATCTACCAGTAGACCTGATGATCTAGCTGGTGATCAGTAGATCTCAAGACTCTGTCAACAAACAGCTTGTCTAAAATCACCCTCATGTTTCATTCTTTTCATTCGGATATTTATTATAAGGTTAAATAAGAACTAGTTGTTTGTTAAATATTCATTTTCTCATAAATCATTTATATCAAAGGTATAAATCAATATTTAAGTAATATTTTCCATGGAGCAGAATGCTAAGAAGGGCTTTCATGGATGTAGATCATAATGGGAAATCATGACTAAAAGAAGACCTCGCATTAGTAAAGTATGGGCACTCCTGATGTAAAGTGACTGGAGGCAGGGGGGTCTGAATCGCGAAACTCCAGGCAAGTAAAGATGTCTGCTAACTAACCGCATGTCGGATAAAAATACACGCTGGGCATTTATGAGACAATATATTTTATGTTTCCATGTAGAAATAAAAGGAAGGTTTTTGAAAAACTAGTGTTAAATCTTGTGTCACTCTACTGACATGGAACTAGACACAACTCCACAGCAGTGTTGTAAAAAAAAAAGAGTGTGAGTAAGAGAACTACATCTCCCAGAATGTTGTGCCCTGTGCAGAGGAAGTGATGTTGGAAGGTGGAGTGAGGCAGGTGCTGGAAGGAAGTGCATCAGAGCAGAAAAGGCAGCTGGAGATATGCTCTGAGCAACTGGCAGATCCTGAAGGGCGGCTTGTGTGTGTGTGTGAATGTTGTGGGCTGTGGGGCAGAGCTCAGACCTCTGTGTGCAGCTTGTGTGTGTGAGTGTTGTGAGACAGAGCCCACTCCTCCTGGGTGCAGCTTGGAACAACTGACAGACAGCCTTTTCTAGCAGCCGATCGTACAGGGAAACAGTGAGAACTGCAGTCCCCAAGCAAGTACTGTGCAGCGTGGCTTCTCCTGCCTCACATCCTAGCAGTAAGTGTGTCCTGATACTGACCTACAGCTCAACCCTGTATATTCTGTCTATAACAGCAGCAACTTGAGCATTAAATGCACTATATTGTTCTCTTTACTCAAGTATTAAATGCACCATATTGTTCCCTCTACTCACACATTAAATGCATTATATGGTTCCCTCTACTCGAGCATTTAATGCACTATATTGTTCCCTCTACTCACATATTAAATGCACTATATGGTTCCCTCTACTCACACATTAAATGCACTATATGGTTCCCTCTACTCGAGCATTTAATGCACTATATTGTTCCCTCTACTCACATATTAAATGCACTATATGGTTCCCTCTACTCACACATTAAATGCACTATATTGTTCCCTCTACTCAAGCATTAAATGCACTATATGGTTCCCTCTACTCGAGCATTAAATGCACTATATGGTTCCCTCTACTCGAGCATTAAATGCACTATATGGTTCCCTCTACTCGAGCATTAAATGCACTATATGGTTCCCTCTACTCGAGCATTAAATGCACTATATGGTTCCCTGTACTCGAGCATTAAATGCACTATATGGTTCCCTGTACTCGAGCATTAACTGCACTATATGGTTCCCTCTACTCACACATTAAATGCTCTATATGGTTCCTTCTACTCACACATTAAATGCTCTATATGGTTCCTTCTACTCACACATTAAATGCTCTATATGGTTCCTTCTACTCACACATTAAATGCTCTATATGGTTCCTTCTACTCACACATTAAATGCACTATATGGTTCCTTCTACTCACACATTAAATGCTCTATATGGTTCCTTCTACTCACACATTAAATGCTCTATATGGTTCCTTCTACTCACACATTAAATGCTCTATATGGTTCCTTCTACTCACACATTAAATGCTCTATATGGTTCCTTCTACTCACACATTAAATGCTCTATATGGTTCCTTCTACTCACACATTAAATGCTCTATATGGTTCCTTCTACTCAAGCATTAAATGCACTATATAGTGTTCCCTCTACTCGAGCATTAAATGGCTATATAGTTTCCTGTACTCTAGCATTAAATATACTATATAGTTCTTATTTACCCCATCTCAGTGCTGTGCATTTGTGCAAACCTGTATTGTTTACCTCCAGAAAATTGCTGAAACATTCACAGTTGCCTGGACCAGATCTATTATTGCATGCTGTTTCCTGCATTAACTGCTATTTTGTTTTAGCCCAGTTTCCACGTAATAAATGGTGGTGTGCATGCACTGGGAAGCTTTGGGAAATAACCATGGCAATATTAGAACCACCCCCACAGGATGGGCTGCATAACTGAAGTGGCCTCTTGGGTTTCCACTGGTGGAAGTGGCACATGCTAGTTCTGCTGCTCTGCCTACTGTTTGTCTCTGCCCAGTGTTTGGATGTGTCCCACCAATACAGCCTGAGTCATCCATGCAAACATAACAGCACATATTGTATGCCCAGTTAAAAAATGTCTCCTCGAGCTCTTGTTCTTAGCAGTGACAAAATGATATCTAATGACAGAGCAGCTGTGGTTTGTATTGCAAAAAGTAATGGTTTTCTGGTTGCTAAGGCTGCCTGGTAACTAAGGTGTGTGACAAGAGGAGCCCAAAAGGGGGAAGCTCGTAGTGATCGCCATCTCCTGCCCTACAGTAACGTGTCCTTTAGCCAGTGGCCACTTGTGAGGCGCGTGGGACGGTGAGAGGTGCTGCACAGAGGGGAAAGCCTGAGGGGGTTACAGCAGTTGGGGAAATAAAAGTTGGAAGTCTCCGTTCAGGCATGTCTTGTTTCAGATGCGAGTGGACTCGTGGTAATGAATTATTATCTAACATGCAGGCCTTCCTGTTGTTGTTGTTGCACTACAACTCTCAAATAACTGTGAATAGCAGTCCCATGACAGCTTGAGGGCTGCAGATTAAATATCCCTGATGTATAGATGGAATATAGCAATCATTTTTAAACTTTACATGCTTTGACATTTTATTTACCTTTTTCCTTCCAAGGGGTTCCTCAGATTTTGGGGCCCTAGGCTTAAACTCTCTACCCTAAAATCAGCTCTGTTCAGGATCACTGCTGCAGGTTGAATAGGCTTGGTATAGAGAGTGGGTGTGAGGTCAATACAGAAAACAAAAGTAATTTGGTTTATAATGGGCATCTGCTGGGGGTTTGACAAATGTGCAGGGCAGGGATCTAACTACCCAGGGAATAGAAAGCTGTTTCTTGAGGTTGTCATTGGAAGCTGAGGCAGGAATCCTTGCACAGACAAAGTCAGGGGTGGGAGGAATAAGTAATAAGTAGGTCAGGGAGAAGAAAGGACTAGTTGAGGGAAGGTGTTTGTGGTGTAGGACTGTCACAGGCCTGAGGAAACGCTAATCTGGGATCATAACCTGATATAAAAAAATGTATTCTAGTACAGTTATGGGACCCGTTATCCCGAAAGCTCCAAATTATGAAAACGCTGTATCCAATAGACTTATTTTATCCAAATAATCCAACTTTTTAACAATGATTTTCCTGTCATAATAAAACCGTAGCTTGTACCTGATTCCAACTAAGTTATCATTTAATCCTTATTAGAAGCAAAACCAGCCTAATTGGTTTATTTAATGTTTACATGATTTTCTAGTAAACTTAAGGGTAAGGTCACACTGAGCGTTTTGGGGAGATTTGGTCGCCTGGCGACTAATCACCTCGTCTTTGCGGCAACCAATCTCTCTGCGCTGGCTAAAATTAAAAATCGCCGGCACTAATCACACGCATCGATTTGTTTTCCGAAGTCGCCCAAGACTTTGGCCAACTTCGGGAAAACGAATCGCCGCGTTTGATTAGCGCCGGAGATTTTTCATTTTAGAAATCGCAGAGTGAGGGAAGGCATTTGAGGAGATTGGTCACCGCAAAGACGAGGCGATTAGTTGCCAGGCAACTAAATCTCCCCAAAACGCCCAGTGTGACCTTACCCTAAGGCATGAAGATTATGGAAAGATCCGGCATTCGGAAAACCCCCTGTAGGTTATCCTGAACATAGCTGTTCAGCCCACAGAGTTCCCACCTGTTCGGTTTTAGGAGATGCTACTCTAATTCTGTAAGGACTCTCCTGGTTTCAAACTTCTAATAACTGGGTACATAATAATATGGTCAAACTGTGTGGTTCTGCACTGTAACTGTGCCCTTAAAAACATGAAATTGTCGACCTATTTCCTTGTCGGTGGAATGGCAGGATGATGTGTCCAAGTGAGCTTATTGCTGCAGTGTGTCTGTGCTTGTAGTAGCAATTTCTGATTTTACACACTACTGTAACCCTCTGAGAGGGTACAACTGTATGCACTCATTTTCTTAGTTGTAATCCGATCGTTTGGCCCTAGGGCTGAACGTTCAAATTAACTTGATATCGCCCTGCCGTGAGTGGTCACATTGGGTTAAGATCTGCCCATTCTTATCGTGTATGTATGGCCACCTTTAGACTTCCACGGAAGTTTTATGTAGCCCAACCCTTTAAACTGATAAAGGAACAGCAACGCCAAATAATGAGTTTTTTTTTTTAAAAAAAAACAATGACCATGTAATGCACTGTTGTCCAGCACTGGTAAAACGTGTGTGTTTGCTGCAGAATTATAGTTTATATAAACAAGCTGCTGTGCAGCTATGGGGGCAGCCATTCAAGCACAGGATACACAATGAATCACAGGTAAGCTCTGTAGTATACAATGGGATTCTTCAGAACTTATCTGTTATGTGCTGTATATCCTGTGCCTTTTCTCCTTTCTCAGCTTTGAATGGCTGCCCCCATGGCTACACAGCAGCTTATTTATATAAACTATAGTAGAGTTTCTGCAGCAAACATACCAGTTGTATGAGTGCAGCACAATCAGTACATTATATTTTATTTACTTTAATGCACTTTCATTTTTTGATGTTACTGTTCCGTTAAATACTGTGATGCTGGGGAATGAGTATATACAGTAGCAGATGGTGAGAACAAAAACTTTATTTATTTTATTTGCGGTTCCAGGAGAACATAATTTATTTTCTGGTTTCCTTGTACCTGTAATTTAATAGTGCTTAGGATTTATTCAATGGATGACAAAATAACCATTGTTTTATGAGACACAGTCTAATTTATTATGGGCAAGACTGCACAAGCTCCAAAACTGGTCCCATAAAAGCTCCATACAGCGAGCGGTTGCATGCCTGCCCATACCAAATGCAAGTTTGCCTTGTGCATGATTGGAAATCTAGTCCAACACTGATAGGCATGAGGAAGCCTGGTACTTTACTACCAAAGCTGGCATTCAATGCAAAGCTCCCTTGCTCTTTACAGCTTGCTCCTGAGTAGAAAATGAGCCCTAATGATACATATTACATAGTTATGTTGGGTTGAAAAAAAGACCAAAGTCCATCAAGTGCAACCCCTCCAAATGAAACCCATCATCAATACATATTTACACTCACCCCTCCATACCCTCACATACACAATATATACCTATATCTATACTACCTATAGAGTTTAGTATCACAATAGCCTTTGATATTATGTCTGTCCAAGAAATCATGAGAATATTCGGGGAGATTAGTCGTCCGAAGAAGAGCCGATTTTTGCCGGGCGACTAAATCTGCCTGAATCTTCTTGTCTATTTCTGCCCTTAAAGGCATTAACAGAATCATTTATCACAACATCACCCGGCAGTGCATTCCACAACCTCACTGTCCTGACTGTGAAGAACCCCCTACGTTTCGTCAAATGAAAGTTCTTTTCTTCTAGTCTAAAGGGGAGGCCTCTGGTACGGTGATCCACTTTATGGAAAAATAGATCTCCCGCTAGCAGGCTATAATGTCCTCTAATGTACTTATAAAGAGTAATCTTCTCCTCACAAGCATATTTTTCCAGAGAGACACTGCTGGAATTATCCAATTTATCTACAAAAACCCCAAGATTCTTCTCAGTTAAGGAAACCCCCAAGTGTATAACTTGCATTTATATTATTTCTACAAAAGTGCATACCCTTGCATTTATCAACATAGATCCTTATTTTCCAGTTTGCTGCCCAGTTTTCCAATTAAGCATACCTCCCAACATTTTGGAAATAAAAAGTGGGGGGAAAAAGTTGGCACGTGTAGCATGGCGAAACTTTCTTTGACCACACCCATTTTTGTGGCCACACCCCCTAATTACCATTTTACAAAATTTGGCAGGTTATGAAAGTTTGAACAAATTTCTGTGTTTTTCTTCAGTTATTACAGGTTTGCTAATGAAGGTGAATTGCCCTTTAAGCTGTGAGTCTAACTTCTCCCAAGGGACCTGTTATCTTATATTGTTACAATTACTTATTTGCTTATCTCGAAATTGTTTCAAAAGTATCTTTTGCTGTGGCTGTTCTGGGCTCTCTGCCAAAAGCCACTGAAGTTAGAAATGTTATTTCTTTTTCTGACCAGTGCAGAGAAAAACTGGACCTTCCACTACAAAGGAGGGACTGCGGGTTGAGCTGTCAAAAGAGGGACTGAGCCTCTTAAAACGGGACAGTTGGGAGGTATGAGTTTTAGTCAAATCACTCTGCAAAGTGGCAGGATCCTGCATGGAACCTATAGTTCTGCACAAAAATAGAAACCGTACTTTCCATGACCTCCTCCAGGTCATTAATAAACAAGTTGAAAGGGAAAGCACCAAGTACAGAGCCCTGCGGTACTCCACTAACAACACTGGTCCAATTAGAAAAAGTTCCATTTACCACCATTCTCTGTAATCTATCTTTTAGCCAGTTAGGGATGGCACTGGGATCACTTTAGCTTTCCGAGGTCGCCCAAAGTTTCCTCGTGAGGCAACTTCGTGCGACTTCAGAAAACGACGTGTTCCGAGTGCCATCATGCTGGCGATTTACAAACTAGCCAGCGGGATTAGTTGCCTGAAGAAGAAGCGATTTGTCGCTGGGCAACTAATCTCCGATAGCAGCGGGTGTCTCTGCCCTTAAACGTTGGGCCGATGCACTTGATTTTAAATCAGATTTGCAGAATTAGGGCAGTTCTGCACTAGGCTGAACCCTTTGGGAAAGTTCTAGGATATGAACTAAAGTGCTGTGCTCCGATAGATACAATTAGTGGCGTGGGACCTGACAGGAGTGTATCTGGGAACAGGACATATAAATGACAAAATAGGGGAGTACATGTGGAGGAAAAGGTTCTGCAGATCCAGCACTGCAGAAAGAGACAGACAGATACTGCTTTCAATTGCAATTACATGAGCTAACTGGCTAAACCGCTGAAAATGTGTAATTAAAGGTGCTTAAATTGACTTTCTTTTGTTATGTGAAAACATTTGTGGGTGGAGTCCCCTATTAAGAGAAGTAACTAAAGTTCAACAGGACATTCATTCAAAGGAACAGGACATGGGGTGGGGCAGATAAAGGTGATAAAGAGTTACAGTAGGTGGAGTTGTGGGGGGTGAGGTGTGAAAAAGGGATTTACTTTATCTTAATCAGGTAAACGACATGTAAAACAAGTGCAGTACAAAAGTAGACGTGTAAAGTCGGGACTTATGTGGAGAGAAAGAAGACTTGGCTTTTTTGTGGCATCAGAAGGGTTAACTGTAAGTACTCTGCATGTGATTTGACTATAATCAGTGTATTGTCTGTACAGGTATGGGATCTGTTATCCAGAAAGCTCTGAATTACAGAAAGGCCGTCTCTCATAGACTCCATTTTATCCATATAATCAGAATTTTTTTAAAATGATTCCCTTTTTCTCTGTAATAATAAAACAGTACCTTGTACGTGATCCCAACTAATCTATAATTAATCCTTATTAGAGGAAAACCAGCCTATTGGGTTTATTTAATGTTTAAATGATTTTCTAGTAGACTTGAACCCCCTGTTAATCAAAACTCCCCATCCCCTTCCGTCCATTGGACCCCAAACTGCTTTCTCCCTCCTTAGTAACTCTGGAAAAAGTGTCCCGTTCATGTAGCTTGGCATATTCATGCAGAGTAGCACAGCGGAGCTCTCCGGCACCATCTTCTGTTTCTTTTGGTTCCTCGTGGAAGTGAGCGCCGGCACGGAGCTTTTTTACAGGTATGACCATTCTAATGCACGAACATGGAGAGCTCAACCTGATCCCAACACACTTGTTGTAAGTGTAGGATGCTTATCCAGAAGACCCCTTAAGGGTCAATGGGTAAATGACAAAAGAAATTCGGATGCACACCTGTTAGTTGCAATTGTGTCCAAACGGTGATTTATTTGAAGCCCAAAGTATACACCGCAAAGGGGCAATGTTTCGGACCCCTCCGGGTCCATTATCAAGACCATTCTGGTATTTGTTCCTACTGTGCATGGAAAGCTCTGAAGATTGCAGAAGGAAAAGAAGAGTATCCGAAGATGGCACCGAAGAGCTCTGCTACGCTACTCTGCATGAATATGCCAAGGTACATGACAGGGACACTTTTTTCAGCGTTACTAAGGAGGGAGAAAGCATTGAGTTGGGCCAATGGACTGAAGGGGATTGGGATTCCGATTAATGGGGGGTTTAGTTCTCCTTTTAAGGTATGAAGATCCAAATTACAGAAAAATCCATTATCTGGGAAAACCCCAGGTCCCGAGCATTCTGCATAACAGGTCCCATACCTGTATTGAGAAAAGGGGCTATAAGCTGAAGAGAAGCTGTCCACTTCCTCATGTGCCAATGCACTGCTGCTGGTCAGCTATCGGGGTCACCATCAGCCAAACAGACAACCAGATCTGGGTGTGAATGATGCAGGTATTTGTTTAAGAAAAATTTCCACAAATATGTCACTGTGCATGTGATTTAAATGCATATACAATGTGTTCTGTTTGCAGGGTCAGTAACAGTGAGGTGGGACAGAAGTTGTGCCAGTGACATAGGAAACATTGCCCCAACTATGGGTTGAATCCTCTACCTGTGCTTCTACCGTGCTGCTCTTCCTCAACATGGGAAGGTGAGTACAAAGAGATCCGAGTGATGAACACAACCTAAAGGCAACGACTGACCTAGTTGTGATGCGGTGTCATTCCACTAACTCATTAGGGACTTTAAAAGGACGGTTACCTTTAAGTAGATTATAGAATAAGCAACCTTTCAACTGGTCTTCTTTTTTTATAGTTTTTGCAGTATTTGCCTTCTTCCGACTCTTTCCAGCTTTCAAATGGGGATCACTGACCCCATCTTAAACAAATGCCCTGTAAGACTACTAATTTATTGATACAGGCCTTTTATCCAGAATGCTCGGGACCTGGGGATTTCCGGATAAAGTCTACTAGAAAATCATGTAAATATTAAATAAACCCAATAGGCTGGTTTTGCTTCCAATAAGGATTAATTATATCTTAGTTTGGATCAAGTACACAGTACTGTTTTATTATTACAGAGAAAAAGGAAATCCTTTTTAAAAACCTGAGTTATTTGGTCATAATGGAGTCTATGGCTTTCCCGTAATTCTGAGATTTCTGGATAATGGGTTTCCGGATAACAGATCCCATACCTGCTACTTTCTATTACTGATATTTCTATTCAGGTGCTCTCCTGTTCATATTCAAGTCCCTTATTCAAATCAATTCTTGGTTGCTAGGGTAATTTGGACTCTAGCAACCAAACTGCTGAAATAGCAAACTGGAGAGCTGCTGAATAAAAAGTGAAATAACTTAAAAACCACCAATAATAAAAACCAATGGTCTCAGAATCACTCAACTACATTATACTAAAAGTTAATTCAGAGCTGAACAACCCCTTTTAAGGGCCACTCCTATTCATAGTGCAGTCTCTTGTTAATATTAATGCATGGTTGCTAAAGTACTTTGGAACCTAGCAACCAGATTGCTGAAATTGCAAACTGGAGAGCTGCTGAATAAAAAGCCAAATAACTCCAAAGCCACATAATAAAAAATTAAAACTAATTGAAAATTGTCTCTACGTCATACTTAAAGGTGAACAAACCCTTTTGGGGAGAAGACCACTCTGGAAACATTCACTTTGGCCGTGGGAGACAGTCAGATGGGGGCAGTCCAACACCCACAGTACAGCAGCAATTACTTTGTAAAGGGGCAGTATACTCTCTTGTTCAGTGAATAGCTCTGAACATATTTTTTTCCTATTTTTTTTAAAGGGGACCCGTCACCCAAAATTATTAAAAATCCTATTTTATCACATTAGTCAGGCAAAATGAACTTTAATTACACTGTATAAATTATTTGATTCTTGTTTCCTTCAGTCTGGGAATTTATAATTACAGCAAGCAGGCAGGAGCCATTTTGTGGACGCTGTTAAGACAAGCCTTGCATCATCTCAGAATCTTGTTTGTGCAACAGAATGGGGGACCCAATGTCCACCCCCATGGATGTTACTGGTCCTTTAAATGGTAAAGAGAGAGGGGGAATGTGGGGAGAGCAGTAACATCTAGGAAGTGCTGAGTGGAAAGTGAAAGTAAATGTTTGAAAATCTCCGCTGTCAATCAAATATGGTCTGCCCCTCCTCCTCCTTTTGGGGGACAGGTCCACTTTAATTTAAGAAAAATCGAAGGCTTTTTTTTTTTATTTATTTTTTTTGATGTTTCATGAGATAAACTGAGAATAATAAATTAAAACTTTGTTGAATATCCTGAGGCAGGAAGAGTAGCTAGTTAATCAGATTATCAGCGTACGGATCCACGCCATGCAACATGGACTTCTGCTTTTCTGTAAGCTAATACAATCGCAGCAAAGAGCCTGTATCTCTTATGAACTAAAGCTGGACCAATATTAGCTGCTGATTCTGACCCTTTTCAGCCTACGTATGGGCCCTCCATCACTTCCTCTCACAACCGATACCAGCCTGAACATTGGCCAGGTATCTTAAAGGAGAACTAAAGCTTAACTAAAGAAGTAGCTAGAAATGTTGTACATTATGTTTTGTGCTTCTGTACCAGCCCAAGGCAACCACAGCCCTTTAGCAGTAAAGATCTGTGTCTCCAAAGATGCCCCAGTAGCTCCCCATCTTCTTTTCTGCTGATTCACTGCACATGCTCTGTGCTGCTGTCACTTACTGAGCTTAGGGACCCACTCACAATATACAGTACTCATAGAATAGAAATGTCACAATATAAGGCTGATTAGTAATTAATACAGATAATTACTACACGGCAGCACAGAAACCAGTGCAACTAACATCAGAATTTAATAATCAGCCCTGTAGCATCCGCTTATATTACAGACCAACCTGATTTTCTGCTGGATAATTAGTGACGAGCCCTAAGCTTAGCTTCTCAACAGCTGCTCAGAGCCCACTGAGCATGTGAGTGTCACAGACACTTTCCAAGATGGTGACCCCCTGTGACAAGTTTGAAGTCCTGGATCATTGCTGCTATTGACAAGCTGAAACTTTAGGCTGGTGCAATAAGTTCACAATATAAAATATTACATATTTAGCCCTGTTCATTTTTAGTGTTTAGTTCTACTTTAAGGAGCAGGTTTAAAAATCCGACCAGGCGAGGACCACACCGCCCAGCTCTACAGATAATAATATAAAAAAAAATATGGCTGTGGTTTAAATGAAAAGAATAGGCAGGATATATTTTCAATATTCATTCTCATGTTAAAGGTGTATTTAGGTGTAAATTGCCTCTTTTAACTGACCACAGGCTGTGGAGAGTATTTCTCTGTCACATCAGATTTTTTTTTTTAAGGCTGAGTGTGTGCTTTGTTACATAGTTACATAGTTAAATTGGGTTGAAAAAAGACAAAGTCCATCAAGTTCAACCCCTCCAAATGAAAACCCAGCATCCATACACACACCCCTCCCTACTTTTAATTAAAATTCTATATACCCATATCTATACTAACTATAGAGTTTAGTATCACAATAGCCTTTGATATTATGTCTGTCCAAGAAATCATCCAAGCCATTCTTATAGTCATTAACTGAATCAGCCATCACAACATCACCCGGCAGTGCATTCCACAACCTCACTGTCCTGACTGTGAAGAACCCCCTACGTTGCTTCAAATGAAAGTTCTTTTCTTCTAGTCTAAAGGGGTGGCCTCTGGTACTTGTTCTCCAAGGTCCTGCTTGTTTTTATATTACAGGTGTAGGAACCGTTATCCAGAAAGCTCTGAATTACAGAAAGGCCATCGCCCATAGACTCCATTATAATAAAATTAATTCACATTTTTAAAAATGATTTCCTTTTATTCTGTAATAATAAAACAGTAGCTTGTACTTGATCCAAAACTAAGATATAATTAATCCTTATTGGAGGCAAAACCAGCCTATTGGGTTTGTTTAATGTTTAAATTATTTTTTTCTTAGACTTGAAGTGTGGAGATTTAAGGAAAGACCCCTTATCCGGAAAACCCCAGGTTATCCAGCATTCTGGATAACAGTCCCATATCTGTATTATTTTTATTGTACGGGAAAATATTTATCACTTTTTCTTTTAAGTTGATATTTTTAAAAATGTCTGTCTACTTTATTCACAGGTTGAGCATCTCTTGCTTGCTTCCAGCTTCCTGGCACTTCAGCCTCTCAGCAACTGGGTTCCCACGTCTCCTAAACCCCACTTTCCGGCAGCTGTTGGTGATTGGCGCAGCAGCTGTGATCCTCCTTTTACTCATATACTCTCTGCTCATGGCCAGGACCAAATACAGCAGTTCTTACCTGGACAGGAAATATCAGAGGTAACCCATAGCCATGACCCTTAGGGCAGGACTACATGGGCGTTTCAGCCGCGATCCGACGCGCTGCGCAAAATCGCATAGTCGGATGCGATGGAAAAAGGTAAGTAATGGCAATGTCGGATCGTGCCGCATTGTTGATGCGACACGACTGTCTGATGCAGATGCAGCGTCTGCATCCGACAGTCGTGTTGCATCAATGCTGCTACACGATGCGACAATTGAATTACTTACCTTGTTTCCGTCGCATCCGACATCACACCTGTGATTTTGTGCAGCGCGTCGGATCGCGGCTGAATCGGCCATGTAGTCCTGCCCTTATAGTTTACATACAGAATATGCAGTACAGGTATGGGACCTGTTATCCTGAATGCTCGGGACCTGGGGTCTTCCGGATAACGGATCTTTCCGTAATTTGGGTCTTCATGCCTTAAGTCTACTAGAAATTCGTTTAAACATTAAATAAACCCAATAGGCTGGTTTTGCTTCCAATAAGGATTAATTATATCTTAGTTGGGATCAAGTACAAGCTACTGTTTTATTATTACAGAGAAAAAGGAAATCATTTTTAAAAATTTGGATTATTTGGATAAAATGGAGTCTATGGGAGACAATTTTTCTGTAATTCGGAGCTTTCTGGATATCTGGTTTCCGGATAAGGGATCCTATACCTGTACTATAAACAGGCTTGACTTTCCATAGTGTAATGGTACCCTAGGTACTGAGATTGCTGAGGTCAAATCGCTTTTATCGGCTGCCAGCTATCTTACATTGTAGTATATAAGAAGTCTGCTGACTGCGGCACATGTAAATGCAAATATCCTGGTACAACCTGCACATAAGCATTCTGTTAGGAGGATGGTGACTGTTTATTCAGTGATGTTTACACAGAACAGGGAATCGGCTGCCAGTGCTCGCAATTAATTTGCTGTGTTTTATGTTCATTTTTATATTAAGTTGTAATAATCAATATACTTACTTCACTGACACTTAATGGAGAACTAAACCCTAAAAATCAATGGTTAAAAATGCCATATTTCACATACTGAACTTATTGCACCAGCCTAAAGTTTCAGCTTGTCAATAGCAGCAATGATCCAGAACTTCAAACTTGTCACAGGGGGTCACCATCTTGGAAAGTGTCTGTGACACTCACATGCTCAGTGGGCTCTGAGCAGCTGTTGAGAAGCTAAGCTTAGGGGTCGTCACTAATTATCCAGCAGAAAATGAGGTTGGTCTGTAATATAAGCTGATGCTACAGGGCTGATTATTAAATTCTGATGCTAATTGCACTGGTTTCTGTGCTGCCATGTAGTAATTATATGTATTAATTACTCATCAGCCTTATATTGTCATTTCTATTCTATGTGTACTGTATATTGTGAGTGGGTCCCTAAGCTCAGTAAGTGACAGCAGCACAGAGCATGTGCAGTGAATCAGCAGAAAAGAAGATGGGGAGCTACTGGGGCATCTTTGGAGACACAGATCTAAACTGCTACTGTGGTTGCCTTGGGCTGGTACAGAAGCTCAAAACATAATGTACAACATTTCTAGATACTTCTTTAGATCTTCTTTAAACAAATACACAGAAAATTTACCCCCAACTCACTCTTATACCTGATGTCATATTTTATCTCTTTAATGTCAGCACATTGACGTCATCATCCGATGTCTGCTCCAGCAAACCATATAAATAACTGTTAATAGATTTAGTGGGGGTTTTTTTTATTCTGCTTTTAACATGCATTTGCTGTGTCCTGGGGAACAGTGTTCCCTATAGGAATGAATTTGATTTCTTAAACATACCAGACTAATGAGGAGATGAGCTAGGGTCCGGCACAGACACTGACGTAAACCTCTCACAAAATCTTTTATTGTTCATTCCTAATATTGGCGATTTGACAGAAGTGGCTGAGAGGCATTAAATGGTCGGTGGTATTTATATCAGTGCACCTGGTTAGACTTTATTTCATTGGGGCAAGCCCATATGGCCACCATACGAAAACACTAAAAATAAATGCTATTTTTAAAGCACAGCGCTGCTAAACTAGCCACAGGCATTTGGAACCATGCGTCCTAAAGAGCTGGGGTTGCCTACAGCATGCCAACTACATGCAGTATATATAGGGTTGCCACCTGGCCGGCACTTTATTTATATTTAAAGGGATACTGTCATGGGAAAAAACATTTTTTTTCAAAATGAATCGGTTAATAGTGCTGCTCCAGCAGAATTTTGCGCTGAAATCCATTTCTCAAAAGAGCAAACAGATCTTTTTTTATATTCAATTTTGAAATCTGACATGGGCTAGACATATTGTCAATTTCCCAGCTGCCCCAAGTCATGTGACTTGTGCTCTGATAAACTTCAAACACACTTAACTGCTGTACTGCAAGTTGGAGTGATATCGCCCCCTCCCTTTTCCCCCCCAGCAGCCAAACAAAAGAACAATGGGAAGGTAACCAGATAGCAGCTCCCTAACACAAGATAACAGCTGCCTAACACAAGATAACAGCTGCCTGGTAGATCTAAGAACAACACTCAATAGTAAAAACCCATGTCCCACTGAGACACATTCAGTTACATTGAGAAGGGAAAACAGCAGCCTGCCAGAAAGCATTTCTCTCCTAAAGTGCAGACACAAGTCACATGACCAGGGGCAGCTGGGAAATTGAGAAAATGTCTAGCCCCATGTCAGATTTCAAAATTGAATATAAAAAAATCAGTTTGCTCTTTTGAGAAATGGATTTCAGTGCAGAAGTCTGCTGGAGCAGCACTATTAATGGATGCGTTTTGAAAAAAACATGTTTTCTGATGACAGGATCCCTTTAAAAAGTATGGTTGATCCCTATGTTATTAATAGGGAAGAAAGATAAATATATATAGGAAGACTGGTATTTTTTTCCAGAAAAGTGGCAACCCTAAGTATATTGTATGTGGGCAGGGCCACCATCAGGGGGGCACTGGGGGGACAATTGTCCTGGGCCAGATAGCTTCAATATGTTAAGGGGGGGGTCCATCCATGCTGCGTTTCCTTGATTAGCCAGGCCCCCCTTGTACTGCTGAAGTAGGAGCCAAGCTGCACTCAAGAAGGAGCCAAGCCAATGCCGAACACAATTTTTAATTTTAACTTTTTTATTTTTTAAACCTTTGGGTATTCATTTTTTTAACTTGGGGGGGGGGGGGGGTAGCCACTAAGGGCTTTTTTTTTTTTTTTACTTGTACCAGTCCATGGCCACCAATGGGTTTTTGTTTTGTTTTTTTTTTTTTGATGGGGGGGGCCAGAAAATCTGATTTCCTTGTGTATTTTTTAGCATATCTTTACAGTTTACAGTATTTGAGAGAGCCTGATCTGCTAGGTTCTAAATTGCACAAGTGCAGTTGTCAATAGCAACCAACCAGATCTTGCATATTACCTTTTCATATTATCTTTCGTATAAAAACAAGATCTAACCACTGACTAGGGTTGCCACCTTTTCTTAAAAAAAAAAAAATACCGGCCTTCCTATATATTTATATTTTTTCCCTATTAATAACATTGGGATCAACCATCATTTTTACCGGCCAGGCCGTTAAAATACCGACCAGGTGGCAACCCTACCAATGACACAGTAGAACCAATCGTGTATTATCCAAGCGTGACCCTGCACAGTGACGCCTGGTCCAGTCTGGAAAATAAAACCTGTTATAAGTAGGGTTTTCCATCGACGTTTCCAGTGAAATATGAGAAGGATATGTTGACGGAAGTTACACTGCAGTTTTATTTTCCTGCACGCTAGTCTAGCAGGTGAGCAAAAAGGTCAGGTGAACGTAAATTCTATGTGACAGTAAAGGTGCTACTGTCATAATAAGCCAGGGCTTTCCTATGTGTTGTTTAAAAATGGATTTTTGGACTTATTCCAGGTACCTGGCTCGGGTTACAGACATGGAAGCCACTGACACAAGCAACCCCAACATTAATTATGGCATCGTTGTAGACTGTGGAAGCAGCGGCTCACGGATATTTGTGTATTGCTGGCCACGTCACAATGGAAATCCACATGAGCTGCTGGATATCAAGCAGATGAGAGATCATAATAGGAAGACTGTGGTCATGAAAATCAAACCAGGTACCCAGTACAAAGATAAGGAATAGACAATAGCAGTAGGATTATATGTTCTCACAGGCACGGCCCTGTCTGCCTTTTGTTCTATAACTGTATCTGTCTGCAGCATTATTAGCTTTTCTTGTAAGCAGAGCCTATGTTCCCAGGATCTTGAAGCTCCATAACTGTGCCAAAGGTTAATGTTCCTGCTGTAGACTTTAAAAGGGGAAGGTCACCTGAAAAAAAAAACTTACTTTCTTTAGACATTGGTTTAAAAGAACAGTAATACTAAATAAATGAAAGTGTTTTAAAGGGGAAGGGAACCCTTTTGGCGCAACCCCCCCCAGGCAAATGCCCCTAACTTGTTAGTCACCCCTCCATGCAGGTCCTCTTCTTGCCAAGTTCACGGGCGCCATCTTCGTCTGATCGCTTCCTGTATTTGGCGGCGCATGCGCAGTAGGAGGCATTTGCCGGTTGGATCTACTGCGCTTGTGCCGAAAGTCACAAAGTTTCTGAAGAAAGAAATCGGAAACTTCATGAAATTTGGGCACATGCGCAGTAGATCCATTCGGCAAATGCCTCCTACTGCGCATTCGCCGCCAAACGCCAATCAGTACAGGAAGAAGAGGGCTCGGACGAAGATGGCGCCTGTGAACTCGGCAAGAGAGGACCTGCACGGAGGGGTGACTAACAAGTTAGGGGCATTTGCTCGGGGGGGAGGTAGGCCGGGGGGAGGATTGGGGCCTACAGAGGGAGGGATTTTGCGCCAAAAGGGTTTCCTTCTCCTTTAAAGTAAATAAAATATCATGTAGTGTTGCCCTGCACTGATAAAACTGCTCTGTTTGCTTGAGAAACACTACTATAGTTTATATAAACAAGCTACTGTGTAGCAATGGTGGAAATTTAAAAAAAGACTATATGGCACAGGTTAAATAGTGGATAACAGATAACACCATTATGTTCTACAGAGCTTATCTGCTGTGTAACCTGAGCCTTTTCTCCTTTTAATGCCCCTGTGGCTACACAGCAGCTTATTTATATAAACAATAGTAGTTTTTCTGAAGCAAACACACCAGTTTTACCAGTGCAGGGCAACACTGCATTATATTTTTATTCCTTACAATCACTTTAATGTTTTGATGTTACTGTTCCTTTAATAAGGCCGTATGTAATTGGTCTGCAGTTTTATTTATTGCCTTTTCTTCAGGTTGCTGTTGGCAGTGTCCCAAGCAACCAGGCAGTCAAATGTTCACTCAACAATAGTAATGCTCCGAATGAGCTGTCTGGAAAAATCTACATCCGATTTATTATATAGCAGTCCATACAAGTACTGGTAAATAGTCTTATAACTGTGTACCATGGGTATTGCTCCGTCTTTTGACTGAGAACGCTTGGTAACATAATGATACAAATAAAGGTTTGATTGTGTTTTACAATACAAAGGGGGCCCACACGCTAGAGTCCTGCGCAGAACCAATTGTTAAACCTGCTACTTGTCCCGCAAGTACCTTATACGCAACCCTATCCGTGACCCACTGACCATCAAGAAACAGGAAGTGCTGTCATTGTAAACTGGAAGTGATGTCATTAGACGTAGGTGTGGTCAGAAAAAAAGGTGTAAAACAGGAAGTGCTGTCCTTGTAAACCGGGAGTGACATCAGAAGTATGATCAGAAAAAAAGAAGTAAACCTTTCTATTGAGAAGACCTGCGACCCGTAAACCCAGAGACCCGTGTCTATACCCGATCCCGCAACTTCTATCTGCAACCCGCAGGGTACGGAGGTTTTTGGGGGTAACTCGACCCACTGCAGGACTCTACCACAGGCTGGTCACTTGAAGATCAACCAATGTATGGCCAACTAAAGTGGGCATATAGTGTGACTGATTCATATCCAATCGGAAATGTCCTCATCATGCCTCTGATGCTTGATAAAGGGGCCTGACCCCGAAACGTTGCTTTTTCTGTGAATAAACGCAAGGGCTTGTCCCTGCTTGCACCTGCCCTTTGAGTGCCAGTGATTTTTTACCTATTTGAAGTTGGAGGGTGCCGACCCCCTGTCACCGTGCACCGGGCAATCAACACGAAGGCCAGGGAGTGCGAGAAGAGCTTTTCATCTCATCATGCCTCTGACCAGCTCATATTCCCATTAACTAAATAGATGTGGTGTGATCTCTTTAGCTGAATTAAACTAGTTGGCAATGGCTGGAAATCCTTGACATTTTGTTTATGAAATCACAGTTGTTACATTCAGCATTACAGGTACAGCCCCCTTGTTTCTGGGCTGTTTGCAGGTTTACATTATGTTAAGGTCCACAATGACACAATGAAGGCAGGGCACAGGGGGGCAGTAAGAATATAGAAATATAGAATATAGAGAACCCCTAGCTTTGATTTGGTAAGGACCATATGAAGCAACAGAGTTTTATTATGCACGAGCTGCAAAATTTGCTCTACACTATTGCAACTTATGTGCCTTGGGTGGTAGATAAGTCTTGATTGTGCTAATTACAGAATCAAGTCTTAAAAAAACAGAGAGAGAGACAAATACATGGCATAAGTTTGCACAGCAGTGTTGCTTTCCATTATAACACCCAGTAGGGGGCACCCTGTGTTGCAAGGCTTTGTTTGTGCAGCATTCTATGTTTGAATATATTTTTATGACATTACCTTAAGCCCCATGGAGAAATCAGTCCCTTCCCATCCTATTAAAAAGGTCTATAGATTTTTTTTTTTTTTTTTTTTTATCGTCGTAATGAAAATGTGCTCGATGTTAAAAGGAGATCCATGTTGCAGGCTTGCATGCCAAGTGCTGTATCATGGAATTACCTCCTACAGAATATTTTGTATCATAATAATTATACCTTAAGCAATGTAGATCTGTAAATTTGCTAGATTTTTGTTCACCAGCACATACTTTTGCAAAGGCAGTGTGACCGTTTTACCCATCTTTACTTCTCCCAGGACGCATGTGTATTTATCAAAGCCCAAAAATATCAGTATTTTCTGAAAACTACTCCGACTAAATGCGCAAAGGTTTTTTTCCCCTTATTTATCAATACATTTTTCCGAAAAAAACTAGAAAAAATGTAATCGTACAGTTTTTTGGTTTTTTTTTCTTCAGATTTTCCACCCGAAATCTCATAGATTTTTGCCTGAAAACCACAAAATCTTCAGATTATTGCACGAAACCCAGCGCAGATCAAAATATGTTTGGGAATTCTGGCATTGACTTATATACAACCTCTGTAGGTCTGAGATGCCAGATTTTCGGATTTGGACATTTTTCCATCCTCTGGGTATAATAAGTCCTGAAAAATTTGGATTTTTTTAAATTTTTAGACTTTAATAAATAACCCCTAAGTGTATTTCTTTGCAAATCACCCAACCCTAGAACATAACATAGTTACATAGTTAAATCAGGTTGAAAAAAGACAAAGTCCTTCAAGTCCAACCCCTCCAAATGAAAACCCAGCATCCATACACACACCCCTCCCTACTCTCACATAAATTCTATATACCCATATCTATACTAACTATAGAGTTTAGTATCACAATAGCCTTTGATATTATGTCTGTCCAAGAAATCATCCAAGCCATTCTTATAGTCATTAACTGAATCAGCATCACAACATCACCCGGCAGTGCATTCCACAACCTCACTGTCCTGACTGTGAAGAACCCCCTACGTTGCAGGCAGTATATGCATGAGAGATAGGGAGGTGGTAGCATTCTACCAGAATCTATGCTTATTGTATCTTTGAACATCATCAATACCTAGGACAGGATATATATCAAGACTATTCATGCAGTTACATTTTTATATATATATCTGCACCCATACAGCCTCTGCCATCATGAACATAATGGTAGGATATTGTAAGAAAGCACCTGAATGAGGTGAGTGAATGGGGCAACTTAAAGGAGAACGAAAGCTACTGAAGCAGTTTATTGCCAATAGATTAGCCACAATAGTGCAAACTATAACACTATATTTATTCTGCAGAATGTTTTACCATATGTGAGTAAACAGCTCTAGAAGCTCTCTGTTTGTTTAGGATAGCAGCTGCCATATTATCTTGGTGTGACATCACTTCCCGTTGGAGAGAGAGAGAGGAGAAAACTGAGCATGCTCAAGCCCTAGCCCTGGAGGTTTCAGCTGAAAACAGGAAGTCTGATACAGAAGCCCATGTGTACACAATAGAAGGAAAGAAATGTGGTGTTTCTTTTGAAAGAGGACTCAGCATTACTTTGAGGGTTTACTGGTGTATTTATATAGACCTTTCTGATAAAGCTTCAGCCTTTCCTTCTCCTTTAAAGTTCTATTTCAAAGCTAGTAAACCAGTGTCTTTCCAACAGGTCTGGACTGGGATTCACAATAGGCCCTGGCATTCCAAGTACACAGAAGCCCAAGCAGCCCCCACTAGCCCAATAAATAGTGACTTTCTATGGCAACTTACAGCAGCCCCTGTGGCATTTGCCAGAACCCACAGATTGCCAGTCCAGGTCTGCTTTCCAAGGCCAGTTAGTTGTATGATCATTATAGCCTCTTTATACAACTGTTTTTTATTGTTGTCTCTAATTTTATTTTGGATTGAGACTTTCTAAGTGATGGCACAGAGTTCAAAGGAAGTTTGATCTTTGTGTTGCATCCACCTAATGTTCTCCAGCCTGATATGTAAGGAAGCTGATACAACCAAGCTTGAACTGAGAATTGGTGGGGCCTAGCAAATCACAACTACCTTTTGTAGCTTCGACCTAGAGGTCTGCCAGGGAGCTGGTTGGGTTCCATAATTAGTTTCATTTCAAATGACGTTTCTAATTTAAAACTGGGAGGCTTTAGCAGTTGTCAGTATAGACTGACAGTGACCCGTGTTTAATTACAAAGGCCCCCTCAAGCTACAGGTTACTCCGGTATGTCTGGCTCTCCTGCAATGTACCCGAGTAACAGGATAACTCTCAGCTGAGCCACTGCCTTCCCTTAGAACTCTAACTGCTGTCAAACAGTAGAACAAGTTTGCTACTCTGAATAGTTCATGTGCTTTATTTTTCCTCCCACACTCCATGACCTTTCAGGCAGGTTAATGGGCTCCTGATAAAACTGACATTGTGTGTGTGTTCAGCGACTGAATAAATAAAGTATAATAAATAGAGGCATAGCTGCTTTCTTTTCAGCTGCCCCAAACCATTTCAAACAAGCAAAATAAATACTTTAATCCTAAGAATGATATTGTAAAACTAAGTTGCTGCTCACGCGCAGTGTTTTTTTTTTTTTTTTCACTAGAGGATTCCTTGAATAGTTTTAAGAAAAACCTGTTTCTCGTCATTCCTGTCCCTCTGCAGGTATTTCCGAACTTTCTAGCACCCCAGAGAAAGCCAGTGACTACATCTCCCCCTTGCTTGACTTCGCTGCCAGCCACATCCCCAGGGACAAGCACAAAGAGACCCCTCTGTATATCTTGTGTACGGCAGGTCTCCGAATCTTAACTGAGAGGTAAGATTGGCAACTAGGGGGCAGAAAATATTGCATGGGTTGAATATCGATGCCTTTGCAGTTCAGTAGCCTTGCATGTGGCCAATATGGTGGCAGCTGTGTCTTTCAACTATTCCTCCAACTATTTACACAATGTATACACAGAAACAGGAGACCTTAGAAGCTTCCATACATGGTGGAGTTTATGCTGCAGAGATAACAGTTGGGTATTTTTCAGGCCTCCAATATATCTAATAATGCATTATGCCCATGTAATTGTGTTATTCTGTTTGAGCAATTGTGATAGCAGCATTATGCCTTAGCCAATGGTAGGTAGAGGAAAGCACACTCATTAAGGGTACAACTATATGGACGATATCACTGCGATTGTGCCGGATCCGACTCTCTGTGCCAAAACGCAGGCGTCAAGTCGGATGAGACGGAAAACAAGGTAAGAAATAAAAATGTCGGATGGTTTCGCAGAGTTCATCCGGTGCCTCCGACTTGACGGATCCGGCACAATCGCGGGGGAAATCGTCTGTGTAGTTGTACCTTAAGACAACCAAATGCCATTTTATTATTTGCCACAGATGTGACAAAATATGTTCAACTTCTTTCTTTGATGGGATAATAATCGGGGGAGTCCATGACAAAGGAAGGGTTATCCCCCCATCCCAAAACATTGAACAATTTTGTAACATCCGTGGCTTAATAATAAAAGGCTAAGAACGATTTTTAGTGAATGTGCTTTTTTTACCCACCGTTATATTGACACCGTGCCAGGTGTCCAGGGAATGGTACAAGTGCTGTTATTCTAGACGCTTACTAGTGTGCAAAAGTAGTAACCATTTATTCTCATTAGTCAACAGGAAGCCATTCTGGAAGATCTGAGGACGGATATCCCAGTGCGATATGACTTTCTATTCTCCGACTCCCACACTGAGGTCATTTCAGGCAAACAAGAAGGTAAGAGTGTGTAGCTGCAGCCTTGTGTGCTGAAATGTAATAGAACGCTCATACCTTTTAATATTCCCTTTTATCAGCACAATCAGTGGCCCTGCTCTACTGATTTGCATTCGATCAGCCTGTGTGAGCTTACACACAGTGGAACTGAAGCTGCGATCAGCTCGGAGCTGCCTCCTTTTGTGTATTTGGGCTGATCTCCACTTCAGCTCCGCTGTGTGTGACCCATCAGAGCTAAAGTGTCTGCTGTGTCTTACACAGGCTGATAAGATTTAAATCAATGGAGCAGGGGGTACTGACAGATCGGCTTCTCTCAGCCTGCAAAATTACGCAGGCTGACAATAGCCGCAACCTTCAGCCTAAGTTATACAACTGCTATAATTCAGCTATGTTGTGCATCTTGAGAATTGTGTTTTACCTCCTGCCATATATTCTGAACATTGGCAAGCCAGTTAAAAGGGATGGTCATGATTTTTATGGTGTATTTTTTTTTTTTTCTAAATTACACTGTTTATACTGCAAACAATTCACTCTACAATATTAAATGTCATTAATGAACCAGCAAGTGTATTTTTTTTTTTATTTTAATTTATAATATTAGTATGTAGGCGCCACCTCATGTGCTTTCAGAAAGAGCCAGCACTTTAGGATGGAACTGCTTTCTGGCAGGCTGTTGTTTCTCCTACTCAATGTAACTGAATGTGTCTCAGTGGGACCTGGATTTTACTACTGAGTGCTGTTCTTATATCTACCAGGGAGCTGTTATCTGGTTACCTTCCCATTGTTCTGTTGTTTGGCTGCTGGGGGGAAGGAAAGGGAGTTGGTGATATCACTCAAACTTGCAGTAAAGAGTGACTGAAGTTTATTAGAACACAAGTCACATAACTGGGGGATCCTGGGAAACTGACAATATATCTAGCCCCATGTCAGATTTCAAAATTAAATATAAAAAATCAGTTTGCTCTTTTGAAAAAATGATTTCAGCGCAGAAGTCTGCTGGAGCAGCACTATTAACTGATGCTTTGAAAAGTATCCCTTAAAGGATCAGTAACACCGAAAACCTCTGTCTTCTGTGCGTTTAAATGTTTTAAATGCATAAACTTCACTGGTACCAACTGCATGTTCGCTTCAGAGACTCGACTATAGTTTTAGAAAAAATTTGCCATTCAATTTGAATTAGGGAAAGTGGGGGATTTAAACGTGGCTGCAGTTTGTGCACTATTAACTCTCTGCATGCCAGACATTATTATATAATGTACATTTTAGGGTCAGGCCACACGAGCAGATTCGGGGAGATTAGTCGCCCCAGCGGCAAATCTCCTATTCTTCGGGCGACAATCTCCCTGAACTGCCTTCCCCCTGCTCTCCACCGGCTAATATGAAAAACTCCTGGGGGAAGGCACACGCAGCGCTTTGTTTACTGAAGTTGCCTCAAGCGGAAAGTTTGGTTGACTCCGGAAAAAGAAGCACAGCGTGTGCCTTCCCCCATGCGTTTTTCATTTTAGCCGGCGGAGGGCAGGGGGAACTAATCTACCCGAATCTGCTCGTGTGGCCTGACCCTTAGGCAGATGGTCAGAGCAGTACATTGAGGTTTTGCTCCTTTAACTACATTGTTTTTCTGCATTTTCACGGATAAATATTGATATTTTTAAAACTTGGCTTCTGCTGGAATTTATATTCATATTGGGAGTCTGTTGGTCATGATAACGCATTTGACAATGACATTTATAATTTTGTTCCCCCTTTTTTGTACATTTTAGGAGTTTACGCCTGGATCGGCATTAATTTTGTCCTGGGGCGCTTTGATCACATAGAAGAAGGTAAATGAACTGTCACACTTTCTCCTGGAACACATTCCTTGGGATTCCTGCCAGGTTGAGGAGTGCAAGCCAAAATTGGGTGTTCTGAGGTTATTGTTAATCCAATAGTAGCTTGGGGCCAGAAAGCAACATCTCACCTGTCTATATCTATAATTGAATAAGTCTTCTCCACGTGAACTTTATTTGCAAGGTCACGTCACACAGCCTTTTTGCTGCCACGTTATTTAAAACGGGTAAATATTCTCCTACAGACCAGCAACGGGTGATATAACAATGAGTAAACCCCTTATCTATCTCTGCTGTATTTATAGAACAGCGTGAAATGAATGTGAGGGGTATAACTGGGGTGTAGTCTCTGTGAATGGGGATATACCCAAATGACTGTGAGATATAGGGGCAGATTTATCAAGGGTCGAATTTCAAATTTTTTTAGAGTTTTTTTAGAAAATTTGAATTCAATTTGAGATTTATCATATCATACTCTGACTAATCGCCACCTAAAACCTGCCAAATTGCTGTTTAAGTCGATGGGAGTGGTTCAGGGATCATTTTTGATATGTTTGCAGCCTTCCTGACATTCGAGTTCTTTTTGGATTGAAAAAATCAAACGAGTTTTTAAAATTATAATCGAATTCGATTCGAGTTTTCGGGTTGATTACATGCATCCGAGTTTAAAAATTTTACGTTTTTTTAAATAAATTTCGATTGGCCGAATTTCGAGTTTAGGGGAGGTTTTAAAAACTCACTTCAAACTCAATTCAAAAGTCGACCTTTGATAAATGTGCCTCATAGTGTTCCTTTTGTCTTCCCCTTTTCTAATTTTTTTTTTAATTTTTATTATCGATTTGTTTAAAAAAAATTACAAAATAAAATTACATACATTCCCCCTTTCTAATTGGTATATACTCTGCCTACCTTTGTCTCTCACGCTGTTTGTTCCGGCAGAAGATGACGCTGTAGTGGAGGTGAATGTCCCCGGGGCTGATAATAAGGAAGCGATCCTGCGCAAGCGCACAGCAGGCATTCTAGACATGGGCGGCGTCTCCACCCAAATCGCATATGAAGTCCCTAAAAGTGTAAGCTTTGCCTCCTCCCAGCAGGTCATTATCAGAAAAACTTCATTCCTTTTTTTTGCTTGTCTTGCTTACAGCTTTTTATGTGATATAGCGATTACAGAGACATTGATAATAAGCCAAGTCCTTACATCAGTTTTAATGCTTTTAGAAAGAAAAAAAAAAGGGGGGGAGGGTGAAGAAAATAAATCCGTTTATAAGGTTTCTGGAATTATATTGAAAACACTTTAAACAGCAGACACGTGCAGACTTCCACATGGCAAATTTGGCCAAGAGCTCCAAGCACTTGGGAGTGTGGCAGACACAGGGAGAAGCCAAACACAACTAACTTGTCTCCCAAAAACAGCAATTTGTTAGCTGCCTGTGTTCCCTGAATTGTGTCGGCAATAACACAGCAAGAATGATATAAAAAAAAATAATGTTAAAGGGCAACTATTGCGAAAATATTAGCTTCAGCATTCTGCAATAAGAAACTTTCTAAATACAATCAATTAAATATTCTGTACCGTTTCTGAAATAATCAAGTTTATCTAAACTATTCCTCTCTCAGCATCTGTTTCTCCTCATTCTGTCTTCATGCAGGATTTGGGTGTCAGATGAATGATCCAATATATCTTATAGGAAGGCTCCTTTTGCCTAGAAGATGTATTAGAGCTCACTCTATTAAAATCACCAGACATCCCGTCTCTCTACATGCAGAATTTGTGAAAAAGGCAGTTATTTTGTTTGGACTGGAATCGGTTATCTGAGTGAGCTCTAATACATCTGCTAGGAAAGGGAGCCCCCCCCCGCCTATAAGATATATTGGAACTGTCATTGAATATCCGACACCCAACAAGAAGAGAGAATGAAGAGAAACAGATGCTGAGAGAGGGATAGTGAATATAAACTTGATTGTTTCAGAAATGGTGACGAATATTTAATTGATTGTATTTAGAAAGTTTCTTATTTCAGTATCCTGAAGCTTATATAAAATTTTCATTTTCACAATAGTTCCCCTTTAATAATTGGGGTGGGGAGAAAAAAAAGTGCATAGCATTGAGATAATTGTCACTGTTTATTTAAAGCATGGCGTGGCATGCTAATGTGGCAAATTACAGAATTTCTGATGGGATAATGTTATTTCTGGCTGGGGCAGATCAAGAGGAAAATGCAGGTCACTTTGGGAGATGAAATCTGTACACGTTGTTCTTACAGTTTCCCAGTGCTTCCACATTCATTTATCTGTTCTGCTCACTCTTATTTTCCCCCGGCCTTTGGTCACGTTTCTGCTGCCACATGAATGCCTTTTCCCCCATTTCCAGGCATAATTATCTATATAATAAAACAAGGCGTATTTCTGCGTACTATTTTAGACATGCTAAGCCCAAGAGTCATGCTCTACAATCTCTAGGAATGGTGCCAGAAAAAAAAAAAAAAGGGACATAAGAAGGGATATAAAAGAGACATTCAATTATGGTTGACGCAAATGATGCATTTTCTCTACTATTTCACACAGAATTTGTCTGGGAGGTTTTTGTATGATTCAACCATTTATTCAGTTCAAGTGACCATCAGAGGGTTTGCTTTCCCTAAATGAGGTTGCCCTATCAGATCAAGCATGGCTCCACCCACTCATATACCATTTCTGCTATCCCACACAAAATATCTAGGAATTTGCAGACTGAGGTGGTTAAGATTGTGATAGCTGGTATAGTCCCAAGACCAGTCTCACCGTTGCTCCTTAAAGGAATACTGTCATGGGGGAAACAAAACCATAAAACATCAGTTAATAGTGCTGCTCCAGCAGAATTCTGCACTGAAATCAGTTTCTCAAAAGAGCAAACAGATTTTTTTTATATATATATATAATTTTGAAATCTAGGCTAGACATATTGTCAGGTTCCCAGCTGCCCGAGTCATGTGACTTGTGCTCTGATAAACTTCAGTCACTCTTTACTGCTGTACTGTAAGTTGGAGTGATAGCCCCCCCCCCCCCTCCCCAGCAGCCTAACAGAACAATCGTTTTGTTATCCTCAAAAGGACCTTTGGGATTTAAGGTGTGTTTCAGACCAATTAAAGAGATTGCTGCTTAATGCCACATTACTTCAATTAGAACAATGGGAAGGTAACCAGATAACAGCTCCCTAACACAAGATAACAGCTGCCTGGTAGATCTTAGGACAGCACTCAATAGTCAAAATCCAGGTCCCACTGAGACACATTCAGTTACATTGAGTAGGAGAAACAACAGCCTGTCAGAAAGCAGTTCCATCCTAAAGACCAGGCTAAATGACCTGAGATGCACCTACACACCAATATTACAACTAAAAAAAATACACTTGTTGGTTCAGGAATAACATTTTACATTGTAGCATGAATTATTTGCAGTGTAATTTAGAAATCAAAACTATATCATAAAAATCATGACAGAATCCCTTTAATAAAGTGGTAATGGAAAATGAAAATGCTACCCACCTCTCAATGCATGTCCTGAAACATTGCTTGTCGCAGTCATAGGGCTGCAGGAACACGGTTTGTTATGCAAGATGGCAGCTGCATGTCCTGTTACTGCTCGCTGCAGCTTGATGCCCACTGTTCCTTGCCTTACCCCTGCAGGAAGAAGTGGCCAAGAACCTGCTGGCGGAGTTCAATCTTGGCTGTGATGCTCATGAGACACAACACGTTTACCGAGTGTATGTTGCCACTTTCCTGGGGTTTGGAGGTAACGCCGCTCGACAGAGATATGAAGATCACGTCTTCTCCAGTAACATGGAAAGGAATAGGTCAGCACTTGGGGTGAAAAACCACGTGATCTTTTCATTGTACATCATGTTCCTTTTCTATGTGTCTGTGAAGATTCTCATTCATCCAGGTCATGGTATATCTGTAGAAATAAGTCAAATCAACTGAACTTGCTGTGAAAAATCCTCCCCTCATTCCGCAGGGTGCCCGCTTTTTTTTCCGGTTACCCGACCCGCTGCAGGACTCTAAACATACAATGCTGTTTTGGCACCTCTCCCTGGAAGGCTTAATAATAACAACAACAAATAGCTCCAATCATGCTCATACAATCAACACCTAACTTCATGACATCCTTGTGGATTATGATAAACATTCCAGAGGATATATCCCCGAAGAAAGATCCTATGTACAAGTTATTCTGAATTGAGGAAGCCAGTTGGATGACTTTTGGAACGTCTTCAAGAAAAACACAGCACGTCCAGTTGATTTGACTTATTTCTACAGATGTTTCTTTTCTACAAATAATGTCCTGGTTTTTCATTAGGTTACTGGGGAAGCAAATTGGCATGTCGGAGGATACTCCATACCTGGACCCCTGTCTTCCTCTGGATATCTCTGATAAAATCCAGCAACGAGGGCATATTATGTACTTACGTGGCACAGGGGACTTCCAGCTTTGCCGGCAGATCATTCAGCCCCTCATGAACCTGTCTAATGAGACACAGACCACCCTGAATGGTATTTACCAGCCACCAGTGCCCTACCAGAACAGCGAGTTCTACGGTTTCTCCGAGTTCTACTATTGCACGGAGGATGTGCTGCGTATGGGAGGGAGCTACAACTCTACTCGCTTTCTGCTGGCCGCACAAGTAACAACTGATATTATTTATTATTATTAACATGTATTTATACATAGCACCAACATATTGTGCAGCGCTGTAAAGTAAATGAGTTGCATACATCACAACCAATACCGGTACAAAAGTTGACGAAGGCCTCGTGCAAAAGAGCTTACAATCTAAAGGGAAGGAAATAAGACATAAGATGTGGGAGTGGGCAAGATCAGAATTAAGTGGGTGAGAGATGTAGAACTGTATGTGGAATTGCGTTTGGTAGTTAAGCTTTGTCAGAAAGGTCTATATAAATACACCAGTAAACCCTCAAAGTAATGCTGCTCTGAGTCCTCTGTCAAAAGAAACACCACATTTTTTTCCTTCTATTGTGTACACATGGGCTTCTGTATCAGACTTTCTGTTTTCAGCTTAAACCTCCAGGACTAGGGCTTGAGCATGCTCAGTTTGCTTCTCTCTCTCCCTCCCTCCCTTTTCCTCCCTCCCTCAACCCCCCCCTTCTGTAATCTGAGTCCAGAGCTATGAGTGAGCAGGGAGAGACTCAGACAGGAAGTGATGTCACACCAAGCTAATATGGCAGCTGCTATCCTAAACAAACAGAGCTTCTAGATCTGTTTTACTCAGGTAGGGAAAAGCATTCAGCAGAATAAATATAGTGTTATAGCTTGCACCATTGTGGTTAATAAATTGGCAATAAACTGCCTCCTTAAAGCAGAGTGAGGGTAGGCTTCTCTAATTAAGTGTGTTTTATGTGATCAGGGATAGATAGGAGGGAGGACTTCATGAAGCTGGACTCTGAGCGGGGACTGGGTTCCTAATTATTAAAATTGCCTCATTATACCCTTAGGATTACTGTGCCACCAAGTGGTCTATGCTGAGGGAGCGATTTGACCGTGGCCTTTACGCATCACATGCTGACTTGCACCGCCTCAAGTAAGTAGGAACGGTCTCATGGCTCCTGAAAAGAGAGATAAAAATACAGTATTTTATACAGTGTATCTGGCACCAATTAAAATGTTTATTTCAATTATCCTATTGGTAATGATACTCTGGTCTGTCCTCATTTTACAGGTACCAGTGCTTTAAGTCTGCCTGGATGTATGAAGTTTTCCACACAGGATTTTCCTTCCCTACTAACTATGGCACCCTCAAGACTGTTCTGCAGGTGTATGATAAAGAAGTGCAATGGACCCTGGGAGCCATTTTGTATCGGACCAGATTCTTGCCACTGAGGTAAAAATGTTATTCTAAATCAAACAAGACTTGGGCTACATGTGAAAGTATAGATATAGCTAAGTGTATAATCACAATT
Organism: Xenopus laevis; assembly: GCF_017654675.1. Taxonomy (NCBI): domain Eukaryota; kingdom Metazoa; phylum Chordata; class Amphibia; order Anura; family Pipidae; genus Xenopus; species Xenopus laevis. Next base: position 135,159,574 of record NC_054375.1, on the reverse strand, counting down.
TAACACACACTCTAGCATGCACACTTATATAGTCCTAGAGCAAAATGTGTAGAGCCGCTGACACCCAGAGCAGCCAAACTGTGTAAGGTAAAACCACTGGGTTATGGACTGGGCAGCAGTAATATGGACCTCTGGCCTCTAATAAAGAGAGAAATAATCTAGAGATCTAGTTATGGAGAGTGAGAAAAGAACACATTGTCAACATTTTTTTTAATTGGACTTGTGTTGAATATGTTTCTATAGCTCACATTTAAGATCATAGTTTTAGTGCCAGTGGTATATATCAAAGCCAGAATTCTACCCCAGGAATATTCTATTTATCCTTAAAGGAGAACTAAACCCTAAACCTAAATGTGGCTAAAAATGCCATATTTTATATACTGAAAGTTTTTGTGCCAGCCTAAAGTGTCAGCTTGTCAATAGCAGCAATGATCCAGGACTTCAAACTTGTCACAGGGGGTCACCATCTTGGAAAGTGTCTGTGACACTCACATGCTCAGTGGGCTCTGAGCAGCTGTTGAGAAGCTAAGCTTAGGGGGCGTCACTAATTATCCAGCAGAAAATGAGGTTGGTCTGTTATATAAGCTGATGCTACAGGGCTGATTATTAAATTGTGATGCTAATTGCACTGATTTCTGTGCTGCCATGTAGTAATTGTCTGTATTAATTACTAATCAGCCTTATATTTCTATTCTATGTGTACTGTATATTGTGAGTGGGTCCCTAAGCTCAGTAAGTGACAGCAGCACAGAGCATGTGCAGTGAATCAGCAGAAAAGAAGATGGGGAGCTACTGGGGCATCTTTGGAGATGCAGTTCTTTACTGCTAAAGGGCTGTGGTTGCCTTGGGCTGGTCCATAAGCCAAACACATAATGTACAACATTTCTAGCTACTTCTTTAGTTAGGCTTTACTTCTCCTTTAATGAGCTCACTGTTTAGGCTAATGCTGCACTAGGTAGTTATTATTACTCATATCTCGTCTTCCTGGGTACAGACACAGTGGATTTCAGCATCGAAATCTGCGAGTACCGATTCCAGCAGCAAAATCCACTTTGTGTGTCTGCACTCAGGCTGATGCAGTGGCTCTAGGTAAAAACACAAAAGACAAGAAAGTGTGGAGTTAGCCTTAGGAACATCACAGGGCATAAGCCCACTGACCCAATACTGTATGAGTTGCCAGTAACCATTGTGTAGCTGCAATGTGAATGGCTTGATGTTACTACTGATTGATTCCTGTCCTGCCCACAGAGATATCCAACAAGAACATTTCCGAGGCAACCATCCCCATTGGCGAGGGGCATCCTTTGTGTACAATCACTACTTGTTTCTGGTGTGCTTCCTGGTTGTGTTACTGTCTATTGTGCTTTACCTGCTGAGACTTCGACGCATTCACCGCCGCATGCAGCGCAACACCTCCTCTTCTGCTCTGTGGGTAGAGCAAGGACTTCAGTCTCCTGGACTAACAAATGTTCTATGAGCCTTACCTGCACACTTCTCACTGGATCGGCAAGAAGATAGTAGTAGCTCCCTCTTTAAGAGAGCCGGATTCTCCCTGGCATGTACAGATGCATTTAACAAAGCCATGTTTTTAGACTCAGGGTCACCTTTAAGTGAGAGTGATGGAGCCCTTTCTTCAGTCAATAAGGGCATATCATAAATCATGATGATGATGATGGAAGAACATTTGTCATCCTCTAGATGGCTATTACATCCTCACCTCGCACACAACAAAGACATAGATGAAGTTGTTGTTCAGGTTGTTTTAGATCATGGTGTCCAAAAGGTGGATCGGCATCTACCAGTAGACCTTTAGTTGGTGATCAGTAGATCTCAAAACACTGTCAACAATATATAATATTTAAGTAATGTTTTTCATGGAACCGAATACTTACAGTAATAATATAGATGTAGATCATAATGGGACAACTTCACTAAAAGTAGACCCCCGCATTACTAAAGTATGGGCGCTCCTGGTTTAGAACATTGTGAGGCCTTGGTCATGATGTGAATGGGAGATTTAATTTAAGGAAACTTTTAATATATTATAGAATTGCTAATTCTAAACAACTTTTCAGTTGATCTTCATTATTTATTTTTTTAATTATTTGCCTTTTTCTTCTGACTCTTTCCAGCTTTCAAATGGGGGGGTCACTGACCCCCATCTTAAAACAAACGCTCTGTAAGGCTACACATGTATTGTTAATTTTCATTACTCATCTTTCTATTCAGGCCTCTCCTATTCATATTCCAGTCTCTTATTGAAATCAGTTCTTGTATGTAGCACGGAGCACCACAGCGTCAAATCGGTGCATGGCTGCTAGGGTGGGTGGACCCTAGCAACCAGATGGCTGAAATTGCAAACTGGAGAGCTGCTGAATAAAAAATAATTCAAAAACTATAAATAATGAAAACCAATTGCAAATTGTCTCAGAATATCACTCTCTACATCATACTAAAGGTTTATTTAAAGGTGAACAACCCCTTTAAGACCCCAAGCAGTTGCTTCACCCTAAGAGGGTGGCTAAGAGGGTCGGTCGCCTTCCTTTAGTGTCTGCCATGTCCTCTTTGTTCTGAATGGGTCAGTGTTAATGATAAATAGGTTTGTGCTTTTCCGTGCAAGAGTATTTGTTTGGGGCATCCGTGCCTATGTGTTAGCACCCTCTCCTTATTCTGCCTTATGGGGAGATTCTAAGAAGGGGAGTGGCTGCTACATTGCATGTGTCTTTGTACATATGACAATAGAAATTGGTGAACAGACTCTTCCTATGAAACCTTCCATCCATAAAAGGACTTGCGCAGTGTAGTAGTTTGTATGATGAAGCAGTTGGGAAATTAAGTTGAATCGCAGTGCCCATAAATGATAATGGATGGAAACCTGCTGCAGCTGTTTGTATGTTAGGCACCATCTTTGTCTCTGTACGCGCACACGCACACGTGTGTAAATCATGGCACCTGTTTTAGCCCCATTGTCAACTGCACTTTAAACTGCAATTAGGATTTACGGTTAAAAGTGCCTCTTAGTGAATTCTTAAGTACAGCCTTCTGCTTCTGGCCCTTACCTGCAGTTATGTGGTTTACAGGATCTCGTTAAAGGAAAACAAAAATGAAGGCTTGCTAAAAAAAAAAAAAAAAGAATAAAGTTACGTTGCTGGGCAACAAGACCACTATAAATGATCAATAGTATTTATAGAAAGTGAAGTGTGGGTATTATAATTAAGGACATGCAAGAGAGCACCTTTCTTTGAAATATTGTCATGCATCCTGTTCATTTTTTTTTTGCACAGGATATAAGGTTCATGGGTGAAAGACATGGCTCCTTGCCCTCCTCGAATGGTGACGGCAATTAGAAAAAGCCTGCATGATGGCTTGTATGCGCAAAACCGATAAATGGACTGTTGTTAAGGAGGAATAAGAGAAATGATAAAACTGAAAAGGGAATATTGGGGCTCACTACAGGTATGGGATCCGTTAACCAGAAACCTGTTCTCCAGAAAGCTCTGAATTATGGCGAGGCTGTAGACTCCATTTTATCGAAATAACAAAATTTGTAAAATTATTTCTTTTTTCTCTCTGTAATAATAAAACAGTAGCTTGTATAATTAATCCTTATTGGAAGCAAAACCGGCATATTGGGTTTATTTAATGTTTACATGATTTTCTAGTAGACTTAAGGTATGAAGAGCCAAATTACAGAAAGATCTTCTATCCCAAATACCCCAGGTTTGGAGTGTTCTGGATAACAGGTCCCATACCTGTACAAGCAGAGATTTGCTTTTGTTTTCTTGCCCAGTGCAAGACCAAATAAAGAGAGCCCCTATAAAAAAAAATACATATCTATTGAATAGGATTGTGTTTCAGGTCTGTCAAAATATTAATTGAAAAAAAAAAATTTTTTTTTTTTAAATGAAATGAAAGCTAAGTGTTCTGTTTTTTAATGTTCTCTCTTGCCCTGGCATGTGCGGGGGGCTACGAGAGAACAGAGGGTCCGGTCATACATTGAAGGGATGAGAGGGAATTTGTTTATCCGAATATTTCAGTAAGTGACTGATGGACGTGTGTTTCATGACGTTTCTGTGTGTTTTCCACGTGGTCATTTTTATTTATTAAATAATTTATTTCCCATATGGCGTGTGACATGTCTCTTGCAATCTGTCTTCTTGAACAATACTGGGAGTCTGTCCATGAACCGGGGGCAGTTGTCAGTCAGATTGAGAGGTTGTTTGCAGAATGCCAAAATGTGCAACCACGTCTGTTCTAATCTTCTGTGGTGACCTCTCACTTTCCTGTCTCTCTGTACTTCTTAATCTCTTTTTGGCTGCATTCTCACTCCTCCCTGTATGTGTCTCTGTACTTCTCTGTTCTAAGTTCCAAGTCTCCTGGCTGAATTCTCACCCCACCTTGGCTGCTTCTCTGTACTTTGTACTTGTTGCTCCATTCCAGTTGTCCTTCTGGCTGCACCACACCTGCTACATTGCTTCTGATCTCTTACCACTTGAATATCACTACTACTACTACTAATACTACTACTGACAATTGCACCTCCCAGTATTGTCTGCTTATTCTTTCATATTATATACTCAAAAGCTGAGCCCTGTTGCTGGAAACCCTTTCTTCCATATCCTGTAGGCAGCATTGTTATATTAGATAGTTAAATTGGGTTGAAAAAAGACAAAGTCCATCAAGTTCAACCCCTCTAAATGAAAACCCAGCATCCATACATACACCCCTCCCTACTTTTAATTAAATTCTATATACCCATACCTATACTAACTATAGAGTTTAGTATCACAATAGCCTTTGATATTATGTCTGTCCAAAAAATCATCCAAGCCATTCTTATAGTCCAATTAACTGAATCCGCCATCACAACATCACCCGGCAGTGCATTCCACAACCTCACTGTCCTGACTGTGAAGAACCCCCTACGTTGCTTCAAATGAAAGTTCTTTTCTTCTAGTCTAAAGGGGTGGCCTCTGGTACGGTGATCCACTTTATGGGTAAAAAGGTCTCCTGCTATTTGTCTATAATGTCCTCTAATGTACTTGTAAAGTCTAATCATGTCCCCTCGCAAGCACCTTTTTTCCAGAGAAAACAACCCCAACCTTGACAGTCTACCCTCATAATTTAAGTCTTCCGTCCCTCTAACCAATTTAGTTGCACTTAGTCTCTGCACTCTCTCCGGCTCATTTATATCCCTCTTAAGGACTGGAGTCCAAAACTGCACTGCATACTCCAGATGAGGCCTCACCAGGGACCTATAAAGAGGCAGAATTATGTTTTCATCCCTTGAGTTAATGCCCTTTTTTATACAAGACTGAACTTTATTTGCTTTAGTAGCCACAGAATGACACTGCCCAGAATTAGACAACTTGTTATCTACAAAGACCCCTAGATCCTTCTCATTTAAGGAAACTCCCAACACACTGCCATTTAGTGTATAACTTGCATTTATATTATTTTTGCCAAAGTACATAACTTGCATTTATCAACATTGAACCTCATTTTCCAGTTTGCTGCCCAGTTTTCCAGTTTAGACAAATCACTCTGCAAAGTGGCAGCATCCTGCATGGAACCTATAGTTCTGCACAATTTAGTATCATCTGCAAAAATAGAAACAGTACTTTCAATGCCCACCTCCAGGTCATTAATAAACAAGTTGAAAAGCAAAGGACCTAGTACAGAGCATGGTGGGGCAGTTAATGTAACATTGCTGTCTTGCAGTGCTGGGTTCCTGTGTTTGATTCCAGCCATTATTATAAACACAAGACACATCCATATTCACATAATCAAGCCTCCACTAAGAACGGGTTGTAAGGTGTACAGACATTTGTTGCTTAGTACAGATACTCGCCCTACGTCACTAAGCGCAGCTAAAGCTTGTTCATACATAAATGTTTGGAAAATCCCATTGACCGAGGAGAATATCAAGCAAGTAACCCCCGCAGTCCATGTCATCCAAATCATGAATCTGAAAAGCTGCACAACTGGATCAACCTGATTGGTCCACCTCTATAGAGACCCACCTCCTGTCAAAGATCTACTTCATTGATGACCTAAACCAGGGACCCCCAACCTTTTATACCCATGAGCCACATTCACACATAAAAAAAATTTGGAGAGCATCACAAGCATGCAAAAATTCCCTGGGGTGCCAATTATGGGGTGTGATTGACTATTGGTAGCCCATATGTGGACTGGAAGCCTACAGGAGAATCTGTTTGGCAGTACACCTATTTTTTATACAACTAAAACTTGCCTCCAAACCTCAAATTCAAAAATAACCACCTGCTTTGAGACCACTGGAGCAACATCTAAGGGGTTTGTGAACATGTTGCTTGTGAGCCACTGGTTGGAGACCACTAATAAGCCAAACATATTGATCTTTGCAGGTAAGGGCATCTTTATCTTGTGCATTCAGGTTGTGTTGCTTGAACATTAGTGACACAAATTGAGGAAAGAAATGATTATATTGTTTAGACTCCCAATGTCAACATTCCCTCCCTTTATGGGTTCTGTGTGTCCATCGTTTCATCTCCTTCCTGCTCTGCTTCTGCTTTGCACTGAACTTTGTATTTGGCTTCTCTTTAATATAAGAAATACAACAAAAAGCCATCGTTGGGCGCTCAGTGTGTTCTGCTGCGGCATTACATCCCACAGAGAAGAGACATTCTTGCAGCAGTTAAAAATGAGACATTTATTAATACAAGATGCCAGTCTTTGGATTCCTGGCTGCAAATCTGTAATGAATTTACCACAATGCACAGGATTTAAGAGCAGCGGGGACTGGCCAAATTCCTTACACAATTAGTAGTTGAGGACATGAACAATTCATAGAATTTTTCCTTTGCGTACATGCACTTTGACAGTGGATATGTTAATGTTCCTCAAGAAGAAAGAACAGGGATTTTGTGTAATAAAATAACTTTCCTAATAGATCACCTTCATTCTTGCCCTTTTATTGGCCTCTCAATGTTTTCCTATTCTGATAGACCATAGTCTTCAAAACAGCTTTAGATGTGAGCACACATATATACACACACACACACAATGCTTTCAAAAGACATGTATGGGTTTGGGTGGGTAGCATGTCCAGTGCCTGTTATTAAATGCCTTACCCCATGCACTTGATCTTTCCACTTTTTTCTTCTGTGGTCTCTTCCTCAATTGCAATGTCCATGGTGTAGCCCCTCCCACTTGGTGATGTCACCAGTGGGTTCTGGGTAAATATGCAATAGAAGGATAAAGGTTCAGGTGCATACAGGGTAATGAGGAGGGTTAGGGTCAAGTTTTCCAAATCCCACAGACCAAATGGCCACCAATGGTCATTTTTTTTACTTGTGGGGAGGGGGGCTGGCCAGTAATGTTTTTCTTTTATTTGTTGGGGGGCCCTGTCTACCAATTTGTTTTTTAATTTGGGGGGCCCTGGCCACCAATTTTTTTTAAACTGGAGGAGCTGGCAAACAATGTTTTTTTTTTTTAACTTGTGGGGGGGGGGCATCTGTGTTTTTTTTTACTTGTAGGGGTCCATTGCCACCAATTTGGGTTTTCTTTAACTTGTAGGGGGGCCTGACCACCAATGGTTTCTTTTAACTTGTGGGGGGTGAGAAAAATTTGTTGTACGGAGCCCTGCTAATTCTGATGGTGGCCCTGGTGCCATTACTTGCTGAGATGGGAGTGAAAAAACCTGACTGACCTGCACCGAGCCCTGACCTCAACCCAACTGAACCCCTGTGGGATGAATTGGAATTGTGCTGCAAGCCAGGCCTGATCCCCTAAACCAGTTCCCAACTTTCTAGTGAAACCCCTTCCCAGAGGAGTAAAGGTTCAGCAGCAAAGGGAGGACCAATTTCATATTAATCACCTGGTTTGAGAATGAGATGTTGGACGGGCAGGTGCCCACATACTTTTGCCCATATGTTGCTATTAGATATATATACAGTATTGTATGGTCCCTAAAGGTGGCCATACACGGGCCGATAAAAGCTGCCGACAGACCGTGTCGGCAGCTTATTGGCCCGTGTATGGGGGCCCCCGATGGGCTTCCCCGATCGAGATCTGGCCGAAAGTCGGCCAGATCTCGATCGGATGGGATTAAAAATCCCGTCGGATCGCGGCCGCATCTGTTCGTTGATGCGGTCCCGCGATCCGACCGCCCGTTTGGTGAACGCTAGGATCCGATCGTTGGGCCCTAGGGCCCACGATCGGATCAGCCCGATATTGCCCACCTCAAGGTGGGCATATCGGAGGGAGATCCGCTCGTTTGGCGACATCGCCAAACGAGCGGATCTATCCGTGTATGGCCACCTTAAAAGCTGTCCTTCCTTCACCACCTTTATTACCTGCATGGAAGTGCACACCTTTGTCACTGATACAATAAGTAACTGTCAAAGTCTGTGTTTATCTGTTTTTGTTTATTTAATTACCAGAGCGAGGCCTAAAGAAGGCACTCAGGGTCGATTAAGTAGAAGGCATGGGGGCTACACAAAACCTACAGCCGCTGACCTCTGAATTATCAGGTGATCCATGAAGGGACACAAAGATGTCTCAAATCTCTCACCTTCTTTAGTGCTTGAGTATGTCAGTCAGCTTTTGCTAATGCAAACAGAGGGAACAAGGTGGATGTGGGCAGATGTCAGGGAATATTAATGACTGAGACCAGACCACTCTCTCACATTGATTCCCTGTGATTAAAGTCTGTCACTTTAGATTCTTCCCCAAAGTACATTCTTCATGTCCCTTGTAGTGCAGGTCTATATCTTGCCCAACCTTTCCACCCTGTATAGTATAGAGCAATGATCCCCAACCAGTAGCTCGTGAGTAACATGTTGCTCTCCAACCCCTTGGATGTTGCTCCCAGTGGCCTCAAAGCAGGCGCTTATTTTTGAATTCCAGGCTTGGAGACAAGTTTTGGTTGTATAAAAACCAGGTGTACTGCCAAACAGAGCCTCAATGTAGGTTGACAACCCACATAGGGGATAGCAAATGGCCAATCACAGCCCTTATTTGGCAGCCCAAGAACATTTTTCATGCTAGTGTTGCTCCCCAACTACTTTTACTTCTGAATGTTGCTCACGGGTTTAAAAGGTTGGGGATCCCTGGTATAGAGTCTTGTCAATGTTCCATTTCTGCATAGAGTGCAGTGTTGGACCCCAGAAACTTGATGGGTATTTCGGATTAGCCTTCCTTGATAAGTCACCCGTCATCTATGGCATGGTTTCCATATTTTGATTTTAGCAAATTTCTCTGCTGATTAGCCCTATATTTATGGATTTACGTACCTGAAATCTGCCCTTGTGTGGCTCCAATACAATCAATCAGATCAAAAGACCATCAAAGAAGACTGGCTGCTCTGCTACCATTTTAAGTTGCCCAAAGGAGTTATTTACTGTACTTTGACCCCAGATACAAGGGTAAAAGCAGTAAAGTGCACCCCTCAGAGCTTATTTAAAAACCAATTGCATCTGAGGTCTGGCTCTGTCGTTACACCCTAACTTGCTTGTCTGAATAATGTGCAAGTTAGAGGGCACCTATGCAGCATTGGACTGGAGGGCCCATCTGGGCCTGCTGCCACAGGGCCCCCCACACCTTTCCCCCTGGGCCCCCCAAACCGCAAAGCCCCCTCTGCCCCCCCTAGCAACACCCCCCCCCCCGTGTGTAGCTCTTCGGGCGCATCAGCAGCAAAGGCCAGTAAAGGAGGCCGGGCAGCAATCAGGGTCAGGGAGGGAGGTAAGGAGGGCGGCTGTGCAGGGAGCGGGTTTGGGCCGGCAGGGCCCACCGGGTTTGTCCTGCAGCCCAGTCCGACCCTGCGTCTATGTGCCCCCCACTACTCATTAATACAGGGCTGCTGAATCCAGGCAATGCTGTATTCATGTGCAACTGCAGCTCTCTGCACAGAGACCTGCTTAGATTTTTCAAAGTGCAAACAACATGGAGGCTTGTGTGTCTTTACACCCTGGGGTTTATTAAGTAAAAGACCCCTTAAGTCACATGGCAGCATGGGAAATTAAGGTCACAAAGTGACTGCTGTCTCCAGTTTTTCTTCATTTGCTCACTCTCCAAAGAGTAGGGTAGAATCAGTAGAGCATACAACTAGATGAGGGAATAGTACTGTGAGTACAATGGGTTCTAATGCTGTGTGTGGATAAATAGATAAGGTAAGGTAGATACGCTTGGGGTGTGGTTACAGGACTTGCCATTGAAATAAAATGGATGAGAAGGGGAGAGATATACAGTGGGAAGTTGAACATCTATCCAATTGTACAATGACTTCAAACTCCTCTCCTTCCAAATTGATGTCCTTGTATTATTATTACACTTCAGTCCCTGCCCCTGAGGAGCTTACAATCTAAGGCCCCTATCACACACACACACACACACACTATGGAGACAATTAACCTGCCTGAATGTTTTGTATGGAGGGTGGGAGGAACCCCACACAGATATGGGAAGAACACACATATTGCTTATATATTAGTGCCCTGGCTGGAATCGAACCTTGAGCCCCAGTGCTAACCATTCCACCAAGATTTTTATTATTTTTTGCCAACAGGAACTGTTAAGGGCTACCCTTATCATGGATTTGCAGCAAACAACATGTTTTTTTTTAGTTTTCAACAAACTAGCATTTTTTAAACTGTTAACATTATGATTTTAAAACAACTTTACCACCGGCAGAAAAGGAACTGAACAGAGCAAAGTCAGGTGACTCTTCTGCGCTCTCTAACTTCATTTTCTACTGACTGAGTCCAGTTAAATCCAAATGAACAGCAGGTGGTGCTGTTGTTTCAAATTCATTGAATTAACATTGTCAAAACTGCTAATATCTTGAAAACTAGAAAGAAAATGATTCATGTAAGTTGTGCTCCGAAGGTCTTGAAGTTTTACATCATCACTGCCTGCATTCCTGTGCTGTGGAATGTCTGTGTATAGCCGCCCTACAGACCTGAGCTTCCTTAATTTATCCTTCCTCGCCGTCTCAGTCGGACATTGCTCCCCTCTCTGTCTCTACCTTGACTTTCACATTTTTCCCTTATTTCTTAACTAAAGCCCTTTGTGCAGTGCTAATGAATACCAGGCTGGGTTGCAGAGGTATAACAGTGACACCATAACACACTCACCCCATGGAAATTAAAATCAGGTGCAAAGAACTGAAATTGCAATGGTTACAATCCTGAAATAACTACAGAAAATGAGAGTTCCGGAAACCCACGAAACGTGAAAGGTTTATTTTTTCATTCCCGTCTACTGCTTTCCTTCCCCTTCTGGGACCCACCCTGATTTTCCACCTCCTTATTCCCTCTCACTTCTCTGTCTGTCTACTGCCGGCCTCCTGTCCCTAACTCTCGCTCATTTATATTACAGGCCTGTTAGTCACTAATGATGCTGTTTCCTATTAGCCCAGTCTATGTGGGGATCTCTATAGTAACAAGTAGATTGAACTGTACAGTGTCTGCTTAAAGGAGAAGGAAAGTCCTCGTGCACTTGGAGGTGCCAAATGTTAGGCACCCCCAAGTGAAAACCCGGGCCGGTGCTCCTATCAGCAGAAAACTGCACCAGCCGGGGTTATACCAGTGAGCACCACGGAGGAATCCTCTTCCATTCTCTTCTTTCTTCGCGTGGCTGCACATGCACAGTAGAGAGAAATGCTGAACTTTAACTAAAAAGTCACCTATTTCGTTTGCCCCGAGAAATTTGAAGCTTGCTCAGTGGTGCTCATTGGTATAACCCCAGGCTGGTGCAGTTTTCTGCTGATAGGAGCACCGGCCCGGGGTTTCAGGTAAGTCAATACAATCATTAGGGGTGCCTAACATTTGGCACCCCCAAGTGCAAGACGACTTTCCTGGTCCTTTAAGCAGCAGCTCAGACTAAACCTAAAGGGTCGGTCAGTAATCAGATCATACTGTGAGCTGCTGAGCTTCTGGGGGATAATATGCTGCACACAGTGCCTTCTTGTCCGTCTGCCCACCTCTTCCTCTAGCAGTTGGCAGCTTTTATCGACCCATGTATGGCCAGCTTTATTATACAGCATAAACTGTTTCAGATCCATATGTATGATATACAGCAGAACCCCCATTTTACATTTTTCAGGGGACCATACCCCACAGGCTCAATAAATAGTGACTGTCTATGGCATCTTACAGCAGCCTCTCTGCATTTCCCAGAACCCACAGATTGCCAATAGTTGCTTTGTGCAGCAGCGTAACAGAACGGAACCAGGTTTCCCACGCAAAAAAATCTTTGGAGGGGCACAGTGCACACTGTAGGGCTGTCACCTTTCCTCCCGACTAACTTTGGTTGTTGAGGCGGGACTGTGACTTAGCTGGAGGCAGGGCCGTGATGTAGCAGGAGCAGGGTTAGGTGTAGCAGGGGCGGGATGTGCTGTCATGGGTGGGGCTATGTTGTCGAATTCGTCAATTGGCTGATTGTCACGTCAATCACAGAGAATCCTGCCTGGTTTTCGTAATTTGGAAAATAAAGCAGGGAGTTTTGATCTGGACAGCCCTTAAAGGGGTTGTTCACCTTTCATATAACTTTTAGTATGATGTAGAGAGGGATATTCTGAGACAATTTGCAACTGGTTTTTATTTTTTTTATTATTTAAGGTTTATCAGTTATTTAACTTTTTATTCAGCAGCTCTTCAGTTTGCATTTTAAAGGAACAGTTCAGTGTAAAATAAAAACTGGGTAAATAGACAGGCTGTGCAAAATAAAAATGTTTCTAATTTAGTTAGTTAGACAAAAATGTAATATATAAAGGCTGGAGTGACTGGATGTCTAACATAATAGCCAGAACACTACTTCCTGCTTTTCAGCTCTCTAACTCTGGGTTAGTCAGTGACTTGAAGGGAGCCCACATGGGACATAACTGTTCAGTGAGTTTGTAGATGATACTCAGCATTCAGCTCAGATTCAAAAGCAACAGTATTGGCCCATGTGCCCCTCCCTCCTCAAGTCACTGATTGGTTACTGCCTGTTCACCAGGGTAACCAATCAGTGGACTCCAAGAGAGATGAAAAACAGGAAATAGTGTTCTGGCTATTATGTTAGACATCCAGCCACTTCAGCCTTTATACATTACATTTTTAGCTAACTAACTATATTACAAACATTTTTTATTTTGCACAGCCTATTTATTTACCTTGTTTTTAATTTTATACTGAACAATTCCTTTAAGCAGTCTGGTTGCCAGGGTACAAATTACCCTAGCAACCATGCCTTGTTTTGAATAAGACACTGGAATATGAATAGGAGAGGCCTGAATAGAAAGATGAGTAATAAAAATTAGCAATAACAATACATTTGTAGCCTTACATTTGTTTTTTAGAAGGGGTCAGCGACGCCAATTTGAAAGCTGCAAAGAGTCAAAAGAAGAAGGCAAATAACTATAAAACTATAAAAAAAAATAATTAAAACCAATTGAAAACATGCTTATGTTTAGACATTCTATAAGTTACCTTAAAGGTGAACCACTCCTTTACAAAAACCAGGCTGTCTGGGTCGAAACCAGACATGTGGTAACCCAAGAACACTGTAACCTATCCAGAGCCTGCTTTACTCACACACACCTGCAAGTGCATTCAGTGGATGTGCCAATTTTTGGTGAGTAAAGAAGCTCTGGAGGAAGCTGTGAGGTCTGTGTCCTTTCTAGTTATCCCACTAGCTATGTGTTTCTTGCAGAACAGTAGCCCCTTTGTGCATATGTTAGACAAGCAGTGCAGTACTTTGTCACTTTTAGGGCAGAGACAGGCTCAGATTCTGGGAGATTAGTCGGCCAGCGCCAAATCTCCTCTTCTTCAGGGCGACTAATCTCCCTGAACTGCCTCCCCCCAGCTAGAATGTAAGTCGCCGGCGGGATGGCACTCAGAGAGCTTAGTTTTCTGAAGTCGCCCAAAGTTTCCTTGTGAGGCAACCTCGGCTGATTTCGGAAAACCAATCGCTCTGAGTGCCATCCCGCCGGCGACTTACATTCTAGCTGGTGGGAGGCAGTTCGGGGAGATTAGTCGCCCCGAAGAACAGGAGATTTGTCGATGGGTGACTAATCTCCACGAATCTGAGCGTGTGTCTCTGCCCTTACCCCCAGGTCAACCAGCAATAGCCATTTTCAAAATCCAAGGTTGTCCTTCTCTGGGAGGGGGGTCTAAATCAGTGGAAAAGGGGTCCCATCTGCAGGCTGAATAGGATAAAATGGGAGGGTTAGTGCTTATGTATTAGATATCCATGAAACTAGAGGAGAGATGGGAGTCAGTTCCATCATCTGTTGCTCTTATCTCTCCCGGCAGTATTTTCCCACAACATTTACTGTAAGTTGTGTAACTGTACAAAATGACTGAAAATGAGCCAAATATTGGGTCAGGAGATGAGAAATATCTGGTAATTTTAGTGAGACCAATGACGCCCAAGTGTTTGCATAAATCCGCTAGTGTTTCTAGTTATTGGGGTTTTGTACAGGTCATTTTCTGACTGTTGACTAAATCAGTACAGACACCATGACAGTCCTTTGTGAGTGATAATGTGACCGTTACTGTCAGTTCATTTCATGTTTATTTTTCCCGCTGATCAAAGGACGCCATTCATCCTCCTATGTTGGTGGGCTAATAACGTGTGCCGGGAGGAAAGCCCCTGTGAGTGATGAGGTCTCAGCAAGGTGTGGTTACACACAGATGTAGAACTGTGAAGGCTGGACGTTTGGTGCAATGGGCTGGACAGACAGACAGCATGAGTCACAGAGCAAGCAGAGGTTAGAAGCGCAAGGCAGGGGAACTAGTCAGCCTTTCCAGAGGAATGTGTCCTTGTCACCCACTCCAGTGAGGAGCTCAGGGGACCAGTGGAGAGATGAGCAGAAGCAGCTGGGCCAAGGGCTCACAAACCTGTTTATCTTCTGTTCAGCCCAGTGTCTTTGGGATCCAGCAGTAACACAGGAGCCAAGTTTCCATAATCCACTTCTCAAATTCTCCAGCAATATTTATTATGGGAACTCTGCTCCCAGCAACATTGCACCATTGCACAAACACCCTCCTCTGGACACTGCTTAAAGGGCAACTAAAGTCTAAAATACAACAATGTTACAATTACAAATGCTGTATTATGTATACTAAATATAAACATGAACTTACTGCACCAGCAGCCTAATAAGACAAATGATTTATGCTTTCAAAGTTGGCGCAGGGGGCTGTCATCTTGTAACTTTGTTAGACATTTCTGCAATATCAAGACTCGCACATGCTCAGTGTGGTATGGGCTTCAGTTGGGAGGTTAAGCTTAGGGATCATCATAAATTATCAAAACAGCACAAGTCAAATAATATCTGCCATAGAAGCCAATACAGCAAGACTGATTAATAATCAGAAGACTGCACTGAGTCTCTGGATACAAATCTCTACAGGGAATCCAACATTGCTGCTCGAGTTCTGGGAAGTAAGGTGGAGCTGCCATTTGAAAGTATGATCATTTACCTGCTCAGCAGTTAGGGACCGTCTGACAATTCCTATTCACAGCAGTAAAAGAAGGGGGAATTTCACTGCATACAGTCAGGTTTATTATAAAAACAGTAATTAATTAAAGTATATTGGATATAGATTTCTTTTTCATTAACGAAAGTAAAAATGGGATTTTATATTTTTGCCTTTACATCCCCTTTAATACATCTGAACATCTACATCAGCACTGTCTAACTTGCCAAGTATTGGGTCTCTTGTCCAGACTATATCAAAATGGTGGTCTATGGAGCCCAGAGGCAGACAGGGGCCATCATACCTACGTACAGGGGTGATTCTCTACCAGGAGCTGCCTGAGGCCTCTTTATCATTCTTGCACCAGAGGGAGTCTGGGAGGGGGGCTGCATCACACATGGAGAAAAAGCAATAGCACTTATTGCATTAGAAGAGACAAATTTCTGGTTTAAATACCATAAATTCTGCTCTTAAAGTTACCAGGAGTGGTATTTGGCCATCCCTGGGAACTTGCCTAGAGCTGCTGCAAGAAGCGAGTTGCTTAACGCATCTCATTGGCAGGGCCGGGCCAAGGTTCTTTGGCACCCTAGGCAAGGGCTTCAATTAGTGCCCCCCCTTAACATTCATATTACCCCCATTTGTACCTGTGCCAACGGCAGTCAATCCCTCAGATTGCAATCAATCTCCCAATCTGTGCCAGCATAAACCAAAACATCCCTCATATTGTTACCCCCAACTTGTACCTATGCCAGCGGCAGCCAAACAAATTCACAATATTGCCCCTAATATGTACCTGTGCCAGCAGGAGCCAAAAATCCATCATATTGCCCCCAAATATGTATCTGTGCCAGCAGCAGCCAAAAATCCATTATATTGCCCCTAATCATCTGTTTACCTGTACAAGCAGCAGCCAAGATATTGCCCCCAAATATGTGCCAGCAGCTGCCAAGAGGGCCGTGGGGAGTGCATCTGCCCGTGGTTGGAACAGGCGTTTTTTTAAAATTGAAAAACTATTAAAGGCCAAGCAAACCAGGGTTTAAAAAAATAGAAAAAAAAATCCCCTTAAAAGTGCGCCCCTCCCTTGAATTGCGCCCTAGGCAGGCACCTACTCTGCTTCCCCTAGTTCAGGCCCTGCTCATTGGCACAGCACCCCACCTACATATGGCCACCAGACCTCCTGTTGGACAGTCCTGTTCTAGACAACAGCATTTGCCCCTGTAACACACTATGTGATTATACTGTTGTGTTTCACGGTCTCGCAGTGAATATAGGGACCCAGCTGTGGATGAAATAGGCAGTTCTTGAGGGAACAGTCAGCAAATGATCCGAATAGATACAGGCAGGGCTGGAAGTACAGAGGCAGAAGAGGTACTTCCATTGAGCGCATCTAGAGGGGGCAAGCAGCAGGGATGGCACGCAGAGGGGCAATTGGCACACAGGCCAAGTTGAGGGCCATGGGGATGGGCAAGTAAGAGGGTAAATGATCACGGCATGAAGGCAGGGGGCACTGGGCCAAGTAGAAATGCTTTGTGAATACAACTCGGCCCAGCTCTGGAAGGCTGCCATTTTAATTGATCTCTTTGGGAGTTATGTAATAAATGGCACTAATTTTGCTCAGGACCAGTAACCCATAGCAACCATCAGCAGGTAGCATTTACTGGTCAACCGTCTAAAAGCAAACATCTTATTGGTTGCTATGGGTTACTGCTCCTGGGCAAACTTACTGCTTTTTATTACATATGGGGGTTGTTTTTACCACTATTGTTCGCTTATCATACGTGATATAAGGGGGCTGTGTTTTATCCAGGTATTCCATTTCCTTCCATACTCCAAAAAACATACAGGCAAACTAGTTGGCTCTTCATAAAATCAGCCATGGTGTAAATGGGATAGGGACTTTAGATTGTCAGCTCAACTTCAGAACAGAGAACATTCAAATACAATTAGCCCTTACTAACGAGCTGAGCACACAGACAATATATTGAGATTTAAGGATGTTCTGCATGTTGCCCTCTAGCTGTTGTTGAACCGGATTCCCCAATCCTGTGGTTGAGAAACAACTAATGCACATTCCTGATTTTATTTTTATTAAATGACATACAGTATAATCTCCAGGTAATGTGATACATTTGTGGATTAGTGCCTTGCAGGCAATATGCTTTCAGTTAGACCAGTGGCTAATTCATATTTCACTGCCATAAACCTACAGGGGAGACCATTGTTTCACTGGACTTCAGCAATCAAAAAATGCATGTCACTTAAAGATCAAATAAAACTGCAATATTCCTATACCTTGTATACTGAATATATTTGCTGTTCCCTCGGAAGTAGAAGCAAATTTAAAGGTCACAGGCAGATCTAGGCTAGGATTTCAAATAGGCCCTGGCATATTCCATACCTCCCAACTGAGTCCCGATTTTGACAGCTCAGCCCCCAGTTCTTTTGAAATGTCCAGAGTTTCTCTTCGATCTCCCGCATTAACTCCCGAAAAAGATCCAAAGTTTCAGAAACTTCATTAAAATAAGAGGCTTTTTGTCAGAATACTCAGCAGCTGCCCTTAGATACATTTGTAACAATTTAAGATAAACCAAGAAGCAATTGTAACTATTTAATATAAGCAAGTCTCTTGGGAGAACTGAGACTCGCAGCTTTTCATTTTCATTAGCAAAACTGTTACAACACATAAAACATTATGCACTAAAACTCCCAGAAATCTGTTATGTTCAAACTTTCATAAACTGCAAAATTTTGTAAAATGGACATGGAAATTAGGGGACGTGGCTATAAAATGGCCTCCTGATACGCACCACTTATACTCTCACCAATATTGCCCCCCATACAAGGTATGGGATTCGTTAAGCAGAAACCGGTTATCAAGAAAGCTCAGAATTACGGAAATGACGTCTTCTATAGACTCCATTTATCCAAATAATCCAGATTATTTTCCTCTGATCCAAACTAAGATCCATACCTCCCAAAATTTTGGAACTAGAAAGAGGGACAAAAAGCTCGGCGATTTTTTTTTACCCCCGTCCATTTTGTGGCCACACTCCCTAATAACCATGTTCATTTTCCAAATTTGGCAAGTTTGAACACATTTCTGTGTTATTACAGTTTTGCAAATGAAGGTGAATTGCCCTTTAAATTGCAAATCCCAGGTTCCCCAAAAGACCTACTTATTTTAAATTGTTACAAAGGTATCTATTCTGGGCTCTCTGCTAATAGCCAATTAAGTTAGAAACTTTGTATCTTTTTCTGGTTGTTCAGTGCAGGAGATCAATGAGAAAGTCGGGACATTTCACTAACAATCCGGGACTGCAGGCTGAGCTGTCAAATTCGTGGTTATCCAGTGAAAAACGGGACAGTTCGGAGGTATGAGATACAACTAATCCTTATTGGAAGCAAAACCAGCCTATTGGGTTTATTTAATGTTTACATGATTTTCTAGTAGACTTAAGGTATGAAGATCCAAATTACAGAAAGATCAATTATTTAGAAAACCCCAGGTCCTGAGCATTCTGGATAAGAGGTCCCATACGTGTATATTATATAAATATACTGAAATCAGGATCCCACCACCCCCCTGTTGTTTTTTACACCTCGTAGCGGCCGCTGAGTCTGCAGTCTCTGGGGTTACTCCCCTTTGTCCATACTTTGCATTTAGCAAACATACCAGTGTGTGTAACATTGCTGTTTATTTGATAGACCGTCCATTTCTTTCAACATGAAACTGTTAACTTGTTATATACCCCCCCCCCCCCCCATCACGCCTGCTCTCCACACAGCCATGTGTCCAGGTGCAATCTAGAACATTAGCCACATTCCTTCAGCTCCAGCTCTCACTGACACTATGCACAGCCAGCCATCTGCAATGCATTAGATGTTCTGTAAGCCACCCTTACACAACATGAGCGTTAACACAATGCTCTTATTTCCAGGCCTCCTGGATTTCTTAGGAGTTATCCAACATTCTCAGCGACATGGCCAGACTGTTATTTTCAAGCAGTGATTTTTCCATACTGGTCATTTACAGAGATTATATGTCATTTACATCAGTCCCTGCCCCAGTGGAGCTTACAATCTAATGTGTCTATCACAGGCACACACACACTAGGGTCAGCTTTATTAGGAGGCAATTAACCTGCCTGTATTTGCTGTTATTCTCTCTATGTCATGCATGCACCCTTTCAGAGGTTGCTGAACTACAACTCCCAACATCCACAGACAGCCAGTGGCTGGAAGTTGTAGTTCAGCAACCTCTGAAGGGTTGTAAATTGCCCGTTCCTTCCCTACATTCTATTTCTTGTCTCGGCTCCCTGCATTTAATACTAGGGATGCACTAAATCCACTATTTTGGATTTGCCCAAACCCCTGAATCCTTAGGGAAAGATTCGGCCAAATACCGAATCCGAATCCTAATTTGCATATGCAAATTAGGGGTGGGAAGGAGAAAACATTTTTACTTCCTTGTTTGGTGTCAAAAAGTCACGTGATTTCCCTCCCAGGCCCTAATTTCCATATGCAAATTAGGATTCAGATTCAGTTCGGCCAAATCCGAATCCTGCTGAAAAAGGCTGAATCCTGGCCGAATTCCGAATCGAATCCTGGATTCGTTGCATCCCTATTTAATACTGGTTTATATGAGGTTAAACACTTCTGTCTGAACATGTATTTTTTTTTTTTATATATTTACAGATTTCCAAGAAAAATGTGTCCTTGTTTAAAAAGGGAGAAGATTCATGTCCCAGGACTCATAAACATACGGAGCATATGGTGTTTATAAGAGCCTGGGCCATGAGCTCTGTTAAATAGATAGGAAAATCCCTTACTTACGGGTCAGTGGCAGTGGGTTGTCTGCTTCTCTTTGAACCCGTGTGTCCGGAGGTTCCGTGGGGGAAGGGATCAATCAGGATCGTTCATGCAGTTCTACAACAACATACATGAGGGGCACACACGTTGTCCTCAAAGGGAGGTATCTCTAGAACAGGGGATCACACATTGAGGTCACAGGGCAGGGGCACAGGGGAGCATACAGGAAACAGCTCTTAAAAAGATGTTTTGGGACTGGGGCTCAAAGCAGTAGGAGTTGGGGCCCAACTTTAGGGATAATTTGGGGGTGAACTACATTCTGGATACCCCGGGATATTTATAATACAGGAATCTGTTATCTAGAAAGCTCTGAATTACAGGAAGGCCATCTCCCATAAACTCCATTTTAATCAAATACGGGTATAGGATCCATTATCCGGATACCCGTTATCCAGAAAGCTACGGGGTGGCCATCCGATAATACAAATTTTTAAAAATGATTTTTCTTTTCTGTGTAATTATAAAACAGTCGCTTGTACTTGATCCCAACTAAGATACTGTATAATTAATCCATATTGGAAGCAAAGCCAGCCTATTGGGTTTATTTAATGTTTACATGATTTTATAGTAGACTAAAGGTACGAAGATCCAAATTACAAAAAGATCCATTATCCGGAAAGCCCCAGGTCCCGAGCATTCTGGTAACAGGTCCCATACCTGTAATAAAAATGTACTAACTAAAGCTGGCCATACATGGGCTGATAAAAGCTGCAGACAGACCGAGTCAGCAGCTTATTGGCCCATGTGTGGGGCCCTCCGACGGGCATCCCCGATCTGGCCGAAAGTAGGGCAGATGCCGATCGGGCAGGGTTAGAAATCCCGTTGATGCGGCCCCATTCCCGTATTACATACATTATGATCCGATAGTTGGGCCCTAGGGCCCACGATCGGATCAGCCCGATATAGCCCAATTCAATGTGGGCATATCGGAGAGAGATATAACGGATCTCTTTGTGTATGGCAACCTTAACAGATAATTAATCCTTATAGGAGGCAAAACAATCCTATTGGTTTAATTAATGTTTAATTAATGTTGTTAATGTTAATTAATGTTGTTGATTTTTCAGTAAGGAATGGCGATCCAAATTAACGAAAGATCCCCTTATCGGGAAAACCCCAGGTCCCGAGCATTCTGGATAACAGGTATATACCTGTAGTTACAATAGGACTCATTTATGAAGTGCACTGCACTTTGCACAACCGAATGGAGTTTCAAGACCAAGGCTGCTTTCAGGGGACAGTGGAGGAGTCCAGTCAGGGGTCTGTAGCAAAGGGGGGCTTTGAGAGATGCTAAAGGTCCTATTTGCAGGCCTCAAAGAGGATGGGGTGTTGTTTGAGCAGATCATTGGTGAGTTCTGGGTGTAATGGGGGTGTGTCTCAGGTGTATTGCGGTTGTGTGGAATTTACTTGACCTAGTTATGTTTTTTGGGGCCCCATTCCACTTAGTTGACAGGGCTTACTTGCCAGATGAGCAGTGGCCTACTAACTGAAGCCCCCAAGATGGCTGCACCCTGTAAACTAAATAGTAAGGGTCCTTCTTCTCTGATAACTCCAGACAGGGAGCCGGTGGGTAACGTCAGGTCCCACTGAGGGACCCGCAGTGAGTAATGACCACCACTGAGATCTCTATTCCAAGTAGCCCCCCACTTTAAGAAGAACATTAAATATATACCAGTCAGTGTCCCACAGAGACCCCTATACCTCCTGGGCCCCCCAGCTTCCTATATAATTACACTGCTGGCTTCACTAGTTCCAAAATACCTGTAGTTAATTGTATGAAAACAGAATAGTGCTCAACACTAAACCAATAGTCAGCGCGTAGTGTTAACATGTCTGCGCCCCATGAGGCTGTTACAGAACAGTGCTCTGAAATTTCCAGTCCTCCCCCATCCAGACATCCCCTTCCCACAAGCACAC
Organism: Xenopus laevis; assembly: GCF_017654675.1. Taxonomy (NCBI): domain Eukaryota; kingdom Metazoa; phylum Chordata; class Amphibia; order Anura; family Pipidae; genus Xenopus; species Xenopus laevis. Next base: position 135,137,339 of record NC_054375.1, on the reverse strand, counting down.
ACTGGGTTTGTAGGGAAAGGCAAAGCACATTTTCCAGTAGCATATTAGCAATATAAGAAGTCACGCACCAGTTGCACCCAATGTGGAATGTTGTCTCTCTCTCTCATACGCTGAGAATGGGGTGGGCGATGTGACCCCCACATGTTACCCCAACATGACGCAGCTCAGTATATGCGACTGATGGGGTGTCCTTTGCCTGTGTCTGTACATGTCTGTTTGCCTTCCTGACACTCACATTTATACAAAGTAATGCCTTGCACTGTAGCACATTAAAGGAAAACTATACCCCCCAAACAATGTAGGTCTCTATAAAAAGATATTGCATAAGACAACTCATATGTAAAACCCTGCTTCATGTAAATAAACCATTTTCATAATGATATACTTTTTTAGTAGTATGTGCCGTTGGGTAATCCTAAATAGAAAATTGCCATTTTAAAAAGTAAGGGCAGCCCCTGGGATCGTAGGATTCACGGTGCACACAAACAAACCAAACTTGTTAGGTCACATGAGCCAATTAACAGACAGAGTTGTGTCTTTTGCTTCCTCACTTCTTCCTGTTACAGTTAGAGTTGAAGTATTTCTGGTCAGGTGATCTCTGAGGCAGCACACAGACCATCACAAAATGGTGGTTCAAGGCAAGAGATGTAAAAAGGCAATATTTACTTAAATATATACACCAGTTTGGTACTTTAATATGTCACTTAGTTTGATATAAACTATCTGTGCTTTTGGGGGTATAGTTTTCCTTTAACATCAACTAAAGAGAAAATTAAATAGTAGATAAATTAAGATTTTTTCTTAAATAAGAGTTTCCGTAGTGTGTTAAACAATGGTACTCTATAACAACAGAGAGCTGTCGGGTCCCATGTACCAAGAGTAAGCAATGTGCAAGTTGTAAAAATCCTCTAAATTTGCAATGGTTTTACCCACAGTGCTTTGTTTCCCCCAGAATGCCAGAGAATATAATAGAGCAAAATTTGTGTACATGTTTCATGGGCACATTTATTTATAAACACTGTTACACTGGGGCTCATTTATAAACACTGTGCAAATTTGCATCTGGGCAGTAACCCATGGCAACCAGTCAATATTTTGCTTTCATTGTTCAACATGCAGCTGGCTAAAAAAATTGGTTGCTATGGGTTACTGCCCAACCCCCGAGCAACACTATAAGCATGAGGGATCCTGCAGTAACATGTGCCTTAGAGCACCCATTCGTTCAGGGTTCCAGTAGGGCAATGGCACATAGGGGTGATTGCCAATCACATGACTTCCAGCTCGGTGGGCAACAAAATGAATGGGAGTTGCCCTGACCATAATGTTGCACTCAGGGGTCAGTGATGCATTTCAGAACTAATGTACTAGCAGTGTCCATTCAGGGCAATGGAGGAGCAATTTGGAGCATGTTACCATCCCCTGAGTTGTCAATCCTGCCCTATGTGCCATTGTCATTGACACATGGAACCCTGGGCCAAACCAGTGCTCAGAGGCATAGGGGAACTGCAGGACTGCCTTGTGCCTATAATATAGCTTGGTGCTGGGAGCAACTGGGCTGACACTCCCTTATGAAGCAAAAATTGGCCAAGTGCAGTAGCCCACAGCAACCAATTATTTTTCATGAGTTTGGCTGTTTTGCACCGATATTGGCTGCAGGGCCAGCCTTGGGTCTATTGGTCCACTTGGGCCCAATAGGGTCCCAGTCCTCTGGGAGCCCCGTTCCAGGGGGAAGCATGGACAAGAATTCCCCCAGAACATAACACTGCCCAGCCCGCCCCCAACTTCAGAGGTCCAGTCTCGCCCCAACTCCACAGGTCCAGTCCACCCCCAGTCCAACCTGCCCCAACCCAGATTGGCCAAGTCCACTCTCCTATTTCCTCCCTCTCTCTCTTTTTCCCTGTGCGCCCCTATTTCTTCCTTTCTCTTTCTCCCATACCGTGTATGCTCCTATTTCCTCTCCCTTTCTCTCTCTTACCCTGTGTGCCCTTATCTCCCCTCTTTCTTACTCTTGCCCTATGTCCTCCTATTTTCTCCCGATTTCTCTCTTACCATGTGAGCCCCTATTTTCTCCTTCTCTCTCCTGTCCCTGTGTGCCCCTATTTGCTCCCTCTTTTCTGTTCCTTTGGGCCCTATTTGCTGTCAATCTTTTGTGCACATGTGCCCCTGTTTATCCTTTCTCTCTTCCCCTGTGTGCCCCTATTTCCTTTCTATCTTGGTCATTTATGCCCCTATTTTCCTATATACTTGGTGTGTCAGTAGTCAGTAGCAACACTTCGTCTGGGGGCCCCACCAAAATGGTCTCAATTGGGCCCCATATTTAATAGGACTGGCCCTGATTGGCTGTGTGTTGTTGTGGCTGAACTTTAACTGGTTGCTCTAAACTCTTGTGATGCATTGGGACTGCTTCCACTTCCCTTGGCATAACTTTGGGTGATGCAAGCTATGCTCTGATATTCATCTCTATAATGAGAGATATATGGCATCAATGTGAGATACCTGCCTTTAAAAGGGCCCTGAACTTTAGCCCTGGGTTGATCGGCATGATCTCCCTTGGGAGTAGGGCTTTACTGGAAAAGAAATACCGGCCTTCCTATATATTTATCTTTTTTCCCTATTAATAACAATGGGATCAACCGTCATTTTTACCGGCCAGGCCGGTGAAATACTGGCCAGGTGGCAACCTTACTTGGGAGGGGGTGTAATGGCACACACAGTAATTTCAGCATTTTGATATCAGCCCAATTCAATGTGAATGTCAATCACCTTTAAGTAGCCGATGCTGCGTTTCCGATTGATACATTTCTGCCACCAGCCAAGACTAGGTCAGGGGGTTCCCACTTATTTTGAATGGGGGTCAGTTATTGTCCCCTCCCACTCAACTACAAAAAGTTTTCAAGGGTCCTGTGTGCCACAGAGGGAGTTACTCGTGCCTGTCTAGGCAGGTATACTATCATTCTCAGCAATCTCATTCATTTGGATTTGGATAAGTGAGGTACAGATTGCCAGCCAGCATATACTGACTCATACTGTACAGACATAATATATATGGCTGCCCAAGTCGTACACAATACACTGTATGCAAGAATGGCTCAGCAGGCCAGACACCCATAGACTCCCATTGTTTCCTGCACTCCAGCACTCAACCTGTTAACGAGGGTTAATAATTAAGCATTGCGCCCCTGCATGGAGCTCCTGGGCAGCTACTGAAGTGGAATTCCAGCGCATATACATGAGCTCACTCTCAGTAGCTGGGAGATGTCTGAGTCTGCTGGGGGCTGGGAGGGGAGGGCTGGAGAGGGGGCAGTGAGGGAGGGTTGGGAGACTTCTGTGTGTTCAAAAAGTGTTCAGGAGAGAGTTAGAGCTGAGCAAAGAGTGAGACTAGCATATAGCCTCCCATAGCAGAATCAGGGAGCCTCCCCAGCCTCCGGAGGAACAGCCACAATAGCCACCTCTGAACACCAGGAGCAACTGCCTCTGAACTGTGAGTGCAACATCACTTTACTTAGGGGAGGTCACTCTGTAACCATGGGGGGATTCGGAACAACTGGAGGTGTGTGGGATAGAAGAACAGAATGAGCAAGTTGGACTGTTCCACTCATACACACACCCAGATCCAGAGATGGAACAGTGAGTGAAAACAACTGGAGATGTTGGGCACTGCCCATAGAACAATACATGGAGAGGGATTCAACTACTGATTGTCACTGCTGGTGTCTAGAGTCACTTGCCCTATAGCCAGGGACACTCACTAACCAACTTATATGTACTCTGGTAAGGGCCACTCACTAACTCATTACTGTATATACACTCACTGAGGGGCACTCACTAACTCATTACTGTATATATACTCACTGAGGGGCACTCACTAACTCATTACTGTATATATACTCACTGAGGGGCATTCACTAACTCATTACTGTATATACACTCACTGAGGGGCATTCACTAACTCATTACTGTATATACACTCACTGAGGGGCATTCACTAACTCATTACTGTATATACACTCACTGAGGGGCATTCACTAACTCATTACTGTATATACACTCACTGAGGGGCACTCACTAACTCATTACTGTATATATACTCACTGAGGGGCACTCACTAACTCATTACTGTATATACACTCACTGAGGGGCACTCACTAACTCATTACAGTATATATACTCACTGAGGGGCACTCACTAACTCATTACAGTATATATACTCACTGAGGGGCCCTCACTAACTCATTACTGTATATATACTCACTGAGGGGCACTCACTAACTCATTACAGTATATATACTCACTGAGGGGCACTCACTAACTCATTACAGTATATATACTCACTGAGGGGCCCTCACTAACTCATTACAGTATATATACTCACTGAGGGGCACTCACTAACTCATTACTGTATATATACTCACTGAGGGGCACTCACTAACTCATTACTGTATATACACTCACTGAGGGGCATTCACTAACTCATTACTGTATATACACTCACTGAGGGGCACTCACTAACTCATTACTGTATATATACTCACTGAGGGGCACTCACTAACTCATTACAGTATATATACTCACTGAGGGGCACTCACTAACTCATTACTGTATATATACTCACTGAGGGGCACTCACTAACTCATTACTGTATATATACTCAGTAAGGGACACTCACTAACTCATTACTATATATATACTCAGTAAGGGGCACTCACTAACTCATTACTGTATTATACTCAGTAAGGGACACTCAGTAACTCGTTACTGTAAATAACTCCAGTGATGGACAGTCAATAAATAATGTGTATATAAACCCTAATAAATCTAATTTACAAGCATGTTTAGTAATCTCTGTTTACTAAGCTGGGGAAGGATACATTCAATTACTTATCCTTTGAAATTACATTTACAAGTCCCAAACACTAGGGCGCAGATGTTTTTCTGTCTTTTCCGCTGGAATGTCACTTACTGGGTTATATAAAATTTAGTGATGGGCACTTATCTGTCAACTTAAAGGGCCAGTAACTTCCTAAAATGAACCTTATTTAAAGACCATCTTGGTTTGTTCAGCTCCTCTTCTTATGTTCTATGAGAAACATTTTCTTTATTGGCTCTTGGCTAGGCACAGCTGTTGTAGAACTACAAACCCCAGAATGCATGTGAGCTTCAGTTCTGCAAAAACTGGAGGGATCATATTTGTTTTCTTTAGAAGCCTACAGTGTAAAGGTGCTCATGCTCAGGGCCGGTTCTGATATGACTGGAAGGAAATGGAAAGGTGAACCTCTTAGGCACCGGGTGCAGTCTGCGAATGATGGTTTTGGTAGGTTCCTTATGTGAAAAATGATTGGCTCAGTCTTCAAAATCATTGGTAGGAGTGGGGTTCCGCAGGACACCCAGCTGCTCCCCACATGTGTGCAGCCCCCACTTCCTTGGATACACAATGTTTCTCATGCTCCTCTGCTTTCCCTATTAGGGGTACTTCCTGGCTCTGATCGATTCTCCTGCTCTTGTTCTTTTTCCACTTTAACCCTCTCACTGCTGAACCGCTGCTCTGCCTGGAGAAATACTGCAGCAGTACAACTTATACAGGGGTTATACATATCATTATTTATGTGCAGCAGCCTGGTTAATAGACCCTTTAAAAAAAGCACTATGTTCACTGTGAAAGAGGTTGCGCAGCAGAACTGCCTTTGGAACATGCATTTGACTGTAAAATCCCGCTGTGAGACTGGCCTGATTATTGCTATTGAGTAAAACATGCTAAACGATGCATATATCTGTGCGAGAGCATTACTGAATAGTTAGAGCCAGTTACAATTAAACAGCTGCAATGCGAATATGACATATACTTGTTACTGATTCGGGAAGGTCAAACTATGTGTTAGTTGGCATTGATAATAATAATCAGTTGTGTCTATTATTAAGGTGCTAATTCCCATCAGTAAAGGTGGCCATACTGTAAAAGCCACTTGTTTGGTGTTGCTAAATGAGCGAATCTTTCCTCAATATGCCCACCATTAGGTAGGTAATATCGGGTTGATGCAAACATTTGGAGCTGGGGCCAAACGATTGGATCACTATGACAAGGATACAGGCTATTGGGACAAGGGCTGCATCAAGTGACCAGTGCAGTCCTCACCCCAATGGGATTTTCAAACCTGCCCGATGGACATCTGGCCAATTCCCTCTGAGAAATGAATCCCATAGAGAATAACAGTGAAATGAAGAGAGCTCCTCTTGAGACAAATTCTCTTCTGGCCAAAGCCAAGAATATGCCTTGTTTAGCTAATTAGACCCTATTGAGTTACCTGAAATAACTGCTGTGCACAAAGCTACAGTTACATATGAATTATTGGTATTGGTGGAATTAATGAAAACACAAATTCATAGCTTCTAGTTACAGGAGAGTTATGCTTTGTGGAGTAGCAGGCTCTTGTGTAACGGGAGATCTTGCCAAATCAGGAATCTCTAACCACAGCGGATAGTTTGGCAGCTCCCACTTGTTTGTTAAATGTTGTAGTTTCAGGCCACTCATATTTCTTATTGAGACCCTCAGCCCAAGAGTGCAGTGAACTGGCCCTAGCCCATGAAAGCATACAATCCCGGGTCAGCCAATGCCTTACGTTGAATTATGTTTGTTTTATTTTTTTATTTTCTTTGGCAAAATGGATTGGTTTGGGGAAAGGCATACACAAATGGTGCCATATGTGGGCCAAAATAAGCTGCAGACTCAACCTCCCCTGACCAATCTAGAGTTGAAGGCAAAGGGTTGGGCACCCATGCCAAATTCCATATTTGGTTAATTTTGTAAGTGAAAAGTAGGAAACATGTACTTCAGGAATCCTCTCTTGCAGGTGACTTCTAATTCCAAGTACTTCTCATGTCATCTTGCTTTCTCATGTCTACCCACAAATTTTCAGTGATGTTTAAGGCAGGGGATTGTGTTGACCATTCCAAAACCCTCAGCTTTACTTTTCTTCAAGTAGCTTATGGTGGCTTTGGTGGTATGTTCAGGATCATTGTTTTGTTGTAGGAACCAGATTTCCCTTTCGGCTTCAGCTTGTCCAGAATTTGTTATTTAGTGGAACCCATTCTTTCCTCTACATATAATGTTACCTTTACCACTAGGCACCACACTGTTTCAAAGCATCATGGATCCACTCCTATATTTAACAGTTGACATGGTGCTGTTTTTATCCCATAAAATGCTTCTCCTTTTTTTTCTCCAATCAAACCTTGGTGATTATTGCCAAAGTCTTGAATTTCTTTGCCGAAATCCACTGAATGTGTTTGTGCTGGAGCCGACACAAGGTTTTTCCGGTTCAAGAAACAAGAAATCGGGCTGGGGATTTCAGCAGGCTGATTTTGGCCCCTTCTGACCCTAGCCAAAGATTTCAATTTGTACTTCATCAGTCCAAAAACACTTGTTTCCAAAAGGCCATTGACGTGTCTAGACGTTGTTTTGCGTCCCTGATATGGATCATGTTTGTGCAAGCAATGCTGTGAGTGGTGCAACACTCCTCCTGTGACAGCCAGACCTTCCTGCAGCTCCTTTGTAGTTCAGTGAGGGCTTGCCTTTCTGGCCAGCATATGAGCCATTCTCTCTCTGAAAGTTTTCTAGTGCTTCCAGATCTTTAGTTGACTTCCACAGTATTAATTGATGACATTAAGGACAGTGCAAATTGGAAGCTATGCCATCTTTTAATAGCCTTCCTATGCCCAGGGCCGGATTTACATAGTGGGCACCCCTAGGCCCACTGCCGTTCGCAGCCCCTGTCTCCTCCCCTTTATTCGTGCAAATTTTCATCATCTGCACTGGAGCAATGGGAATTGGCGCACGGGAAATCTAAAAAATTATTTTATCTCCAGCGCATCCCTAGTGTTTTTGAACCAATGTGGGTGTGGTTGGGCAGCATGCCCCTAAAATCCTGCCGCCCTAGGCCCGGGCCTAGGTGGTCTTTCCACACATCCGGACCTGCCTCTGCCTTGTAAAAACCAATCAGCACCATTTTCAGATGCCCAGTTGCTTGTTGCTAGGTGCTGTGGGGCAGGCCTGGACAGGCAATCTGTTGGTTCTGGCAAATGCCAGAGGGGCTGCTATAAAGTGCCATAGAAAGTCACTATTTAGTGGGCTGGTGGGGCTGTTTGGGCCTCTATGTGGGCTGATTGGGCCTCTGTGTTCCTGAAATGCCAGGGCCTATTTTAATTCTCAGTCCAGACCTGCGGTAGGGGTCCACCAGGATTTCTTTCGGTGTCATGGTTAGGCTTGTCACCCGGCCAGTATTTTACCAGCCTAGCCGGTAAAACACCTGCCAAGGCCGGGGCCAGTATTACAAATTTACAGGCAATGTAGCTGCCGGTAAATTTGTAATATCCTTAAAAAGACCCCCTCGGCCCGTCCCCAATTGCCTGTAAACTTAGCTTTTGTCTTCAGTCTTGGAATCCGCCCCCTTTTACGTCATTGCCCGCCCATTTTGACATCACACTCCGCCCCTTTTTGTTCCCGCCCCCCACCAGCCGGTAAAACATTTAGGAAAAGGTGGCAACCCTAGTCGTGGTGGTCCAGTCCAACCCTGTATGTTGTATATAAGAAAGTGAATGTTAGGATGTCACATATATATGTTTAATCATTTAGTTTTGCATAATATACAAGCCCTGAGTGTGCCATTTTGCTTTATATAAATATTTCTATATATATTTGTCACTTGGCACCCAGGTCACAAACTTTGTTTGTGGAGTGATATATATATCTATCTATCTTTCCCTACAATACCTACTTATTACTTATTACTACAACTGCTGCTTTGTGGTAGCCCTAATTTGTACCCTCTAAATATCTGTGTAGGGCCACTGGTTTCCTTGGTACTGTATAGAACTGGAGAGGGACCCACTGAAATGACTTCAAGTCTCCAAATGATCAGGGTTTTTAAACCTCACCACACTGGCTGTTGAGTCTCTGGCTAAGTGCATGATGGGAGCTGGTTCCCATGGCAACTAATCCATATACCAACAACTAGCCAAGCTGGTGTAATGGCTGCCCTGTATGTGAGAGCTGTGTGTGTTATGAGGATGCATGAGAGATGGGCCCAGATCTGCTCCAGATGTTCAGGGGCTGCATTCTTGCCAGAGTGACGAATAAAGTTATCCTGTGGAACTCAGCTCAGACATATTACAGGCATCCCCAAGGAACCGCATTAGTACAGCATATCATACTTTCCTCTCCCATTCCCCACAATTCTATTCCCCTTTGGCATTTTCACCCATCCCCCTCTTACTTGACTTTTTCTTGTTTACTTTCCCTTTTACCCCCTCCCTTTTCTCCTCTGTCCTTTGTTTTTTGCATTTGGTCGTACCATTACTTTACTCTGTGTATCAGCCCCTCTCCATAATCTTATTGGCAGTTCTGCATATTTACATTTACAGTTCTGCACAGTGACATATACAGTTCTGCACAGTGATAAATACAGTTCTGCACAGTGACATATACAGTTCTGCACAGTGACAAATACAGTTCTGCACAGTGACATATACAGTTCTACGCAGTGACATATACAGTTCTGCACAGTGACATATACAGTTCTGCACAGTGACAAATACAGTTCTGCACAGTGACATATACAGTTCTGCACAGTGATAAATACAGTTCTGCACAGTGACATATACAGTTCTGCACAGTGACAAATACAGTTCTGCACAGTGACATATACAGTTCTGCACAGTGACAAATACAGTTCTGCACAGTGACATATACAGTTCTGCACAGTGACAAATACAGTTCTGCACAGTGACATATACAGTTCTGCACAGTGACATATACAGTTCTGCACAGTGACATATACAGTTCTGCACAGTGACATATACAGTTCTGCACAGTGACATATACAGTTCTGCACAGTGACAAATACAGTTCTGCACAGTGACATATACAGTTCTGCACAGTGATAAATACAGTTCTGCACAGTGACATATACAGTTCTGCACAGTGACAAATACAGTTCTGCACAGTGACATATACAGTTCTGCACAGTGACAAATACAGTTCTGCACAGTGACATATACAGTTCTGCACAGTGACAAATACAGTTCTGCACAGTTACATATACAGTTCTGCACAGTGACATATACAGTTCTGCACAGTGACATATACAGTTCTGCACAGTGACATATACAGTTCTGCACAGTGACAAATACAGTTCTGCACAGTGACATATACAGTTCTGCACAGTGACATATACAGTTCTGCACAGTGACAAATACAGTTCTGCACAGTGACAAATACAGTTCTGCACAGTGACAAATACAGTTCTGCACAGTGACATATACAGGGGTAAAAACATTTCCTTTTCCATTTATCATGGTGGACTACCCTGAGCCACACAAAAAAAGATACAATTCTTGCTTATACTGCTTTTTTATGTCCTAAATGTCCCTGGTCGAACACATCAGTCATGGATTCATTGGTCCCTTTACATTTCTGGGCCCCATATCAGTTCCCGATTCTCCTTCTCTTGTAACACTTTTGGTAAAAAGAAATGTTGGAAACCGAGCCCAACCAACTGGAGGCCATATGTGGTCCTCCGAAGGATTATTATGGCCCCTAGCCTGCTCAAGAGCTCCATTGGATTCTTTGTTTGACTTTATTTTGATACATACATATCTGGCGCTCGCACATGTGGTATGGCAGTAAATGGATAATGCCCCACTTCATTAGCCCCAGCTACTCTTTCCTCCTTCCTGAATCATTCCAGCTGCCATCAGCTGTATTCATTTGTCTCCTGTGCATATAATATGACCATCATATTCTCCATTCTGTAACCCTGTGTATCATGTAATTAAACCCCAGTCCTTACTCAGCCCTTCTTTCTCTTTCACTCTTCAAATTTCCCTTTTTTCCAACCTATGGTTATTCACTCAGCGCTTGGCATGTCTCCTTCCCTTCTCTAGAAATGATTACCTTTCCCTCCCTCCTTTCTATTCCTCTCACCCACATTTCCTCAGACATAATTTGCACATGACTTCACTCCAATATGAGGTTTTGCTAATGGGGCCTTTGGGGTCACTCAGACGTTTCCGTAGTAGTAACTTACATGCTGTGTTGGTGCCAGGGGAACCCTGCGGCTGGAGAGTGAGATCCTGGCCAGCTGGGGACATGCAGGGAGAGGATTTTACTTGATTATTCTAAAATAATTTGTCCAACACTTTTCAATAAAGAATAGTATCTTAGTACATGTAAACATACAGCATTTCCCAGGGCAGTTCTATGTGTCTCATTGTTTGGCTTGGGAAGAATGAAGTCAGGTTGAGTAGGCTAAGGGCTCTTACACATGAGCGTTCCGACCTGCGCTCCCCTGCGTTCCGTTTTTTGGCGTTCAGCCGCAGGGGAGCGCAGGAATAGACGCAAGTCATTATTTGAAATGGGGCTGTACTCACTCAGGCGCGTGTAGGCGCCGAACGCAGGAAAAATGCAGCATGTTGCGTCTGAACCTGCGTTCGGCGCCTACACGCGCCTGAGTGAGTACAGCCCCATTTCAAATAATGACTTGCGTCTATTCCTGCGCTCCCCTGCGGCTGAACGCCAAAAAACGGAACGCAGGGGAGCGCAGGTCGGAACGCTCATGTGTAAGAGCCCTAATTGTATTCTTATTGGTTATACTTAATTAACTACAGGTATGGGATCCATTATCCAGACACCCATTATCCAGAAAGCTTTGAACTGCGAGAAGGCCACCACCCATAGACCCCATGTTAAAAAAATAAGTCAACTTTTTTAAAAAAAAATACTTTCCTTTTTTTTCTGTAGTAATAAAATAGTACCTTGTACTTGATCCACATTACAATAGAATGGGTCCCTATTGGAAGCAAAACCAGCTTACTGGATTTATTTAATGATTACATGATTTTCTAGTAGACAATATAATTACGGATAGATCCATTATCCGGAAAACCCCAGGTCCCTAGCATTCTGAATTACCATACCTGTATTAACTAACTGAAGTCCCATACCTTTATTAACTAACTGATGGCACAGTATCGATAGCAGATAGAGATGCCCAAATATACAGTAACTCTACAATGTCATCATATACACTCACATGTAATTGGACGTAGATGGGAGCACCTTTGTGCTTTGTTAATCAGCTCAGCATATAGGTAACCATTATATTACTGTTATTTAAAACACAACATTTTAGTCTTATGCATAATTTAGTCCCAGAATGTGCTAGCACTTTGCTCTATGCAGTGCTATGCAGGGCAATGTGTTTATTTCTATACATTCCTTAGGGCTCCAGTCACGTAGACAAGTTGTTGGTAAGTGATACCATTGTCCTTTCTAAACATCAGTTTGGAACAGAGGTAGGGAGTAGTTAAAGGAGTTGTTCGCTTTTAAATGAATCTTTAGTATGATGTAGAGAGTGATATTCTGAGACAATTTGCAATTGGTTTTTACTTTTTATTATTTGTGTTTTTTTAATTATTTATTCAGCAGCTCTCCAATGTGCAATTTCAGCCGTCAGGTTGCTGGGGTCCAAATTACCCTAGCAACCATGCATGGATTTGAATAAAGACTAGAATATAAATAGTAGAAGGCCTGCATAGAAAGACAAGTAAGGAAAAGTATCATTAACAATTTGTAACCTTATAGAGCATTTGTTTTGGTTTTTTACATAGAGTCAGTGACCCCCATTAGAAAGTTGGAACGAGTCAAAAGAAGAAAGCAAATGATTTAAGAAAAATAACAAATCCAAAGCATATAATATATATATAATATAAAATACAAAGGCAAATTGAAACAGTTGCTTAGAATTAGCCATTCTACGAGATAATAAAAGTTAATTTAAAGGTGAACCAGCCCCAAACAGCAACTATCAGGAACAAGCAGCTGGCAGGTCCAAGCCATTGAATAGCAAGTGAGCTATATACAAGCTGTATTTGCTAATAAACAAAGCTGATGTGTTGCCACCGGCTCATTGGTTGGATATTTACAGTTACGAGGGACACTTGTTATATAGTTTGTTTGAGACACCAGGAATCCAGGCTGCAAATGAAGCCCCAAACCAATCGCTGCCACTACTTCAGACTGAATATGAGCAGCAAAGCAGCATCTCTTTAGTTGTGAGTAGGGTTGCCACCTGGTCGGTAAAAATGATGGTTCATCCCAATGTTATTAATAGGGAAAAAATCTAAATATATAGGAAGGCCTGTACTTTTTCCCAGAAAAGGTGGCAACCCTAGTTGTGAGTGAATGAATATCATTGTGTAGTAGCTCTGTGCAGTTCAATACTACACAATACATGCACAATAGTAAGTGAATGAGGAGACTGGCAGTGCCGCTACAGGTACTTTGCTAGCCATAGTCTGGTGTGAAGGGTGTAAATGGGTTCTTTAATTTCTTTGTTTATTGTATGTCTTTTGTCCTGAAATATTTCAGCTCACAGAAAAGGGAAAGTACTTTTCTTCTTAAGGGCTCTTACTCACTGGCGTTCTGACCTGCACTCCCCTGCGTTCCGTTTTTTGGCGTTCAGCCGCCGGGGAGCGCAGGAATAGACGCATGTCATTATTTCAAATGGGGCTGTACTCACTCAGGCGCCGAACGCAGGTTGAGACGCAACATGCTGCATTTTTCCTGCGTTCGGCGCCTACACGCGCCTGAGTGAGTACAGCCCCATTTGAAATAATGACATGCGTCTATTCCTGCGCTCCCCGGCGGCTGAACGCCAAAAAACGGAACGCAGGGGAGCGCAGGTCAGAACGCCAGTGAGTAAGAGCCCTTAAGCAAGCAGAAACAAGCCCACTCTGGGGTCTAACACATACTGATTACACACACACACACACACACACTGATTACACGCACACACTGATTACACGCACACACTGATTACACGCACACACTGATTACACACACACACACTGATTACACACACACACACCGATTACACACACACACACACTGATTACACACACACACTGATTACACACACACACACACTGATTACACACACACACACTGATTACACACACACACACTGATTACACACACACACTGATTACACACACACACACACTGATTACACACACACACACACTGATTACACACACACACACACTGATTACACACACACACACACTGATTACACACACACACACACACACACACTGATTACACACACACACACTGATTACACACACACACACTGATTACACACACACACACTGATTACACACACACACACTGATTACACACACACACACTGATTACACACACATACCCTTTCAACCTTCAAATCTCGTTGTAGTACAAATGTTGACAGTGGAGAAATTTATGATGAAAATGTAAGTGCCAAAAGGTGTTCATGGGGCATATTTACAATTCCGAAACCCCTCCAAGAAAACGGAATCCTATATCTAACATAGAAACATAGTAAGTTAGGTTGAAAAAAGACACACATCCATCAAGTTCGACCTTTTAAGTCTATATATAACCTGCCTAACTGCTAGCTTGCTAACTGCAAGAATACTCACTGTATAGTATACTTTTAGAATGTTATAGAATGCCTAATTCTAAGCAACTTTTCAATTAGCCTTCATTTTTTCTTTTTTTATAGTTTTAGCATTATTTGCCTTCTTCTTCTGCCTCTTTCCAGCTTTCAAATGGGAGTCATTGACCCAATCTAAAAAACAAATGTTCTGTAAGGCTACAAAGGTATTGATACTTTTTATTACTCATCTTTCTATCCAGGCCTCTCCCATTTATTTATATTTATATATATATATATATATATATATATATATATATATATATATATATATATATATATATATATATATATATATATATATATATATATATATATAGACAAATACAAGATTCCTCTGCACTCAACCCATTATCAATATATTTAAGACAGCGACATTTTGTGCATACTGCTACTGAAAAATGCCTTACCCTTTAAACAAAACAGGGATTGTTTGTCCATATATTGCAATATATTTAAGCTGGCCAACTACGTCAAAGTCATCCCATATCTGGCCAGTCCTATGCTCAATTTTCATCTGATTCATTAAGAATTCTATGGTTTAATTATACATTTATAAAAGGGACGAATACGTTTTACCTGCAACTTGCTAGCTGCTTTCAAAGTAAAACTCCCAAACTTGGCTGCCCTTTTATTAGACACCAGTGGGATCACCTGACTATAGTTGGAGGGGGTGGGAGCTACAACATGGAGCTGGTCACTGCTTCTGTTTTTCAGTAGCAGTATGCACAAAATGTCGCTGTCTTAAATATATTGATAATGGGTTGAGTGCAGAGGAATCTTGTATTTGTCTATATGTTTTTTGTGGTCACACCCTCATTGCACCCCCGCCTAATGATTTTAAAAACTAGTGGTGAGCACAACTTTCCCTTGTTTGTTATATATATATATATATATATATATATATATATATATATATATATATATATATATATATATATATATATATATATATATATATATTGCTAGGGTCATTTGGACTAGAGAACTGCTGAATAAAAAGCTTAATAACTCAAAAACCACAATAAATAATAAAAACCAATTGCAAATTGTATCAGGATATCACTCTCTACGTCATACTAAAATTTAATTCAAAGGTGAACAACTCCTTTAAGACACAGCAGCACAATATTTTATTACTACTTTAGGCTTCAGTTCCTATGTCCAGTATTTATCTCACAGCTCTCTGAATGTATTAAGTGTGTGAAAAACAAATTGCCCAACCCACCCTATCTATTAAAATAGGTATAAATTTTGTGACCAAATGTAACAACAGTAATGCCTATGAATAAGTGCCTGTGGGTGCGAAACGCGTAAGGCGGAGCATCAATTGGTCTGTATGCCTACTTTTTAATATTTATGATAAATAAAAAGTGATTTTTTAACTTTGAGAATTGACTGGGAATATATTTTTGAATTTTTGATTTGAGTGCCCTTTGGAGTTGGGGGCTATATTCCAGCATATATTCCAGCCCTTTTTTGACAGGCCTGTATAGACTGCAGCAGTTGAGTAGTAAGTTTTTTGGTATATTAAAATAAAAGGACAATGTTCCTCAACAAAAGGTGGGAGGAATGCAGCCCACCAACAGAAAGTCATAGGAGCGACTGCCTAGAACTTAGATGTGCATCGAATATATAAACTAATAAATATGTGAAACTGGTTCCTCTAATAACAGAAATACATGTAAGCACGTGTAAATAATTATACAAAAAAGGGGGCTTCATTATCCTTCCTTTAATAAAAGACTGGAAAAGTAAGTACTTACTTGTTAACCCTTGTTACATGCTTGTAAACTTAAAGGCAATGCACACCCATATGTTTACATGACCAGGGGTAAAGGCAAATGGGATGGGAGGAACCTGGCAACCACAGGAATTTGGCAGCTTGTAGTTCTACTGTATAATAATGACACCCTGTAGTTCAGTAATTGGGGGTGAGCCAGTGGTGTAACTAGAAATTACTGGGCCCCACAGCAAAAACAAGTTTTACGACCCCCATAACCCCAGCGAGGTGATCTCTATCACATAAATATTACAGATGAGCTGATCCAGACTTTGTAAATAGAGCTGCAAACACTTTATTCTATTGTTGTCTGACGATTCTAGCACCTGATAGCAAACCCTGCATCAGTTCTGGACTTGGTCCCTCAAAGTCTCCTCTCCATAAAATGAACAAGTGCAGTTTATAAAGTGGAAGAACTGTATATGACATGGGATTAGGCAGGAGGCCTCGGTATGAAGGAAAGTCAGAAGGCATGGAGTAGGTTGAGGAGAAAGGACATCATAATTGATGGTTGGCAAGAGATAGGACTAGCCCTGTAATAGTTGTGTTAGGGTAGAGAGGGTAGTGAGCACTCTGTTCTGATAAGTAGGCAGTAGGGTTAGTACCTTGGTGGGTTCCCTTGCAGTAATGTTAGAAACAAGCCGCCATTACAGTAAATCCCTTCAAAAACCACCTCAGTGTGGTCTGGTGAGTGGAGACTGGACACCTGCAGGAAGGAACTACTTGGGTGATGATTTGACAGATTATTGGGGGTATCGGGGAAGGATATGATGAGGTGGGATTGGTACCTAGTAGTAACAGAGTTAAAGATTAGTCTGGGAGGTGATGTCCTGGGCAGGTGGGTCACAAGTTTAGCAGAGAGAGAGTTATGTTATTGTAGAGAGCTGTGAAACCTGTTCTGAAGAGTTCTGGCATAAGTTCTGGACTCGGTCCCAGGCCCAGACTGGCAATCTGTGGATTTTGGCAAATGCCAGAAGGGCTGCTGTAAGATGTCATAGATACTATTTAGTGGGCTGGTGGGGGGCTGTTTGGGCCTCTGTTTACTTGAAATACTATGGCCTGTTTTGACTCGCAGTCCAGACCTGCTCGATCCCACATAGTCTCTTCACCCTAAAATTAAGGAGTGCAGTCTACAAGGTGGTAGAACTGTAGAGTGCATGGAAGTAGGCAGGGGACCTCAGTAAGTTAAGTTAAAAGGCAGGAAGTAGGGCATCATAAATGAGGGTTGTCTAGAGATAGAACTAGCCTTGTAATAGTTGCCCTGGGTGTTAGAGTAAGGAATTGGGTAGTTAGAGAGCACTCTGGGGCTCTGACTAGTAGGCAGTAGGGTTAGTACCTTGGCAGGTTGTTTAAAAAAAAACAAAAAACCTGTGTGGCCTGGTGAGTGGAGACTGGACACATGCAGGAAGAAACTACTTTACTGATGATTGGCATCTGACTATGGGAGTATCAGGAGGATATGGTGGGGGTTGATCTCTGGTAAAACCAAAGGGAAGGATTAGTCTGGGAGTTGGTGACACCCAGCAGTGGTCTCCTGGGCCATATGTTTAAGCAGAGAGAGGGTAGTGTTATTGTAGAAAGCTGTGAAACCTGTACCGAAGAGTTGTACCAACAATAAACCATTTCATTTGTCCAGCATTTCAATCTGGAGTTTGGTTATTAACAGTACAATAGAGCTGCTAATCCCTACAGTGTAATCTTTAGACCTCTTGAAACTCTGGAAACACGTACAATGAGTTTCTTATTAGTCAGGGCCACAATGGGGGTTTTAGGGGTTTACCATGTGGTCCAACAGCCCTGCAGGGTTTTCCTTGTTCCAGACTATTCATAAACTTTAAAAAAAAAAAGAATGAATAATACTATTAAATGATTTTACTGACACCCATTAAACAGCTCATTGGCATAATTGTGGTGATAACCCAATCCTACCCGGTCTCAGCAGTGTCGTCCCCACAAATCTGGGTCCAGCCAAATAAATATTGATAGAAAGCTCCTAAACATAATGGAGTCACGCTATAGCTATCACATGTGGTGGATAAACCAGTGCAGCCTAATAAGGACAATCAGCAGATATGCAGAACGTGCATAAACAGCAAATTTCCGTGGGACCACTTAAATAGAAGTTGCTGAACATCTGCTGGTGAGAAACATTATATAAGCCTCTTATGGGCCCTCATGAGCCGTAAGCACATCCTGCCTGAACTTCACTGTCTGTGAAACATCACTGCCGCACAAGAAAGACAACATAGTTATTAAAGGTATATTTACTTATTAGCCCTTCTCAGATACCCAGTTGGCAGTCAGGTCTATTATAGTTTGGCATGCATGAATCATAAGGGCTTGAACATCTAGGTGCTAAGATCCTTAGTAGGAGGTGGAGTAGTAAACAGACATGTTTAATAAGGGCCAACTAAGGGGCAGATTTACTAAAGGGTTAAGTGGCTAACACTAGCGACTTTTCACCAGCATTACCACCCGCAGGGACATCGCCAATTCTCTAACAGGTGCCAATTCACTAGCGAACGGACCCGTCGCTAGTGTTCATTCGCTCTCTATCGCCAGGCGACTTATTGATCTGGCGAACGATCTTACTTCGCAAAGTCACGAAAGTGCAGATTTTACTGAACGTTACCTCTTTCGCCAGAGTTGCCTTCTCCACCTAAGACCAGGCGAAGTGCTAAAAAGAAGCTAAATCTTCCTCAATCTTCTGTCACTTACATCATATCCTGTGTGCCGAAAATTCATTATCGCTGGTGACTTTTCCTGGCGGAATTGCCTGCAAAAGTCCTGACAAATTTTTTTTCCACATTTTATAACATATGGAACATTCATTTTACAGTGGGCTCATGTGTTCTGCATTATATTAACTCTCTTGTCTTTATTAAGGTTCCCTGGACATGTATAAGATAAAGTGGTAACTTCAAGCATTTGCACCATTTATAATAAAGACGTCCATACAACTTACCCGCCATATGCAAATAGACCTAAGCGCAAGATCACTAGGCACAAACGAACACAAGCGCATCTTTGCTATGAAATGCTCACACTGCCGAAGTAACGCTAGCGAAAAGTTGCCAGCATTCGGTGCCCAGGGCGCGACTTTGCATATTAGTGAATTAGCGTAGTCGTATCGGATTTGCGCCTGGCGAAGTGGTGCGATGTGTGTGAAGCGGTCGCTGGCAACAATTCATCCTTTAGTAAATCTGCCCCTAAGTGTGTTATGCCAGGATTGAAATGATGACAGTTTACCCTCATATGCTATCAAAGAGATTGTGTGCCTCGTATTTTCTAAATATGTATAGAGGTAATCACCAAGGAGTTCAATGACGATAATGAGAAGGAAGGTTGTAGGCCAAGTTCCTTTTTTTGAGGGATAAGCTTGAAATTATCTTACTCTCCTAGAGAGTCCTATTACAGGTAGTAACCTATTTCTAGCTGGTCTCATTCACGGGTCCCTGCTCGCCGATTTATCTCTCTCTCGAGGTACTGGTCCCTCTAGGGTAGAAGTCTCCAACCTGTATTACCCTTGAGCAGCATTCAGATGTAAAAAGAGTTCAGGAGCAACGCAAGCATGAAACATGTTCCTGGGTGATACAAAATAAGGGCTGTGATTGGCCATTTGGTAGCCTCTGTGTGGATTAGCAGCCTACAGGAGGCTCTGTTTGTCGGTACAACTGTTTTTTACACAACCAAAACTTGCCTCCAAGCCAGGAATTCAAAAATAAGCACCTACTTTGTGGCCACTTGGAGCAACATCCAAAGGGCTGGTGAGCAACATGTTGTTTAAGAGCCACTGGTTGGGTATCACTAGAGCAACATGGCTTTACTGGGCCTTGTTGTATCCAGGCTGGAAACACCCAGCTGGATCAGCAACCAGAAGCCAAAAAGGAAGATCCACCCCCTTCTCACTCACTATACCAAAGTGTGACAGGAAGTGGTCACAACACCTCTTGGCCAATAACTGTGATATGTAAATTACAACTAGCTACATGGGCATCTGCCCAGCGACTAGGGAGATCAGGAAGTGTAGGGATTTAAAGCCATAGGGGCACATTAACCATAAGGGTCCCTACAACAGTTTATAAAAGTAGTTAGTAAGTAAGTAATTACTAAACAGACTAAGTAATTACTAAACAGGTATGGGGTCAAAACTTGCATGTGCAGTTATTCCTTCTCAGCGTATTTGTATTTAAATATACGTGGGCACTGTGGCCTTCATATTGTTCTTCATGGACAACACATTCTTTAATATAGACTATAATTGTGCAGCATCTTCAGTTCTGACTTCAGGGTGGTCCTATTCTGTGGAAATTTGTTGAGAACGTGGACCAATAACCTGTCAACAACCCCTTTTATCCCAGACAGCAGGGCTTTTGTAAAGTCTTTACATGTTTCTAGTTCATCTAAGGCCTTGGAGCAGATGCATCTATTTGCCTGTGGGATGCTGTTCCTGATACATACGTTGAATGAGCAGCACAACAAGGTGATATCATTTGCACATATTTGTAGAAAAGAACCTCTGGGGCAATAAGGGAAGCAGAAAAGAACATGTAACTACAATGAGAAGTTTTCCAAAAGGACATAATGTCAGAATGTGAAGCAGGCTCTTCCAGTGATGATGTTGCACGCCCCCGGTTATAGACTAGGCACTCGTCCAAATACTGCGAGAGGCAACAGGAAACAACTGCCGCCTCTATTTGTTTCTGATGCAAACGTGCCACCGAGACAGCAAAAGGCCATTTTATTGCCTCCATTACTTAAAGGTGCAAAGTTAGCACATCTCGTTGTGTTACTACTGGTCTTTGTTGTATTTCCACGAGGGGTTTAATCATTGCAGTTTCATTGCTTTATATCTCTCTACTAATGGTTATATATGATTATATTTAATCCAAAAATCTACCTTTCTAACTTGCTGTCCCAGCTGAATTGTACTTGTATTTACTAATATAAACACAGTTTTGCTTCAGGGCCCTTTAGTCTGTATCCTCCACTGAATGCTATTGTTGGTTGTGGATTATTCTGCATAAAAGGATGTCGGATGAGAGGTCCCATTGAGTTTCAATAGATTTGCTCAGAACTAAATCTAAATCTCCCTTCTGTTTGTCAGTCATCATGGGGTTAGTGTAAGCTCAGGGCCAATTGAAGCTATAGCCCCTCTCTGGTGAAAGAATCAATGCTGGACCTCAAGCAGAAGCCGACATGGAACTATTTCATTCATTCCATCTCACAGTGATTAGTCACACCACACAGCTCATATTTTCCACTTTCTTGGAAAGGAAGAGAAGGAAGTTTACTTGAGCTACTGATGGACTTTATACAGCCACTGGGCTGCGGTGTCCAGGAATTATACAGGATACAGTAAAAGATTCTAGAGGGATGGAATGTGCAACCTAACCATTCCATAGCAATCAGGTCGCTCCTTTTTTTTAATCAGTCATTGCTTTGCCCAGCAACTTGTTCCATGTGAGCATGGATCTCAGTTGGCTTCCTACTTCATTCTGCAGAAAGAATCCCTTTGCCCTCAGTCTTTCAGGGATATCCAATAATTCTTTCTTCAAGAACCTCCACGTGCAGACAACACAGAGTGGGGACAGGGATGGGTCCTAACAAAGTCCTGGGTGGCTCAGGTAGTGTTGACCTTAGAGAAAGGCTTCATCATAGTAGCACAGTAATTTAGGTTGAAAAAAGACACACGTCCATCAAGTTCAACCTTTTAAGTCTGTATATAACCTGCCTAACTGCCAGTTGATCCAGATGAAGGCAAAAAACCCCCATTTGAAGTCTCTCCAATTTGCCTCAGAGGGGGAATTCCTTCCTTCCTGGCAATTGGACCAGTCCCTGGATCAACTTGTACTAGGAGCTATCTTCCATTACCCTGTAGTCAACTCCTTCTTAAAGCTATCTAATGTATCAATCAGTACGACTGATTCAGGGAGAGAATTCCACATCTTCACAGCTCTCACTGTAAAAAGTCTCTTCCAAATATTTAAAAGGAACCTCCTTTCTTCTAATTGGAATGGGAAGAGTATTTAGTCAACCTGCTTCTTGGGGTCATGAATGTCACCCCAGGATACTGAGGAATAATGTCAGGCCTCTATTATAGGTTTTTTAGCATGTTAAGACTGTGATTTATTGATATCAATAAAATGTTGTTTTTTTTTTACACCCTGCTGTTAATATATAGAAAGACTCTCTGTTTACTTGCCTGTTCTGTTCTGAACCTGATGTAGTAAACTGGGACACATGAATGGTGATTAATAGGTTGTGGTCAAGATCTTTGACACCTTTTGCTCAAATACACGCCTCCAGTTTAGGAGCACAAAGGCTTTATTGCTGGTTAGCCACTACTGGGGCCCCACATATGGCTTTGCACAGCGGCCAAACCACAATGCCCCATTTCAGCTGGAAGAATATGTAACGGATAAAAGGGTTAGTTGTGTGTTAAAGACTATAGTCATACTGAGCGAGTTGTGAAGCATAAAGACATGCTTTTCACTTAATAAGTGCCATGTTGGTGCCTTAGCATTCAATGAATCCTATCAGAAGGATAGAGCCAAACGAAATGCATTCGAAGCGATGTGTCTGCTGCATCATTGGCTTCATTCCCCCTAGGCCTCTGGCTGTAGATCATATCATCTTCATGAGACCATGACCTTGTGTTCTTTAACTGGAATATGTAAAGCTAGAAGAGACAGTTCATTTCTGATGGCCTTGCCATTGGCTAAAAGGTCGAATGCATTCCAGTGAAAAATAGCAGCAGTGGCTCCAAACAGCCACATTGTCAGTCCGGCTGTCAAGGTGTGAAATTTCACATTCCACCATTCTGCTCCAACGTATAAAGTCAGCCTGACCGATGCTAGAAGGAGAAATCCTATAAAATTATCCGAGCCTTTGTTCTTTATATTTACATATTCAACGTTAGAGAACCTTGGTTTTATAGAGCAGCATTCATGAGAAGAGTCAGAATGACCTACCAGGGTACCAGAAAAGCTCCTGGTGGGCTTAGTGTGGGACCATTCCCATTAGCGCTTTCTTATCTCCACCACAAGAAAACATCTACCATTTAGCACCATCAACATTGAATTGTTGTGAGTGTAGCCGCTAGGTTCTCTGCTGAGCCCTAGAAGGTCCAGGTCTGTTGTAGAATAAAGAAATCACCAAATATTTTTGGAGTCAGCTGCTGACCCACATGAACACGTCCTCTCCTTCTCTTATAAATAAAATGCTTAACCTCCTAGTAATCACTGATGTGATTTGCACAACATTTGCACAACACATTGTATGACTGAGTTCTTTCCCATCTGGGCGTTGATGTGGTGTTGAGGTTATAAGACTGTAAATAGTAAAGTTACTGCAGAGAACTAAATGCATCCCATTAACAACCGTTTCATGTACATGTTAGATCTTTAAAAGTGCTTAACTGACTATTAGTAGTTGGGGAAAGTCTGGCCTATGCAATGAAGTGGTTAATGGCGTGACGCTATGTTCTCTCCACTCACAGCAAGTTTGGGTCAGCTTTGGGATATCCCCTTGCACGGCTGTTAACATAGTCATAATGACCTCACTATGGAAATATTCAGCCTCCGCAGTTGTTCCTCCACCATCACCCCCCCCCCCAGTAGTCTGAGAGTGGCAGACAGGGAGGGGGTGGGTGGAAATGTACAACCTGGGGTGATGTACTTTCATCTCCTCTATGAACAGGAATGCTCTTACACAAATTGCTTTCTGCAATTAACTTAATACATGGGGTTTTATCTATAATGTATTACAACTGAACCCAATGGAAAATAACTATTACTATTTATTACATGGTACATGAGTGGCTCACACAATCTAGTCCAACTCATGGTATATCTCTTTAAATATGTCCTTCCTACCACTTCTCACCTTGGTTGGTGTGTGTGTTTGTTTTTCTGCTCCCACTAAACAAACACCAAATTAACATTGATGTGCGTTTACTGTACCGTATCTAATAATATGTTCATATTGGGGTAATTAGCCAGTTAATGTATACTGGAATGATTTTCAGCCTTATAATATGTTCTTCTCTCTCTAATTCTCTCTACTTTCAGAGGTGGAGCCATTGGTCAAGGACCATCTTAGAGATGCTGGTGTCACATGTTTTCCTTCTAACCCTCTCCCTCTCTGTGCCTTCACTTGGGCAATATGAGCACTGGCCGTATTACCCAGAATATCAAGGGCCCCCAGAACCCCCACCAACTCAGCCCAAAATTGTGCCACAGATCCATGTCAGGCTGGCAGGGGAGAAGCGAAAGCACAATGAGGGGCGAGTGGAGGTTTATTATGAAGGAGAGTGGGGCACAGTCTGTGATGATGACTTCTCCATGTATGCTGCCCATATAGTCTGTAGAGAGTTGGGCTACCAAGAAGCAGTGTCATGGTCACCAAGCTCCAAGTATGGAAAAGGAGAAGGTAGGTCTGTGGCTGTGTGATGGCAGGAATAGTATGGAGAGATGGTGGCAGTGACAGTGAGATATTAGTCTCTGGGAAGGGAGTGTGACTGTGGGATAGCAGGTATAGTAGGGAGAGATGGTGCCTATAGTAACAATGGGATAATAGTCTCTGGGAAGGGGACTGTGGGATAGCAGGTATAGTAGGGAGAGATGGTGCCTATAGTAACAGTGGATAATAGTCTCTGGGAAGGAAGTGTGACTGTGGGATAGCAAGTATAGTAGGGAGAGATGGTGCCTATAGTAACAGTAGATAATAGTCTCTGGGAAGGGAGTGTGACTGTGGGATAGCAAGTATAGTAGGGAGAGATGGTGCCTATAGTAGCAGTGGGATAATAGTCTCTGGGAAGGGAGTGTGACTGTGGGATAGCAGGTATAGTAGGGAGAGATGGTGCCTATAGTAACAGTGGTATAATAGTCTCTGGGAAGGGAGTGTGGCTGTGGGATAGCAGGTATAGTAGGGAGGGATGGTGCCTATAGTAACAGTGGGATAATAGTCTCTGGGAAGGGACTGGGGCTGTGGGATGACCACAGATTGGGCAGTTTTGTGAAATGTCATTTCTCTCCTTATTTGCTTTTGATCTCCCCCACAGGACGTATTTGGCTGGATAATGTGAATTGCAATGGAAGAGAGAGAAGCATTGCCTCCTGTAGCTCTAATGGATGGGGTGTGACAGACTGCAAGCACAGTGAGGATGTTGGGGTACAGTGTAGCGACCGGAGGATCCCTGGATTTAAAGTCAGCAATGAGCTGCCGGGACATCTGGAGGTAAGTCTTCCACATCCACATGGAGTGAGCACCCTACCACTGTATCTCCCTGTGCACTTGTTACTCTTGATCCTCCCACACACTGTGTGCGATTTATTCCTGTTTCTCACACATCTCTCTGCTCACCACAGCCGTGTCTCACCCACCCAACACTAAACAGTGTTCCTATGTTTGCCATTCCCAGCTGTGCTCCGTGCCTGCCCCAGTTCTGTTGGGAAAGGCTGGCGTGTATATCCTGGGAAGCGTCTGGGTCACAAGTTCAATGTCTCTTCTGCATGAAAGGGTCGTGTTTACTGAACGCTTGCCCACAACTAAATGTGGCACAGCCAGTGTGTACTGTGAGCTTATATATATAGCCTGAGGCCCAGGGTTTGACCATGCCCATTGACTAAATTAGACAAACCAACCTTCCTGTAGCCAGATATATTCTGAAGCTAAAATCGCTCAGGTGGGACATTTCAGGTCTCTGTTTTCTGAGGATCTTGTTTTCCCCAGCTCTGAAGGCCTAATGCACACGGCTGTGGGAACCGAAATCCATTAAAAGATTGTTTGCGGGAAGAAAGTTAAAAAAACAGCTGCTCTATAGTTCTTTCTAACTTATAGATCTGCAAAACATCTCCAAATGTTTCTTCTGAGGGTTCAACAGGACCGTTATCAGCATGGCACCCTGCTCTCAGTTGGTCATTCCTTTAGAATTGGGTGGTTGCTTTTCTGAGGACCATATAAAGGGACACTAAGTAACCAAAATGATGTGGACACCTATTTACTTGAATCAGCTATTCGAGCCACAGCCATAATTGAGGACATACATGCCTACATATAGGGTTGCCACCCGTTCAATATTTTACCAGCCTAGACGGCAAAACAGCTGACAAGGCCGGTATTACAAATTTACAAATTACAAATTTACCGGCAAAAGCCCTTGGCCTGTCCCCAATCCGCTGGAAACGTGACTTTTCTCCGTCTTCTAGCCATGTGGCTCCACCCCCCTTTTACATCACGAGACGCCACTTTTGTTCTCGTCCGCACCACTGGCCAGTAGAAATTTTATGAAAAGATGGCAACCACATTATTCACAATTCTGTACTTTTTACTTTGTGGCCTTGATTGTTTTGTCACAATCAGGGTCAGACTGGGCCGGCGGGACACTGGGAAAAAACCTGATAGTCCTCACAGCCACACCAACCCAGACCAACTCCCCTGCTGAGAACTCGGGGGCTGGCACTCTCCCCATCCCCGAGGAGGCAGTGAAAGGTTAGCAGTCTGCAGGGGGGGGGTGAGGGTTAGAGAAGGTGCAGCTCATGACTGGGGTGGTGGGCCCCCGAGGAGGCAACCCCAGTGGGCCCCAGACACCCCAGTCTGATACTAAGCACAATAATGTCCCCATGTACAAAGTAAGGTCCATACAGAATGGTTTGCTGAGATGGAAGTGGAAGAACTTGCCTGGCCTACACTGAGCCCTGACCTCATCCCAACTGACCACCTGTGGGATCAATTGGGACCCCAACTGTGAGTCAAGTCTGTGGTTGGCCAAAAGCAAATCCCACCAACAATATTCTAACATCTAGTGGAAGGCCTTGCCCCTGGGTAGAGGCTGTTATAGCAGAAAAAGGGAAGAACTGACCTGGGTTTGGGAATGAGATGTTGGAAAGGAAGGTGTCCACATACATTGAGCCATGTAATGCATGATGAAACCGGCCAAGTGCCTTTGTACAGGTCATGGCACTCCAAGTTGACTTCTTAATGTTTTCATATTTATAATATATAAGAGAACCCATTATTTAAAAACTTTTCCTTATAAAACATACATTTGACTTTGTGTGACACCACCAAGTGACATCATCACTCA
This sequence comes from Xenopus laevis, assembly GCF_017654675.1. NCBI lineage: Eukaryota > Metazoa > Chordata > Amphibia > Anura > Pipidae > Xenopus > Xenopus laevis. The sequence goes on along the minus strand of NC_054375.1, from coordinate 135,109,942 downwards.
GCACTGATTATAACTGATGACATCACTAAGCACCATTTGTATGCATATAGTTTACAGGTTATTGGAGGCTCTTTGGTATTATAGGTCTACAATACACAGCAGCTACAAGTTACCTGTATAATCATGTCATTGGTTATAATTGGGGATTATTGTGAATTTAAAGAAATAATATATCCCAAATAACATTAGAACAATAAGGCAACTTGTAGTCCCATGACCTGTTGAATAGCCAGAGTGATGCCTCTCATTGGAGGTGCTTCCTAGGCACTCTAATGCCCCACGTCCCATTAGCACACAGATAAAGCAGCTTTATTCATCCAAATTTTCCCTATTTTTGGCACAGGGAGGGCCATTTTTTTTAGAGCACAGTGTTTTTGAATAGGGATGTAGCGAACGTCGGAAAAAAAGTTCGCGAACATATTCGCGAACTTGCGCAAAAATGCGAGCGGTTCGCGAACGGTTCGCGAACCCCATAGACTTCAATGGGAAGGCGAACTTTAACATCTAAAAAAGACATTTCTGGCCAGAAAAATGATTTTAAAGTTGTTTAAAGGGTGCAACGACCTGGACAGTGGCATGCCAGAGGGGGATCAAGGGCAAAAATGTATCTGAAAAATCTGCCTGTGTGTGCTTGGAAGAGATAGTGTAGGGGGAGAGCTGTTAGTGATTTCAGGGACAGATGATAGTAAGTTTGCTGGCTAGTAATCTGCTTGATACTGCTCTGTATTGGAGGGACAGAAGTCTGCAGGGATTTGAGGGACATTTTAGCTTAGGTAGCTTTGCTGGCTAGTAATCTACTGTTCTCTTTAAACAACTGCCATACGTTGACCTTGTAGGCATTGTTTGCCCAGTTTTTTTGGACGCAGCCACTGAAGCACAGTTGCCAGAAAAAATATGCCATATAAATGCTGAAAATAGTAATTTTTCGCCATACGCTGACCTTGTAGACATTGTTTGCCCAGTTTTTTTGGTTGCAGCCACTGAAGCACAGTTGCCAGAAAAAATATGCCATATAAATGCTGAAAATAGTCATTTTTTGCCATACGTTGACCTTGTAGGCATTGTTTGCCCAGTTTTTTTGGTCGCAGCCACTGAAGCACAGTTGCCAGAAAAAATATGCCATATAAATGCTGAAAATAGTAATTTTTTGCCATATACGTTGAGTCAACGTATGGCAAAAAATGACTATTTTCAGCATTTATATGGCATATTTTTTCTGGCCTCTGTGCTTCAGTGGCTGCGGCCAAAAAAACTGGGCAAAAAATGTCTACAGGGCAAATAATGCCTAAAAGGTCAACTTATACACTACTACAGCGATGGATACGGATTACGTAAAATATATTATGGCTGCTTGAAAAAAGTCACTCCGGTGTTTTTTCTGGAGACGGTAATATTATGGATATTTAGACAGAATGTGAACAAGGTCACACAGCTAGATGGCAGTTGGTTGAATAACACACTGGGCAAAAAATGCCTACAGGGCAAATAATGCCTAAAAGGTCAACTTATACACTACTACAGCGGTAGTAAAATAAAAAAAAGTAAAATAAAAAAAAAATGAATATTAAAAAAAAAAAAATTAAAGTTGGTGCTGCTGAACTACTAGGAGCAGCAGATTAGCACACCAGTCCCACTCCCCAACACTGCTAGACTAATAGCACTGGGCTCTTATAGTAGTAGTAGTAGTAGTAGTAAAACAACAAAAAAATAAATAAAAGCAGTCCTTACAAGGACTACTGTTATTGCAGCAGTCAGCAGATGAGATCAGAAGCAGGACAGCTGCCCACTGCAGCTACATACAGAGCACTGCAGTAGAAGGTAGATTACTAGCCAGCAAAGCTACCTAAGCTTAAATGTCCCTCAAACCCCTGCAGACTTCTGTCCCTCCAATAACAGAGCAGTATCAAAACGATTACTAGCCAGCAAACTTTCAACTGTCCCTGAAATCACTAACAGGCAGCAGCTCTCTCCCTACACTATCTCTTCAGCACACACAGGCAGAGTGAAAAAACGCTGCAGGGCTTCGGTTTTTATAGGGAAGGGGAGTGGTCCAGGGGAGAGCTTCCTGATTGGCTGCCATGTACCTGCTGGTCTGGGGTGAGAGGGCAAAAAAAAGCGCCAACAATGGCGAACCCAAAATGGCGAACGTCGCGCGACGTTCGCGAACTTCCGGCGAGCGCGAACACCCGATGTTCGCGCGAACAAGTTCGCCGGCGAACAGTTCGCGCCATCTCTATTTTTGAATAACACGCTGCACATGGAGGGAAGTGGCTAATGTGTTAGTTTTGGACTGAGGAGTCCACAGCCTCTGCCAGTTGCCCTGATTTTAAAACTTCAAAACAAACAGAATCATAAATGTTAGTATTTTGCTTTTTTTTCTGTTGCCAACCAAAAGTGCGTGATGTTAGGATGCCAAGATTAGCTCTCTTGTTTTCTGTAGTGGCGGAAGCAATATTGTAGTACGTTTGCTGTCCCGAAACAGGCCCCTGCTGTACAGATTATCAGAGCAAAACAGTTTGGATTTTATTGCAGCCATGCATAGTTGGGAAAATTAATGCAATTACTCAAATAATCACTCAGCATTCTTTTTTGTTGTTGTTGATATACTGTCATTAACTTACTGTTCAGCTACTGCGCACCCTCGTGTGGTGAGACAGAACCATGATAAAGATTTGCCTCATGCCTCTCCTGTGCTGTATTTTTTGCCTCCATCCCTTGTTCTGCAGGGGCTGAATATTCAAGTAGAAGATGTGCGAATCCGCCCTATTTTGTCTGCCTATCGTAAGCGTGTGCCAGTGACGGAAGGGTTTGTGGAAGTAAAAGTGCAAGGCAGCTGGAGACAGGTGTGCAATACTCAGTGGAGCAGCAGGAACAGCCGAGTGGTGTGTGGCATGTTTGGCTTCCCTTCAGAAAAGAAATACAACACCAAGGTGTACAAGTAAGTGCCCGCCAACAGCTACGGGATGCTGAGATTCTTAATGGCCTCCGGGGGACTGTGACTGTGGGATAGTAGGTATAGTAGGGAGAGATGGTCTATAGTAACAGTGGGATAATAGTCTCTGGGAAGGGAGTGTGACTGTGGGATAGCAGGTATAGTAGGGAGAGATGGTGCCTATAGTAACAGTGGATAATAGTCTCTGGGAAGGGAGTGTGACTGTGGGATAGCAGGTATAGTAGGGAGAGATGGTGCCTATAGTAACAGTGGATAATAGTCTCTGGGAAGGGAGTGTGACTGTGGGATAGCAGGTATAGTAGGGAGAGATGGTGTCTATAGTAACAGTGGGATAATAGTCTCTGGGAAGGGAGTGTGACTGTGGGATAGCAGGTATAGTAGGGAGAGATGGTGCCTATAGTAACAGTGGATAATAGTCTCTGGGAAGGGAGTGTGACTGTGGGATAGCAGGTATAGTAGGGAGAGATGTTGCCTATAGTAACAGTGGGATAATAGTCTCTTGCAAGGGAGTGTGACTGTGGGATAGCAGGTATAGTAGGGAGAGATGGTGCCTATAGTAACAGTGGATAATAGTCTCTGGGAAGGGAGTGTGACTGTGGGATAGCAGGTATAGTAGGGAGAGATGGTGCCTATAGTAACAGTGGGATAATAGTCTCTGGGAAGGGAGTGTGACTGTGGGATAGCAGGTATAGTAGGGAGAGATGGTGTCTATAGTAACAGTGGGATAATAGTCTCTGGGAAGGGAGTGTAGCTGTGGGATAGCAGGTATAGTAGGGAGAGATGGTGCCTATAGTAACAGTGGGATAATAGTCTCTGGGAAGGGAGTGTGACTGTGGGATAGCAGGTATAGTAGGGAGAGATGGTGCCTATAGTAACAGTGGATAATAGTCTCTGGGAAGGGAGTGTGACTGTGGGATAGCAGGTATAGTAGGGAGAGATGGTGCCTATAGTAACAGTGGGATAATAGTCTCTGGGAAGGGAGTGTGACTGTGGGATAGTAGGTATAGTAGGGAGAGATGGTGTCTATAGTAACAGTGGGATAATAGTCTCTGGGAAGGGATTGTGACTGTGGGATAGCAGGTATAGTAGGGAGAGATGGTGTCTATAGTAACAGTGGGATAATAGTCTCTGGGAAGGGAGTGTGACTGTGGGATAGCAGGTATAGTAGGGAGAGATGGTGTCTATAGTAACAGTGGGATAATAGTCTCTGGGAAGGGAGTGTGACTGTGGGATAGCAGGTATAGTAGGGAGAGATGGTGCCTATAGTAACAGTGGGATAATAGTCTCTGGGAAGGGAGTGTGACTGTGGGATAGCAGGTATAGTAGGGAGAGATGGTGCCTATAGTAACAGTGGATAATAGTCTCTGGGAAGGGAGTGTGACTGTGGGATAGCAGGTATAGTAGGGAGAGATGGTGCCTATAGTAACAGTGGGATAATAGTCTCTGGCAAGGGAGTGTGACTGTGGGATAGTAGGTATAGTAGGGAGAGATGGTGTCTATAGTAACAGTGGGATAATAGTCTCTGGGAAGGGATTGTGACTGTGGGATAGCAGGTATAGTAGGGAGAGATGGTGTCTATAGTAACAGTGGGATAATAGTCTCTGGGAAGGGAGTGTGACTGTTGGATAGCAGGTATAGTAGGGAGAGATGGTGCCTATAGTAACAGTGGGATAATAGTCTCTGGGAAGGAAGTGTGACTGTGGGATAGCAGGTATAGTAGGGAGAGATGGTGCCTATAGTAACAGTGGGATAATAGTCTCTGGGAAGGGAGTGTGACTGTGGGATAGCAGGTATAGTAGGGAGAGATGGTGCCTATAGTAACAGTGGGATAATAGTCTCTGGGAAGGGACTGTGACTGTGGGATAGCAGGTATAGTAGGGAGAGAAGGTGTCTATAGTAACAGAGGGATAATAGTCTCTGGGAAGGGAGTGTGACTGTGGGATAGCAGGTATAGTAGGGAGAGATGGTGTCTATAGTAACAGTGGGGATAATAGTCTCTGGGAAGGGAGTGTGACTGTGGGATAGCAGGTATAGTAGGGAGAGATGGTGTCTATAGTAACAGTGGGATAATAGTCTCTGGGAAGGGAGTGTGACTGTGGGATAGCAGGTATAGTAGGGAGAGATGGTGCCTATAGTAACAGTGGGATAATAGTCTCTGGGAAGGGAGTGTGACTGTGGGATAGCAGGTATAGTAGGGAGAGATGGTGTCTGGTGTAGCAGTGGGATAATAGTCTCTTGGAAGGGACTGTAGTTGTGATTCCTTAGTTGTTGATAAAGTACAACTTCTGATACCCACTAATAGCAGAAGTGCTGAGAGTTGTGGTTTAACAGTAAGTCAAGTAGTATACATTGGTCAGGTCTGTAATACCAGCTTGGCAAATGAGATCCTTTATTCTGTTTCCTAATTATGTTCCCAGCCCAAGATACCATCTAGTTCCACAATGTTCGTTATTTGAGTTGTTAGAAAAACTCTTAGACTAGTTCATTAGGAAGTACATTAGTCAATGTCAAAACTCATGAATAATTTTAACACGTCTTTGATAGTTTAAAGTTAATGGATAAACCCTAATTTGTTTGTTCCAAGGATGTTTTCATCCCGTCGGAAGCACACTTACTGGCAATTCTCTGCAAACTGCACAGGAAACGAGCCCCATCTTTCTTCCTGCAAGGTGGGGGGTGTCATTTCACCCGATCCCAAAACCAATCAGACGTGCAGTGATGGTGCCCCTGCCGTGGTCAGCTGTACCCCTGGACGGGCATTTGCCCCCAGTCCCGGCACAGGCTTCAGGAAAGCATTCCGACAAGAGGTATGGGTGGGGGGCATTTTTAATGGCATATTGGGAAGAATATCCACCTTTTGGGGAAAGACAACATAGGAGTACCTTTAAAATGTTAAAGACCTCTGATTCTATATCTATTTAAGATTTATAATGAAATAGGTTTGTATGCATTCAAGTGAAATATATGACAAGGCTACAAATATGTGAAACTTAAAGGGCATGTAAAGGCAAAAAAATAAAATCCCATTTTTACTTTCTTTAATGAAAACGAAAGCTGTATCCAATATACTTTAATTAAAGTACCGTTTTTATAAGAAACCTGACTGTATGCAGTGAAATTCTCCCTTCATTTACTGCTGTGGATAGGAATTGTCAGACAGTCCCTAACTGCTGAGCAGGGAAACAATCATACTTATGAACAGCAGGGGGAGCCCCCGCCTTACTTCCCAGCCATGCAGAACTCAAGCAGCTTTGTTTATGACGATCCCTAAGCAGCCCAGACCACACTGAGCATGTGCACAGTCTTAGTCTTGCAAAGATGTTTAACAAAGTTACAAGATGGTGACCTTCTGTGGCCAACTTTGAAAGCATAAATCATTTGTTTGATTAGTCTTGTGGTGCAGTAAGTTCATGTTTATATTTAGTATACAAAATACAGCATTTCTAGCCTTATTCTATTTTAGACTTTACATGCCCTTTAACAGCAAATCTCCTATAGCCTTAAATGTGATCTTAACTGGCCTTCAGCCTGCCCTCCACATTGGCTTCTCTGATACTGGGAGCCCAGAGCAAACCATTTTGATCCACCTAAGCGCTCTTGATAACTGTATGGAGGTCTACAGTGAATACTGCTATACACACTGGGAATCATAGTGAGATATGACCATTAGTACTTTCAGCAGCTGCCTCACTAGATGCCAAAAAACTGCTAAGTTCAAACCCATGTGTCTTTCCCCCTTGCAGCAGCCACTAGTACGCCTAAGGGGCGGAGCAAACGTTGGAGAAGGGCGCGTGGAGGTTCTGAAGAATGGAGAATGGGGAACAGTCTGTGATGATAAGTGGAACTTGGTCACCGCCAGCGTGATCTGCAGGGAACTCGGGTTCGGTAGTGCCAAGGAAGCTCTTGTAGGAGCACAGTTGGGCCAAGGTAACAGAATGACCTCCTCCAAACAAAAATTCTACATTACTCCATAAGTATTTCCACAGTTAATTTTCCCTTTATGCATTTACACTATTAGATTGTGAGCTTCAGATCTGTCAGTCTGCTTTAGTGCACTCTGTGAGCTTTTCATGTATGTACATATGGATGTATGGTGTAGAGAGAGCACAGGCCATGATAACCTTAAAGGGATACTGTCATGGGAAAACATGTTTGTTTTCAAATGCATCAGTTAATAGTGCTGCTCCAGCAGAATTCTGCACTGAAATCCATTTTTCAAATGAGCAAACTGATTTATTTATATTTAATTTTGAAATCTGACATGGGGCTAGATATATTGTCAGTTTCCCAGCTACCCCCAGTCACGTGACTTGTGCTCTGATAAACTTCAGTCACTCTTTACTGCTGTACTGCAAATTTGACTGATATCATTCCCTCCCCCAGTAGCAACAACAGAACAATGGGAAGGTAACCAGATAACAGCTCCCTGGTAGATATAAGAACAGCACTCAATAGTAAAAATCCAGGTCCCACTGAGACCGATTCAGTTACATTGAGTAGGAGAAACAACAGCCTGCCAGAAAGCAGTTCCATTCTTAATACTGGCTCTTTCTGAAAGCACATGACCAGGCAAAATGACCTGAGATGGAGCCTACACACTACTAATATTACAACTAAAAAAAATACACTTGTTGGGTTAGGAATTACATTTTACACGGTGGAGTGAATTATTTGCAGTGTAAACACGTCTGTCCTTCTAGGAATGGGCCAAATCCATATGAGTGAGATCCAGTGCAATGGCTTTGAGAAGTCACTAACAGACTGTAAATTCAACATCCACTCACAAGGCTGCAATCATGAGGAGGACGCTGCTGTGAGGTGCAACGTACCGGCCATGGGCTTTGAAAACCAGGTGAGTGATGAACTCATCAAGACGTCACACAGATCAAACATATACCTTGTTATACATACATAACCTTGAGCCCAAACTGAGACACACTTGTGTAGATGGTAAATTCCTATAAAAGTCTTCTAATCCCCTAGGTACGTCTGAGTGGAGGACGTCATCCAACTGAGGGACGAGTGGAGGTTCTGATGGAACGGAATGGAACCCTGCGCTGGGGAACGGTGTGCAGTGAGACCTGGGGCACGATGGAAGCCATGATTGTTTGCCGCCAACTGGGACTGGGATTTGCTAGCCACGCATTCCAGGTAAGAGAATAGACCAGTGGAGTCCAGAGTGTTCAGAAGAGTTAAGAGCCTGGTCCCTTCGCTTTAAAGAGCTTTGATCATTAAAATCGTTTTTATAGAAGTAATTTATCATATACACTGTAGGGGCAGCTTTATAGTATGGAATAAAAAGCAAAAGTCTAACCATGAAGGAATGGTGATAGTTGTAGCTGTTGGATCATGTCCTGACCAGTACTTCTGTAATACACGATCCTAGCTCACACAGTGTGTACTTGTTGTCCCACACAGGAGACCTGGTACTGGCAAGGAGATATCAATGCCGATGATGTTGTCATGAGTGGAGTGAAATGCTCAGGTACAGAGATGTCTCTGGCACATTGCCGGCATGATGGTGCCAACGTCAATTGCCCCCGAGGAGGAGGACGCTTTGCTGCTGGAGTATCTTGTGTGGAGAGTAAGTGTGAACCACTCACTGTATGCTTATTCTTATAAAGTGGCAGGGTTGAGTCTGATAGGGCTACTTACACCATGTCTATGCTCCTGGTTGGTTGCTATTGGACATGTAACACCTATGTTCATGAACCAGCCCCCATTTATCTCAAGCCAATACTTCATGTCATCTTTACTGAAAAGTTCATGGAGAGTGTTGGCTCATGGGGTCTGACAATCAAACAATGAAGATTATTTGTACTTTGTCTAATTCTCTGTTAACATGATAGGGGGCTGAAGAGAAGCACATATTGGCATTTAGTCTATGTTCTATGGTGTGTGTGCTAACAGTATTCTCTACATCCCCCCCCCCCGACATGTTCCCGTCTGGAGTAGGGCAGCCAGAAATCCGACACCTCCATTTTCCATAAGCTCATCGCTCCTTTATTCTGCTGAATGTAAAAGACTCTATTTAAACATTTTTCCACACACACACAGCACCTCTTCTCCTCTTACATGGTGTGATCTAACCCAAATTTCCACCCGTCCCTTTCTGTATTGTAGTGTTTTGTTGTGTGGTATATTCCTTCCATTTCCATGTTGTAGGCTGACATGCTGCTAAAGCCATTAAATACCTTGTCAGGCATCAGCCGCTGAAATATAAAGCTCTTCAAACTATTATCTGTAGGAAGTCATTCTTGGTTCCAGGAGCCCCAAATTCTAGTTTTAATTATGTAGTAAATCACTGCATAGAACAGTGTGCTGCATCAAAGGACAATATTACATTGGGGGGAAACCATGGAAAAGGGTGTGAAGTAACCATCCCCACCCCACTCAAAACAACTTTTTCAATGCCCCTGAAAGTTCTGAAGGTGGGGGATGCAAAGAGTCAAGATGGCCAACGTTTTTGGATCATAATGGCTATCCATCAGGAGAAGACCATATCAATGAAGCAATGTAGTCCAATGCAATTCCAACCTGCCCAATCAGTGTTAAGCTGATTTTCATCCAGATAATGATCAGGCAGGACCTTCTGAAGGCCCCATGGACCGGCCAATAAACTGCCACTTCAGTCTGGATGAGCATTGTCATCTTTCATTGGCCAACGTTTGGGCAGCTTTAGGTAGGTTCACAAAAAGAGGTTTGAATTTTATCATTTTGGTGAGGACTTGCTACTGACAGACATACTAAATATCCATGACATTGCTGTTTACTGTTAAGGAATTCTGTGCTAATGAATGGTTTTAGGGCAAGAATATTCACAACTAATCATTTCTTATGGCTCTCCCTTCTTTCAGCTGCCCCAGATCTTGTGCTAAATGCCGCCCTGGTGGAGCAAACCACATATCTAGAGGACCGGCCAATGTTCATGCTGCAGTGTGCCCATGAGGAGCAGTGTCTGGCCTCCTCAGCTGATCGCACCAGTCCTACTACTGGTTACCGCCGCCTCCTGCGCTTCAGCTCCCAGATTCACAACAATGGTCAGGCCGACTTCCGCCCCAAGACTGGCCGACATGCCTGGATATGGCACGACTGTCACCGGTGAGTGTAATCCCTGAGCTCCATGACCTACAAACACTATAAACCATCCAATAGTGACAAATCCAACACAAAACTCATTATTACAATGGAATACGGTTAAGGAGAAGAAACAAAATGACATCATGCTGACATCATGTAGAGCTTGTGATGCGGCAAAGGTTCCCAGGTACTTCTCAGATCTATATATTGATCAGTACTACTAGGTACTATATATATATATATATATATATATATATATATATATATATATATATATATATATATAGCCAACAATAGCCACAGATACATTAAAGCAATAAGTATCCAGACACACTTGTAAAATACGTTGGAACACTTACGGCTACGTTTTAAACCGCCTCTGGAAATAACGTCAACCCAGAAAGTAAGTAACATTTTAGGTTTTATGGATTATAAGAAGCAATCAAACCTAATGTGCAATGCCTCTGGTTCAATTCAAAGCAAACCTTAAAGGGGTTGTTCACCTTTAAATTAACTTTTAGTATGATGTAGAGAGTGATATTCATTTTTGATTATTTGTGATTTTTAAGTTATTTAGCTTTTCATTCAGCAGCTCACTGGTTGCCAAAAGCAGGAGGAATAAGCAACATTGGGGCTCATTTATAAACACTGGGCTAATTTGCTCCTGGGCAGTAACCCATGGCAACCAATCTGATGATTGCTTTCAGTGTTCAACCTGCAGCTTACTGAAAAAAGCTAATCACTGATTGGTTGCTATGGGTTGCTGCCCAGGTGCAAATTTATCCTGTGTTTATAAATGAGCCCCATTGATAACTATAGACTCAAATACATACAGGATCTGGGTGAACATGTGGCAGTTCAGTCTTACTATTTACCCCCTTCCTGTTTCTCTTAAAGGGACAGTTCAGTGTAAAAAAATAAAAACTAGGTAAATAGATAGGCTGTGCAAAATAAAAAATGTTTCTAATGAAATTAGTTAGCCGAATATGTAATGTATAAAGACTGGAGTGACTGGATGTGTAACATAATAGCCAGAACACTACTTCCTGCTTTTCAGCTCTCTTGGTTTCCACTGATTGGTTACCAGGCTGTAACCAGAGACTTGAGGGGGGGGGTCACATGGGTCATAACTGGTGCTTTTGAATCTGAACTGAATGCTGAGGATCAATTGCAAACTCACTGAACAGTTATGTCCCATGTGGCCCCCCTTAAAGTCACTGACTAACTCAGAAGAGCTAAAAAGCAGGAAGTAGTGTTCTGGCTATTATGTTACACATCCAGTCACTCCAGCCTTTATACATTACATTTTTGGCTAACTAACTATATTAGAAACATGTTTTATTTTGCACAGCCTATTTATTTACCCAGTTTTTATTTTTACACTAAACTGTTCCTTTAATAAACATGTTAGTTTTGCTCCAATACAGAGTGTCCGCCCTTAATAGAAACACAAAAGCCAAAACAACCCCTTAAAATAGCAGTTGTTAAGTCCCAGGTATGTTTTACCTGCTAATTATATGTAGTGGGAATAGAAAATATCCCAGACTGGAGAGTGAAAGACATGGCTGTATTTAGGGAGAGAACACAGTGGGCAGTCTGTGCCCTGGGAAAGGGTGGGGTGGCTACACATTAAAGGATTGGTGGTGAGGTGACGCCAGGGCATAGAGGTGGAGAAGAGAGCTTAGGTATGTCTGGGTCTGGCCAAAAATACACCTGCGTTCTGCAGCCCAATATGAGAGAAGTTACAGAGGAATAATGTTTTTTTCTCCATACCATTCCTGCTGCCTTCCGATTCTCACAAATTCTCTTCCTACTGCATTCATTAGTGCTGACTAACGGCATCATTCTGACATCAGGTTCCTTACATTCTCCTGTCCCTCTGTTTTCCAGCCATTACCACAGCATGGAAGTTTTCACCCACTACGATCTGCTGACTCTGAACGGGACCAAAGTTGCAGAGGGACATAAGGCCAGCTTCTGCCTAGAGGATTCCGAGTGTGAAGCAGGTCAGTGGAAGTAGCGTTGCTTTGCCCTGGCAAATTGGTGTGTTTGATTCAGAAACTCTACTATTGTTTATATAAATAAGCTGCTGTGTAGCCATGGGGGCAGCCATTCAAAGATGGAAAACTAGAAAAGCACAGAGGATAAACAGCAGATAACAGATAAGCTCTGTAGTATACAATGGGATTCTTCAGAATTTATCTGTTATCTACTGTGTATCCTGTGCTTCAATGGCTGCCCCCATGTTTATATAAACTATCGTTGTTTTTCTGAAGCAAACACACCAGTTTTACCAGTGCAGTTCAACAGTACATTATATTATCACTGAGTGCAACCGTGCACTGATTTGAACAAGAGACTGGAATATGAATAGGAGAGAGAGACTGAACAGAAAGAGGAGTAATTAAAAAGAAGCAATAGCAATAAATCTGTAGTCGTACAGAGCATTTGTTTTTAGACGGGGTCAACGACCCCCATTTGAAAGCTGGAAATGATCAGAAGAAAAAGGCAAAGAACTAAAAAAAATGTATAACTCATTATAAATAATAAAGAAAAATTGCAAAGTATCTAGTAATTGGACATTCTATAACATACTACAATTTACCTTAAAGGTGAAGCACCCCTTTAATGCAGGAATTAATTTCCTAATTAAAAACAATAGGCAATTCAGCCAAACATAATTATTGCACTAATCTTAATGGGGGGGTGTCCATTTCAGCCAAGGGAAAATGTACAAAGCAGCTTGATGAAGCGCATGCTCTTCGTCTGGCCACAGCCCAACAACCAGAAAGAGGCTTTAGCCCTATATCAGCTTCCCTATCGTCTAATCACTCCTGTAACAGTTTAGATTCCAAATCTGAAGCAGCACCATCCTGTCCCCTGCTCTGTCACTACTCATGCTAGTATCTCCTATTGATCATAACGATGAGCTCTTCTACCTCCCCTTTCCCTTCTCTTGCAGATATCCAGAAGCAGTATGTCTGTGCAAATTTTGGGGAGCAAGGGATCACAGTGGGCTGCTGGGACCTTTACAGACACGATATTGACTGTCAGTGGGTTGATATCACAGACGTTGCGCCAGGCGATTACTTTTTCCAGGTGAGATTAACCCCTTGTATGTGAGGTGAAGGTAGTACTGACCCAAACTCAGTGACCAACATATTCTGCTGGGAGCTTTACACACACTCACCGACTCACTCACATTTAATGTTATCCCATGTTCTGCTGCCTACAGATTATCATTAATCCAAACCAGGAGGTGGCAGAGTCCGACTATACTAATAACATCATGAAGTGCCGCTGTCGGTATGACGGACAACGAATCTGGATGTACAACTGTCATATAGGTGAGTGGCACACAACCCCTCAGTGCAACTTAGGCATTACGCTGGGTTGTTAAAGGGGAACTATCTTGAAAATGTAATATAAGCTTCCTCATACTGAAATAAGAAACTTTCTAAATACATTCTGTACTGTTTCTGAAATAATCAAGTTTATATTCACTATCCCTCTCTCAGCATCTGTTTCTCTTCATTCTGTCTTCATGCAGATATTCATTAACACTTAGATCCAATATAACTTATAGGGGGGGCTACTTTTGCCTAGAAGATGTATTAGAGCTCACTCTATTAAAATCACCAGACATCATGTCTCTCTACATGCAGGATTTGTGCAAAAGGCATTTATTTTGTTAGATTTTGTTTGTACTGGAATCAGTTATTTGAGTGAGCTCTAATACATCTGCTAGGAAAGGAGGCCCTCCTATAAGATATATTGGATTATTCATCTGACATCCAACTGTTGCAAGAAGACAGAATGAAGAGAAACAGATGCTGAGAGAGGAAAGTGAATATACACTTAATTATTTCAGAAACAATGCAGAATATTTAATTGATTGTATTTACAAAGTTTTGTACTTCGGTATGATGAAACTTGTAATAAATTGTCATTTTTGTGATATTACCCCTTTAAAAGCCTTTGGGAACATAACCCATTCTGTGTCCTGTGCTAGGGCACAGCTTAATGCAGTATTATCTTGAGCACTTTTTGTAATTTACATTATTTCTAATTAGTTTCAGTGATGTTAGCAGTCAATCACACATGTTCTACTGTTTGGGCTGGACAGAATGTCAGAAGTGTAGTGTTACCAAGTCAGGAAGTGTCTCTTGATGCTTCTCTGCTCATATATATTGGCCCAATGGCACGGAGCGATAGAACTGAGCAGGGAAGTGTCAGGAGATGTGTCCTCCTTTAGTAACTTAAGCTTCTCCAGTTATATGTAGCTTTTTAAAACAGCAGAGAAGAGCTGTTGAAACAAAAGAAAAGGAGGTTGTGCTAGAGGGCATATATAACGATGGACATTACACAAAGGGAATAACCAGCATGGAGGCTATAAACAGAGGCTATGTTAAGACATTCTGCATAACATACATATAAAGTTTTCTTGCTCTTTACTTGCAGGTGGATCGTACAGCACAGAAACCGAGGAGAAATTTGAACATTTTAGTGGGCTCCTCAATAACCAGCTCTCCACTCGGTAGACCGAGATTCCTTGCAATGGGACAATGGCTTCTATAATTATACAGAGGGAGCACCACCTAACCCCAAAGCCAGAGGGGCTTGATAGAATCATGAGCTCCTGCTAGACCTTCCATAACCATCTGACAATAGTGTTGGCTCCAGCGAGTATATTATGCATTATACATTCCATCCCACTTATTTCTGTGTCATTGCTCGGGACTGTTTATGTAGCACATTATTCACATGTAATCACGGGACCTCTCCAGCCGTGTGATGTAGATCAGGCGTGTCTGGATTCCTCGGGAATGTGGGAGACATTTATTCAGGGCTTCTGTGACATAATCCTTGGTCTGTCCTAACTTTGCCGTATCACAATATGTATGAAAGATAAGAATTGAGCCAAATGTATATCATGTGAATGGCAGTCCTTGAGTGTGGGTGTTGTAGGGTGAAACTAAATTCAGCAGGACTCTCAGCTTTGCTTGTTGAAAGGTACAGTATGTTAATCTGTTCCTTTGTAAAATAAGTGGTGCAGCACCCCCCCCCCCCCCCCGTATCCCTGGTCCTGCGTCGGCCTTAAATTGGTGCTACCACAACACGACTGCTGCTACCCACTTGTTATATTGGTGCTATTAAACCTGGGAGTATGCCTACAAGCAGTTCTCAAGATTTTCCCCCATTCTATTCCTACAGCTACTTGATTATCTGCAGTCAGTGGGAGTCATTCATCAACTGTGGGCAAATTTGCCCGTGGGCAGTAACCCATGGCAACCAATCAAATCGTCCAATAGAAAAACCCAATGGCACACAGGTCTGCTGAAACACTGTTTTTATTGCGGAGTGCGGTGCAACTTTTCGGGCGGACCCCTTTGTCAAACGTTTTGGTCCGCCCCAAAACGTTGCACCGCACTCCGCAATAAACACGAAGTGTTTCAGCAGACCTGTGTGCCATTGGGTTTTTCTATTGGACTATTGTTAGGAGGTGGCCGAACCTCCACCTGTGTGTACCAGGCATCTCTGTACCACCTATTGCGTAGGGTGTACGAGGTCCTAGACCATATGTAACCAATCAAATTGTTACATGCATTGTTCTACCTGCAGCTGACTGTTAAAAGACAATCACTGGTTGGTTGCTATGGGTTACTTCCCATGGACAAATTTGCCCAGAGTTGATAAATGAGCCCCAGTGAGCTTCCTTACTATGTTGCATATGTAGTACCTGCGCCAACAGAGACCGCCAATTCCATCGCTGTTGTGTGCTCACCACCTTCCTCTACAAGGGGAACTATACTGGAGGGCACATAGAGGCAGATTGCTGAAGACTATCACAGCCACGTGCCACATTCCTAGTTAACACAACAAAGACTCTGTTTAAACATAGGTGTCGGCTCATTCCTTAAATACAAAATATATCATGTATATCAGTAGGAATCATCTTTCATGGTTTTCCCTTCGATTCCACAACAACCTGTAAAGCTAGAGCTTATCACGTAAAGTAACAATTCAGTATAAAAATAAAAACTGGGTAAATAGACAGGCTGTGCAAAATAAAAAATGTTTCTAATATAGTTAGTTAGCCAAAAATGTAATGTATAAAGGCTGGAGTGACTGGATGTCTAACATAATATATATGTTATATAACATAATAGTCAGAACACTACTTCCTGCTTTTCAGCTCTCGAACTCTGAGTTAGTCAGTAACTTGAAGGGGGCCCACATGGGACATAACTGGTCAGTGAGTTTGCAAATGATCCTCAGCATTCAGCTCAGATTCAAAAGGAACAGTTATGACCCATGTGGCCCCGCTTCAAGTCACTGATTGGTTACGCCTGGTAACCAATCAGTGGAAACCAAGAGAGCTGAAAAGCAGGAAGTAGTGTTCTGGCTATTATGTTACACATCCAGCCTTTATACATTACATTTTTGGTTAACTAACTATATTAGAAACATTATTTATTTTGCACAGCCTATTTACCCAGTTTTTATTTTTACACTAAACTGTTCCTTTAAGCACAATTCTCCTTCATTTAATACATCCATGGGTGCATGTAAGCAGAGCTGCCATTTTGTTTCTTAAAAAGCAAGAGCCTCTAGTTCAGAACAGTAAGGCAGGGGGCCTGAACCAACATCTCCCAGCATTCTTAAGGTGGCCATAGACACACAGATCGGATCGTACGAATCGACATCGTGTGGCGTGTTTGGTCAGGTTTGATTTTGACCCGACCGATCCCGCCGGAGCTCATGGCACATCGTAATCTGATCGTTCGGCCATACGGCCGAACAATCAGATTACCCCCAATATAGCCATGCCTGTTAATGGCATATCGGGGAAAGATCCGCTCGTTTGGCAACATCGCCAAACGAGCGGATCTTTGCATCTATGGCCACCTTTAGCCAGCATAGCAGCTGCAGGCAATAACTGTGATCCTTCCTGTATGCCAGAATAATCCAACCTATGACCGATTAGCTGGTGCTCCTATAATTCATCTTTAAGAAATGCTGGCGGCTGTAGATGGATTTCCCTGCTGTAGACTATTCCGTGACCTAAGATCTAACTTATTATATATTTTTTTGAATGTACAGTGAAGACTATTTTTTCCCTTCTACTTTTTATTCTATTTGCTACATTATTCTGCCCAGTATTAGTTTTAGCATACGTCTAGGAATAAATGCTAAGTTATTATTATTATTACAATTGTTCTCAATGCCTTTTGCAGCCCTGACTCTGCATATTGAAGCAGCTCACTGCTGCACAGGAGGGGGGATAATCAAGGACGGGCATGGGGAGGAGGACAGCCCTTTCCTTTCACACAGTGCCTGCTTTATACTTGAATTATTATAGCTTCCCTCCCCCCCCCCCCCATTGTTGGGGAAATAAAACTGTTCGTAAGCACAGATCTGTGTTATTGTTTGATAAAAAAATAGAAATAAAGTGAAAAAAGAAGAGACAGATGGCCCAGAAGGTAGTGATGTCATGTTGTTAGCACATGATGTCATGAACGACAAAAACAAATAGTAACGAATGCAACAAAGAAACAACTCCTCAACATGGGGAGGGGATGAGATTGGAGTGTCATTCATAGAAACTTAGAAGGTGTATTGAAACTGCTTCAGGGTATACTACCAGCAGGGTGAGCCACATTAGTTCAGGCTTGCACCCAAAGGCCTGCAATTTGTTACATCGGATTTCTATGATGTACTGCCCCACAGAGGCAAAATAAGGGAAATAAGATAATGTATATGCACATTAAGGATTAAATAAGTGCTGCGGCAACTGAATTATATTTAGTGACAGGATTCCCATACTGGATTTCTCTATCAGCCCATGCACTTTAAATATAAACTAGCACCCCCTATCTACTCACTAGAATACTGTACTTGGTGCAGGCCAACACATAGTTAATTCCACCTCTAAGCGGCACATGCTTAGAATGACAAAGCCACTGGACTGCTAGCCTGTGGGCAGCCTTCCTGCAATAAGTCCTAAAGCTCCCCTCTCAGCCCCAATGCAACACAGTTCTCAAAATAATTCTTCCCCTCTACTTGGAGTCTTCCAAAATATGGTTTCCATCTTGTTTGGTGTGACCAAGGGCTCTGCTCACCATTCTCTTTGCCACAGAAGAATCTGTCTGGGGTCTCTCCTTGGTGGAATGAAACTCTGTTGAGAATAAAATTGTGACAGATAAAACCTTTAAAGGGGCTGTTCACCTTTAAATTAAGTTTTAGTATGTATGATGTAGAGAGCGATATTCTTAAACAATTTGTAATTCATGTTCATATTTTATTTGTGGTTTCTGAGATATTTAGCTTTTTATTCAGCAGCTGTACAGTTTGCAATTTCAGCAATCTGGTTGCTATGGTCCAAATTACCCTAGCAACGATGCATTGATTTGAATAAGAGACTGGAATATGAATAGGAGAGGCCTGAATAGAAAGATGACCAATTAAAAGTAAAACGTTATTTTAGATGGTGTGAGTGACCCCCATTTGAAAACTGGAAAGAGTCAGAGGAAAAAGGCAAATAATTCAAAAACTATAAAAATGAAATAATGAAGGTCAATTAAATAGTTGCTTAGAAATAGCCATTCTAAAACATACTAAATGTTAATTAAAAAGTGAAGCACCCCTTTAATTTATACTCTGTCCCTTAACCTAGTGAGAGCATTTCACTTGGGTATGTTGACTATCAGAGCTGTTTGCCTGCAGGTAGGTAACAAAACTTTATACACTATTGAGCAGGGCCCTCTTTAACAACTATCCCAGTGATCCCCAACCAGTTCAGGTTCTGGAGTAACATGTTGCTCTCCAACCCCTTGGATTTTGCTCCCAGTGGTCTCAGAGCAGCTGCTTATTTTTAAATCCCAGGCTTGGAAGCAAGTTTGGGTTGCATAAAAACCAGGTGTACTGCCAAACAGAGCCTCCTATAGGCTGCCAGTCCACATAGGGGCTACTAATAGCCAATTACAGCCCATATCTGGCACACCAAGAAACTTATTGCATGCTTATGTTGCTTTTTAACTATTTTTGTACATTTGAATGTGGCTCACGGGTAAAAAAAAAAAAAAAAAAGAGTTGGGGATCCCTGAACTATCCCCTCCACTTCCAGGGTTTAGTCTCCTTAGAACAGTGATCCCAAACCAGTAGCTCGTGAGTAACATGTTGCTCCCCAACCCATTGGATGTTGCTCTCAGTGGCCTCAGAGCAGGTGCTTATTTTTGAATTTTGGTTGTATAAAAACCAAGTGTACTGCCAAACAGAGGCTCCTGCAGGCTGCCAGTCCATATGGGCTACCAATAGTCAATCACAGCCCTTATTTGGCACCACCCAGGAACATTTTTCATGCTTGTGTTGCTCCCCAACTCTTTTAACATCTGAATGTTGCTCACGGTTGAAAAAAGTTGGGGATCCCTGCCTTAGAATAACACACTGACCATTACTATTTGCCACACTAGAAATTATTCCCAGAAACAGAAGTTGAACCAACTGAAAGAGCTGATGGCATTTTTCCCAATGTATCCTTGCTGGCTTTAAAAAGCTTCCCCTGGTAGCCACAATATCTTCAACCTGCTTTAGCCTTCCCATAGTAATCAATGCAGTGTGGAGACTCTCCAGCTGGCCCTTTGTCTGGTCCAAGCCCTCTCCATGTCTATGTGAAAGAAACCCCTTAAGCGTGAAGGACAGACAGTCCAACCTCTGTAAGTACTGGGGCAGAATGAATTGAAATACTTGTGGGAGAAGGGGGCTCTAGTGGGCACCAAAGAAAATAGACCATTTTTTGAATCAAAACCCATGATTATGGCCAGGATAATGAGAACGGACTTTATTCCCACCCTTCCCAACCCATCTCCTCCTACCTGCATGGACAGTTGGGACTTTGCTATGGTAATGACGTATTGACATGGCAGTAATGCCTATTGTTATTTGACTGATCTGTTACAGTTTTTTCATTGGAACAAACAAACAAACAAACATTCTCTCTAACTCGCCTGGTGCAATGTAGGGATGTTTTTATATACTATGAGCACATGCAGAAGTGTGTCTACAGCAGATGTACATTATCCAAGAATATACTGCATGCACATCTGGTACATAGCACATTAATCTCACCTGCACATTCATGCGCCTTCATTTTCGACTGGTGGCACCCCTGGGACAGTGGGCGGAACTTCATGCCTGGATATGACCTACAGGAGGCAGAATATGCTGTAAAAGAGAGAGGGAAAGCAAGCGTTACATAAAAGCATTGTTACAAAATCCACAGATAAGTCTGAAAAGGGAAACTGGGTTACTCCTTGATGGAGTAAAGGAACAAAACATAAATCAACACATTTGTCTGTATGGCAAACCCACCCTCTCAGTTAAAATGCACTTCCACTTTCTTAAAGGAATAGCAACACTAAAAAATCCATTTAATTAAAATATAATGTACTGTTACAACTGGTGTGTTTGCTTCAGAAACTCTACTATAGTTGTTATAAACAAGCTGCTGTGTAGCCATGGGGGCAGCCATTCAAAGCTGGAAAAGGGAGAAAAGACAGATAACAGATAAGCTCTGTAGTATACAATGATATTCTTCAGAATGTATCTGTTATCAACTGTGTATCCTGTGCTTGAATGGCTGCCCCCATGGCTACACAGCAGTTTGTTTATATAAACAATAGTAGTCTTACTGAAGCAAACATCAGTTTTACCAGTGCAGGGCAACTGTCCCTTTAAATTAGTGCAGAGTGAGTCATCTGCCAAGCACTGCAAATTCCCTGGGAAATCCCTCCCTTGGCTGCCCACCCCACACATCATAAAGTCAATCTATTTTTAGGGGCAAACTCAGTGATTTCTCTGTATTTCTAGAAGTGCAAGCTATGTAGTTAGCAAGCAAACAATGTGTGAGATAGAGGGGAAGGCAAATGAATGACAGGTTGTATAAGATAAGTAATTACTAGCTATAGGGAGGTTATACTGCCACATTATGGGTCACAGGGGGGCCTTACCTTGAATAGTGTTCACTTTAGGCAACATTCAGATATTTAGAAGGCCATCGCCTTCTAACACTTTAGTCAACACTCTAACCACTCATTCTGTGATTTTCCCTGACTGATGAGACTATTCATGTCAAGCAGAATCAACTTGAACGTCAATAATTATGTGGTTCTGTGTTACTATCTGCTGTAGATACAGCTTATATATTAGGATTTAAAGGGCTTTTAACTTTTAGTACGATGTAGAGAGAGTGATATTCTGGGGCCATTTGCTAATGGTTTTCATTTTTTATTATTTGCGGTTTTGAGTTGAGCAGCTCTCCAGTTTGCAGTTTCAGCAATCTGGTCGCTAGGGTTCCAATTACCCTAGCAACCAAACATTGATTTAAATAAGAGATTGGGATGTGAATAGAAAGATGAGTAAGGGCAGAACTCCACAGTGCAATGTGATCCGATGCAACGCACTGCGAGGAAATGCAGGCGACCAGTTGGAGGTGCCGAATATAATGTGAGTTATAGAAACATCACAGCTACAAATGACATGCATCTGACTGTCGGATGAAGACACAGCGTGCATCGTTCACATCCATCGTGTCGTATGCATGTAGTTTGTAGCTTGGATGTTTCTATAACTTACATTATATTCGGCGCCTCCGACTGGTCGCCTGCGTTTCCTCACAACACGACCAAGTGCACCGCATCGCTTCGTGGAGTTCATGCCTTATACAAAGTAGCAATAACAATACATTTGTAGGCTCAAAGACCATTTGCTTTTTGAAAGGGGTCAGTGATCCCATTTAAAAGCTGGAAAGAGTCAAAAGAAAAAAGGCAGAAGAGAGATGCATGTGCAGTAGAATGAAATAGACGACGTCATTAAAATTTAGCTTTTCGCTCTACTGCGCATGCGCAGCCACGAGAAGAAAGAAGTCACAAGACGATCGCTCCGTAGTGCTCACTGATAGAATCCCGGCCGGTGCAGCTTTCTTCTATAGGTGCACAGGCCCGGGGGATTCAGCTAAGTAAATTAAATCACTTGGTGGTGCCTAACTTTTGGCACCCCTAAGTAAAAATACCTTTCCTTCTCCTTTAAGAGGAAGTTGAATGCTCAAGTTTTAAAGTGGTTGACCTCCTCCCCGTGACGTGCTTACCACTAGAGAGTTATTTGCTATGAAGAACCGTTAGTGCTCACCTTGTCAATTTTTATAAGGGTCTAGAACAATTAGGCCACATCTTGTGACTCACTCAATGTAGCACAGGTAGAACTAATATTAACGTGGATTCTCCTCCTTGTTCATATGCCAAGCCTTCCATTAAAACAATAGGTGCAATAAAGAAGAGCGCAGCAGATTTTTAGAATAACGCATAAAGAATACTTTACCATCTTCAGGGCTGGAGAATATTCCCAAGGCGTGCATCTGATCCACCCATTGCAATTGGAACCCTCGATCCCTATAAGAAAAATGCAGGACTAATAAATTTCTTCCCCAACATAAAAAGCTTATTGTTATGGGTGATTCCAATCATTCGGAGCAAACATTTGACAGGTTGTAATAAAACATTACTTTAAAGGGATACTGTCATGGGAAAACATTTTTTTCCAAAATGAATCAGTTAATAGTGCTGCTCCAGCAGAATTCTGCACTGAAATCCATTTCTCAAACGAGCAAACAGGTTTTTTTATATTCAATTTTGAAATCTGACATGGGGCTAGACATATTGTCAATTTCCCAGCTGCCCCAAGTCATGTGACTTGTGCTCTGATAAACTTCAATCACTCTTTACTGCTGTACTGCAAGTTGGAGTGATATCCCCCCTCCCCGGCAGCCAAACAAAAGAACAATGGGAAGGTAACAAGATAACAGCTCCCTAACACAAGATAACAGCTGCCTGGTAGATCTAAGAACAACACTCAATAGTAAAAACCCATGTCCCACTGAGACACATTCAGTTACATTGAGAAGGAAAAACAGTAGCCTGCCAGAAAGCATTTCTCTCCTAAAGTGCAGGCACAAGTCACATGACCAGGGGCAGCTGGGAAATTGACAAAATGTCTAGCCCCATGTCAGATTTCAAAATTGAATATAAAAAAATCTGTTTGCTCTTTTGAGAAATGGATTTCAGTGCAGAATTCTGCTGGAGTAGCACTATTAACTGATGTGTTTTGAAAAAAACATGTTTTCCGATGACAGGATCCCTTTAATATTTATTTTCTGTAAAGTGTGCCCTCTAGATGAACGGGATAGGATCTCTGGACAAGGAGAGCAGCTCCCAAGCATTTATCCCTGGACATATGTAAAATTGTATATATAGAAAGAACTTGTCAATTGCCTTTAATAACATTTGTCGCTCACAACTGATTCCACTGCTCTCTGTGGCTCACCTGTATTCAGTGAAAGGCTTCAGTAGATCTTCAGTGCGGAGCTCACGTGAGAAGCCATAAACCTCAATGACATGGCCAAATCTCCCATGGTCCGTCTGATCTTCGGCATACGCAGAAAAATCATTCAGGAGGGGCTGAATCTGCACATCCTTCTCACTGACGTTGGCAATGATCTGACAGAGAATAGGTTGGGATTATAAAGAGACTGAAGTGCCTCATAGTGGTGTATAGATATAACTATTTCACAGTGATGTGTGTATCACCAGTAAATCAGCTTAAAGATGTCACATTTAAATTAAATGCTAGTATGACGTAGAGAGTGATAATTTGCCATTGGTTTTCACTTTTTATTATTTGTGGTTTTTGAGTTATTTAGCTTTTTATTCAGCAGCTCTCCAGTTTGCAATTTCAGCAACCTGGTTGCTAGGGTCCAAATTACCATAGCAGCCATGCACTGATTTGAAAAAGAGACTGGAATATGAATAGGAGAGGGACTGAATAGAAAGAGGAGTAATAAACAATAACAATAAATGTGTAGCCTTACAAAGCATTTGTTCCTTTTGAAAGCTGGAAAGAGTGAGAAGACAAATAATCAAGAAAGTATAAAAAATAGAGACCAATTGAAGTTGCTTAGAATTGACCATTTTATAATATACTATTAGTGAACCACCCCTTTAAAGTGACAGTATGCGCCCCTTTTCAAATGGGGCGGAATAAATAGGGCATGTGCTGAACATACTTTTTGCCTATTGTTTTAATTAAGAAATATCTATGGTTTTTGTTATTTCTGGTACTAAACAAGAATATAAACCCAGTTTTACTTTAGTACTTCCTGATCTTGAAGAACTTCAAAGGAGCTGAGAAAATGAATTACCGGTCCATGGAGAAGCCCCAATCATGAGCTGCTCAAAGGCTGTTGTTTAGAGAAGAGACGGGTTTGTTTGTTCAAAGGTAGATAGGGAGGTCTGAACTAATCGCCCTTTTTATAAAGGAAGGGGTGGGGTAAGGTCATTGAAAACTAAATATGGATTTATCTAACTTAAATCAATAGGCAGAATCTAATTTCAGCACAAGAGCTATTTATTGTATTCATTTTTACAAAAATGTTTTTAGGTGTTTGTTGTGAGTTTCAGTAGCTTAGCATGTCACACTAAACACTTTTGTGCCTTTAAAACTTTGGGAAAGACAAATTTTCCCACAAGCTTATGTTGAAATTGCTCAGTCAGGCCCCTCTGATTCCTCTAATGTTTGCAAAGACCGCTTCCTCCCTTTAATAACTTATTGACGTCAGTATAAAAGAGCACCAAACACTACCTAAGCTCACCACTGGGTTGCAGTGCAGCATCAGGAATTACAGAAAGAGTCACAAAAAATTAAACATTTCACAAACTCTATGTCTGATAAAAAGAACTCATATTGCAGCTTTACAAAATCCTATTTTACATCCATCAACTCCATCTGGTAGAGCAGTCACCTTCTAGAATCTTGAACCGGATAAAATAATAGATGGCAATTTATTAAAAAAATCTTTGGCAGTAGCAGGTATATTCTTTAAATAACGATCTGCATTTATACATAGAAATTGGGGCTGCCAAATTGTGTAAGGGGATGTTCAGCTTCAGAGAAATAGGGCCACCATCTGGGAGGCACAGTTGTACAGCTCCCAGTGGATTATAAATTTAAAAGTGGACCAGGCCATGCCGCACTTCCAGGAACCCGAATCTGCAGAGAGCCGAACCTGCTGCAAGAGCTGAAGTCACAGAATGGAGCTGAAGCTGCTGAAAGGGACCCAAGGCCACTGAAGAAAGCCAAAGAAGCTGTTGTCGCTTCAAGGTCAGTGGTCTCTTTTTATTTTTTTAATAAACTATTATGGGGACCCTGGCCACCAATTGATTTTCTTTAACTTTGTGGGGGAAGCCTGTCCATTTTTTTTTACTTCTGTAGGAAGCCCTTGCCATCAATGTTTTTTTTTTTTAACCTATAGGGGGACCCTGGCCCCCAATGGTTGTTTTTCAACCAAAGGATTAAACAAAATGGCTTTTATTTGTACATTAGAAATGCAAATTCTAAAACCAAGTGCAATTTAGGTTAGAGCAGGAACCTACCTTGAAGTGTTGGCAGGCTTAAAAATCCCTTTGCCAAAATATCCTGTTCAGAGCTCATGTCTATGTGGCCTTTTTAATGTGGTGGGGTCCAGAAAATGTTGTTGTTGTACGGGACCCCATGATTTCTGGTGGTGGCTCTACAGATGAATGTCTGAATTTGAACAGCCAGTGTCATTACAAATTTTTTTTCTAAAAGATCTTTGTTTTAAAAAGCTAAGCTGCTGTCGATTTTGACTCCAACTGCTCCAGTAAAACAGAAATTAAGTATATTCTAGAATGTCCTATTGTACCAACTATTAAATTGACCTTCATTATTTTTTATAGTTTCTTAATTATTCTTCATCTTCATTCTGGTCTTTAAATGGGGATCACTGACCACGGCAGCAAAAACCTATTGCTCTGTGAGGCTTCAATTTTATTCTGTTATTTTTTTTATTTTTATTTTATTTTATTACTCATTTTGCTATTCAGGCCCTCTCCTATTTATCTTCTAGTCTCTAATTCAATCCGCTGTCTGGTTCCTAGGGTAAATTGTAGGGAACACTGGAAACCAATGGTTATCTTTTGACCAAGAGATTAATCCAAATGGCTCTTATTTGTACGAGAAATGCAAATTCTAAAAGGAAGTGCAATTTAGGTTACCATAGATGTCTGCTTAAAAAGTCTACCTTGGTGTGATGGCAGGTTTAAAAATCCTTTGGCCAAAAGTTACTGCTCAGAGCAGTGTGACCTTTTTTTTTACTGTGGGGTGGGTGGATGATGCGCCAGAAAATGTTGTCGTATGGGACCCCATCTGATGGCGGCCCTGCAGATAAATGTTTGAATGTGAACAGCCAGTGTCATTACTATTCCATAAATGATTTATGTCTATATGCTAGTTAAAGGTAAGATATAAATACACCTTTATTCCACTTACTTCTTTTAGTATTTGCTGTAATATTCCTGGTTCTTCTGGTGATCGGTCATTTGTTGCTGGCTCAGCCCTCCCCTTCTCTTGTGCATCACCCTGTCTGTATGTGTCACACAGTGGAGACTTTTCCTCTTCACTTATTCTAGTGCAGATGTCAGTTTTTTTATCTTGGGCAAAAGGATTGCTCTCTCCTTTATCTTCCCCCTGGACACTTCCGGCTCCTCTGTTGTCATTGTCGTTAGCTTCTGAGGGTCCAGGAACATCCTTGCATTCTGCAAGAGACCCCTCCATTCTATCCTCTGGGCCCTCACAGAGCAGCACTTTCCCTGGCTCTCTAAAGCGTTCTTCAGAAGCACTTTCTGGGCTCACCAAATCTGAAAGTGGTATCAGAGCACCCATTTTTTGACCTTCCTCAGTGGGGGCTATTATTTGTAATTCTGTACTTCTGGGTTCACACAACTCTGACTTCTTTGTGGCACTCACATTTCCAGATATAGGTTGGTTTTCTTCCCCACGCTCAGATCTCAATGTCTGCAGGTCTTCTTCATTCTCTGTGTAAGTTTTCTCTTTCTGTTCCTCATCCTCTGGCCTCAAGTCTTTGACTTGCTCCATTGATTCTGTGCTCTTCTCCTCTGTAGTCTGTAATGTTGATTTCATTTCTGCCTCATCCTCTAAGATCATTTTCTTCTCTGTCTCAACAGATCCTTCTCCTAACTTATATTTCTCACCCTCACTCTCTTCACATGTCAAAAGTACACCCACAGGCTTCTCAGTATCTTCCCTTTTCTCTTCTGCCTTCAGTGATTTTCTGTTCATGTCCCCTGCCATGTTCTCTCTTCCTCCAAATCTTCCCCTCGGCGCATATAAAGCTTGGTCTGGTCTCCTATTCTTTGGCCTCCAGCCTGCTCTTCCCTTTCCCATTTTGTTGGCAACATAGCTCCTTTCGCATTTTTTGGGCCTGGTTTCTTCTTCTTGGGTAGGAAGCCTGTCAATGACAAAGATATTATACAATGAAGGTTACTCAGTTAAACATCTTCAGTTTAATATATATATGCTGAACTTTCCCACCCAATCTAGGAATGACATAATGACATTAAGCTGAATATATACAAGTATATTATATTCAGGTACTTTTAGAGTGCTTTTTTGCAAATACTACTGTTTACCTGATGCTGGTGTAGCAAATAACGGTACGTCTCTGCCAGCCCTCTCCCACAGAAAAGCTGCTCAGTGCAGTATGAGACTCTGTTAGCCGATGAATGATGTACCTCAGCCGACTGGATACTGGCGGAAACAGAAGAACCCTGCAGAGACACCCACAAAAGTTCAAAGAACAGGAGAGATGACAGAAAATACTAACCCTGGTTGCATAAGGTACTCTACTTTACAGTCAGACTCTTGCCAAAGAAGAGGACAGCACAAGTACACTTTTATTATTCTCATACCAAGGAAGATCCAAGTGCAATTACTTAATCTAAATGAGAGGCTGCACTATGGGGAATGGCTGATGTCTGAAGCCTCTGAAATCTTGCTGAGTGAGACTCCATCATGAAAAGAGATAAAACAAAAATCATATGTTCTAAAGAGGAGCACTGCAGTGAGAATACATTAGTCACAGCTCTTTAGAGCATGTATTTGGCATTTGTGAGGCATTTCATAGGCACACACATCTGCTTTTTTGGTTGAGATGAAATCTGGCCTATTTGCCGTCCGTGGGGAAGAGGCTCTGTACTCCCAGATGAAAATCTCAGCCAGAGACTGATACATCTAGGTTAAATTTCTTCATGGGGTATATCTTACTCATCACAAGATTGCAACAGTATAACACGGTGCACCACATGTCTGTCCTTAATGGCTTAATAATGTGGGTACCAATAACAATGTTTTCTGGGAGTGCCCCCTGATATGGGGATTCCGGTGGGAAGTGTTGACCAGGGCTGTGAAGTCGGTACATGAATCCTAAACTCCTCAGTTTATGGTATCGCCGACTCAGACTCATCTGTTTTTAAAGGGACAGTAACACAGAGTGTATCAAAATAATTCAAATATTATGTACGGTTTCCCTGCACTATTAAAACTGCCCCATGGCTACACAGCAGCTTATTTATATAAACTATTTTAGTGTCTCTGAAGCAAACACACCAGTTTTACCAGTGCAAGGTAGCAGTATATTATATGTTAATTATTTGAAGCCGCTTTCATTTTTTTGGTGTTACTGTTCCTTTAATATACCAATGTATTTTCCAAGTTGATTGAAATAATTTGCCATCTGTCTGAAACGGAGACCAAAAAAGTACATTTTGCAATAGTATTACTATTGTTCCTTAACAAAACTTATGCACCAACCTTATTTGATCAAAGACAAGAACCTTAGTCTCCAGAATCAGACAGTGAACCTCTTTTTTGTTTTAAGTTATATTAAATTTAATGAAAGCTACAGAGGTCTGGTGCATAAGTATTTATTTGGAAAAAAGCTACACACTTGTTCTTGTCTAAAACTATTTTTTAGTTTTAAGCCTCAGCCCTGTAGACTGTATACTGGTTTGCATGTATGTGTAATTTCACAAGAAAAATTCTGGGCAACCTAAGGAAATTGTGACTATTTCATGTACTTGTACAATTTTCATTAAAAATTGTCATACGCCAAGTCAGAATGTCTTAGGTGATATTTTTTTGCATATAGCGTGAACGCCTTCTTAAGTTCATTTGTCAATATGCTCTTACAATTCAAAACAGGTTATCGCAGATGGGGGATGTAGGTATTAGCACTGGCCTAGCCACACACCAGTAAGTATTCATGAAACAATTGAAGAGCCAATACCTTGAATGTAGCAAACGGGACAATCCCAAATTTATTAGAACGTGCTCCAGACACTCTACACACAATCAAAGTTTTGTACAGTTTCACAGTCTCAGTATCACTGAGGAAAGGACACGTGGTCCCGAAACGGTTGATTGTGTGTAAAGTGTCTGGAGCATCATGTAATAAATTTTGGATCACCCAGTTTGCTGCATTTAAGGTATTGGCTTTTCAAATGTTTCAGGAATCTGGTCTTACAAAACTGCTCCACTATGTTGATATGTTTGAATCAAAATGAATAAACAAATGCATAGGTAAGAGTAGTGTCATCTGTCTGAGAGATTGTAAGCTCTGTGGTAGTAGAGGGCTGGAACTAAGGCTAGTCAAAAGAGGCATGTGCCTAGGGTGCAACTGTGTGGGGAGGGGTTTTAGGCACATACCTCTAGTTGCCTTTGGCACCCTCACCTTATGTCTTGTACTGAGGCAGTGAAATGAAAAAGCATTTACAGAGGGTTGTAGAAGAGAGATGTATATTTTGTAAAGCCCTGTGTTTTGTTATGGTGCCATGGGTGAGCCAAGCCGTGTATATTCGGATTATTAAGAATTTAGGTGTTTCTTATGGAAACAATGTGGGCTACCTTAAAGGCCCAGAAGTCAGCACTTTTACAGCAAAACCCAGAGTTTGCCTCATAATGCTGCCATATTTGTGATGGCCTCATGACGTACTCACTTTTTCAGGTCTCCTTGATGCATAAAGTTCTCCAGCTCAGTGGATATGAGCTGGTAAAAGTCATATTCAATCCCACCGAGGTAAACCCCATCGAGGCTTGGTTGCTCCAGGGTGCCGTCAAACAATGGAACTTGTTGGAAGAAACCTGAGGGGAGAGAGATTGTGTAAATAAGGGACAAAAGAAAACCTCAGTAGTTCTGAACATCATGGGGTGTACAGCCAGGCATACAGTAGATCTATAGAAGTAAAGCCAGGATTACTGTACAACATATTCTGAATAATAAAAAAAAAACAGCATGCACTTTCTATGCATTTGTCTCAAACTACATTCGTGGTACAACAGCCCTGTATTCAACTGCAGCTTGGTGCATTTTAAAAGCACCAAATCTTTACCAAAAAATTCTCAATTTTCCTAGATCTGAAATATTGGCAGCTTTCCCACTTTTGCCTAATCTTCTTCAAGCCCCAATAAATTCTCAATATTTACAGACTGCCGCTTGAAAAATAGATTCCGATTTCTAAAGTCACTTCTTTGTATGTATGACTTTATTTGTAAAGCAGGTAAATGGTAAATCCCCCCAATGGGGACCGAAACGTCGGTTGTGCATACGAGAGAGAGTGAGAGAGAGAGAGAGAGAGAGAGAGAGAGAGAGAGAGAGAGAGATTTGGCCAAACCTCCGAATTTTTGGCGAAAGATTCAGCCAATTACTGAACCAAATTTCAATTTGCATATGCAAATTAGGGGTGGGAAGGGGAAACCATTTTTTACTTCATTGTTTTGTGACAAAAAGTCTTTGCATATGCAAATTTGGATTCGGATTCAATTCGGCCGGGCAGAAGAATTCCGAATCCTGCTGAAAAAGGCAGAATCCTGAACCGAATCATATGTCATTAAATACCTGCACTCTGATGCATTTATTCTCGGGTGCACGGTCAATATTGGTTACATAATCTGCTTGGAATAAATGGTTCCTGGACCAGCACTGCCCTTCGTGTTATCTTTTTATTTCACATACATCAAATTCAATGATTTAATGTATGTGAAATAAAAAGATAACACGAAGATAAGTGCTGGTCTAGGAATCATTTTTCCAAGCAAATTATATATAGTATACACCGGGAAGACAAATCACATAATAAATATATACAGAATCCTGTGAGGACAAAAGAGCTTAAAGGACCAGTAACAGCAAAAAATTTTCTTAGTATGCAACGAAAAAAAGACGCAAACACATATTAGACTTTAAAACCTTAAGTCTTTATTAAGAAATTACTTACCGAAACTCCTCTTCAGAAACGGCGACAGGGCGACGATCCATTTCTCCTATAAGGAAGGCAGGGAGGAGAAATGGAGCGCAGCACAATGGATCACCGATCGCCGTTTCTGAAGAGGAGCGCAAGGGGAGTTTTGGTAAGTTGTTACTTAATAAAAGACTTAGAAACTTTAACGTTTAATATGTGTTCGTGTCTTTTTTTTGTAGCATACTTACAAATTTTTTAAAAAAAATTTTTTTGCTGTTACTGGTCCTTTAAGTGCAATGTGGTAAGAGACATAGTGGGAAGGAGGTCCCTGCCCAGTAGAGCTTACAGTCTTTGACTTATCGTCTGGTATTAACTACAGGTGTCAGCCGCGTACGGTTCTTCTTTGGCCATTTTAACCTTCCCAGCCGACTGCAAATGCACAGAGGGGAGTGCAGGGCTGGTGGGCAAGTTGTGAACACCCCGGTGATGTGACATCACAAGGCTAACGCCAAACAAGCCGTTCATACTGCCCAACTGTACCGTTTTTAGAAGTACAGTCCTCTTTTGAAAGCTCAACCCGCAGTCCCTCGTTTGTACTGGAAAGTCCCGTTTTTCTCTACACTGAACAGCCAGAAAAAGAAACAAAGTTTCTAACTTAATTGGCTTTCGGCAAAGAGCCCAGAACAGCCACAACTGCAGATAAGATACCTTTGTAACAGTTTTGAGATGAGCTAAAAAATTATTGTAACAATATAAGATAACAGGTCCCTTGGGAAAGTTAAGGTGGCCATACACGGGCCGATAAAAGCTGCCGACAGACCGTGTCGGCAGCTTATTGGCCCGTGTATGGGGGCCCCCGACGGGCTTCCCCGATCGAGATCTGGCCGAAAGTCGGCCAGATCTCGATCGGATGGGGTTAAAAATCCCGTCGGATCGCGGCCGCATCTGTTCGTTGATGCGGTCCCGCGATCCGACCGCCCGTTTGGTGAACGCTAGGATCCGATCGTTGGGCCCTAGGGCCCACGATCGGATCAGCCCGATATTGCCCACCTCAAGGTGGGCATATCGGAGGGAGATCCGCTCGTTTGGCGACGTCGCCAAACGAGCGGATCTATCCGTGTATGGCCACCTTTAGACTCACAGGTTAAAGGGAAAATCACCTTCATTAGCAAAACTGTAAAACACAGAACAATGTTCAAACTTTCATAACCTGCCAAATTGTGTAAAATGAACATGGTAATTAGGGGGGGTGGCCACACAAATGGGCGTGGCAACTCTTTGTCCCTCTTTGTATTTCCTAAATGTTGGGAGGTATGCAAACACCTAAAACACCCACTTTTCGACGTCATTATATCAGTTTGCAACGTAGTAGGTCAATAACCAACACCCCCAACTATTTTATGGGCTGATATCGTTATAATAACAAAGTAATTCAAGATGGGGCCATTGGCCTTGTTATTTGCAGCAGGAGAGAGAGAGAAATGACGGTATATATAAACATATATCCATAGACAAAAAGCGGCAAAGCTGACAATGTTACAGATGTAGGAAAATTGTTTTCGGCCATTAAAAAAACCTATCAGCCGCCGCTGCTGCAATGATACACACCAAAATCAAGCCCTCAATGTGCACAGCGACTCCTTCCGGGCAGCTCGTCCAGACGTCACAAGTCTCATCTCGCGAGACGGTGACGCAACACTGCACGTATTGAAGCGTCGTGACGTTGCCTGTAGCTTCGGGAGTGATTTGCGTTCAGATTTTGCATTTATCAGGGGAAATAAAGGCTTTATTGGTGCTTGACAACCATCATGTCCATTGTCCCTACAACACCAGCCCCCAATGTTTGACTGAGATTCATTTTTTCATTGGACAGCTCAATGGCTGTTATTTCATATATTTAATGTCAGCCACACATTGAATTCATAGATCCTGCATGGCGAGTTTAGCAAATTAACTTCCTGGCTACACATAAATCAGTTCAGTCTGCAGCATGTTTCTAAATTAATTGTTAATTAGCCATGCAGAATGTGAATTCAATATGTGGCTGAGACCTTAGGGTAGGGTTGCCACCTGGCTGGTATTTTACAGGCCTGGCCGGTAAAAGTGATGCTTGAGCCCAATTTTATTAATAGAGAAAAAAGATAGATATATAGGAAGGCCGGTATTTTTTTCCAGAAAAGGTGGCAACCCTATATTAGGGTCAGGGCACACAGGCATACCTCCCAACTGTCCCTTTTTCAGAGGGACAGTCCCTCTTTTGACAGCTCAACCAGCAGTCCCTCATTTGTACTGGAAAGTCCCTCTTTTCTCTGCACTGAACAGCCAGAAAAAGAAAACAGAAAATCAATACATACTTACCGAGATTTTCGTTTCCTGTACTGGAACATGGCAGTGGGCACTGTAGGGTTAATCCCTCCTGTCGCAGACGGAACAGGAACTTCCTAATGAATAAATTAACCTCCCTTCCCCCGCGCCGCCATCTTTTGATTTCTTGACTCCCCCAAAACGAGGGTTGGGAAGCTTTGCCCACTGCCATGTTCCAGTACAGGAAACGAAAATCTCGGTAAGTATGTATTGATTTTCTGTTTTCCTGTTACTTACACATGGCAGTGGGCACTGTAGGGACATACAGAAGCAGACAATACATGGGTGGGTTATGCCAAAGAAATTTTAATTATTTAGAGCACAGTTAAGAACTGCAGAGCCAAAATTAGAAAGACTCTTTGAGTAAACATCAAATTTGTAGTGTTTTATAAAGGTGTCCCACGAACTCCATACTGCTGCTTTGCAGATGTCTTCTGAAGTTACCTGGGCCCGGAGTGCCCAGGATGCAGCTGTACCTCTGGTTGAGTGTGCCTTCAGCTGAGAGGGTACTGTGTGGGACTGGTGTGAATATGCCATTCTGATGCATTCCTTTATCCAGTTAGACACCGTTTTTTTGGTAGGTTGATTACCTAGTCTTGTACCTTGAGTAATGATTAGCAACGAGTTAGTTTTCCTGATTTCCTTGGTTCTTCCAAGGTAGATTTTGAGGCATCTGACAATATCTAGAGAATGCCACTTCTCCTCTTCCAAGGAACTAGGGTTCTCAAAAAAGGTAGGTAGTATAATGTCTTGAGACATGTGAAACTTTGACACCACTTTTGGTGTAAATTCATCCAAAGTTCTTAATATCACTTTATCATTATAAAAAGTGATTTTGTCTGGTTCTGCTGATATAGCGTGAATTTCACTCACTCTTCTGGCAGATGTTATGGCAAGAAGAAACGCCAGCTTAATGTTAACCATTTTAAGAGGTACCTTGTCCAGAGGTTCAAAAGGAGTCTCTGTTAGGGCTTTCAGGACCAGACTTAAATCCCATGGGGGAACTTTGGTTTTAGATAAGGGTCTCGTTCTTTTTAGGGCTTGAACAAACCTTTTGATTAGTGGTCTGGAACTCCAGTTTATGCCTGAGAAATGCGAAATGGCCGTAATCTGGCCTTTGAGGGTCGAATTGCTCAATTTTAATTCCACTCCACTTTGTAAGAATTCCACTATTTGTAATTCGGAGTTCTGTGTGGGGAGTGTATTCCTGGTGGAACACCATTCTGAGAATTTTTCCCAGGTCTTGTAATATTTTTCAGTTGTAGAGTGTTTTTTGGCCGCTAGCAAGGTGGTGATTGAGCCTTCTGAAAGGCCTAGGGATCTCAGTTTCTCACTTTCAAACGCCAAGCCGTTAAAGCGAGTTTTTCTGGATAGGGATGGACCCGTGTCTGCTGAGTGAGGAGATCCTTTCTTCCTGGCAGTTTCCAGAAATTGCCTTTGGCCAGTCTGAGAAGTTGAGGGAACCACACTCGTCTTGGCCACCAGGGAGCAATCAGGATTACATTGGCTTGATCGTCCAGTATTTTCCTGATAACTTTCGGGATCAGTACTATTGGAGGGAATATGTACAACGGTCCCCAGTTCCAGGTTATTGAGAAAGCATCCGTCAAGGTGGCCTCTGGATCTTGTTTCCAAGAGCAAAATGTTTGCATTTTCTTGTTGAACCTGGACGCCATCAAGTCCATCTTGAAAGGACCCCATTTCTTCCAAATTGTTCTGAAAACTTGGTTGTTTAGTTCCCATTCTCCTTCCATTGGGGGAGATCTGCTTAATTTGTCTGCAATCTCGTTGTTTTTCCCCGGGATATGGATTGCTTTCAGATATAGTAAATTCTTTTCTACCCATGTAAGTATGGTCATGGTCAGGGATAAGAGGCTCCAGCATTTTGTTCCTCCTTGTTTCATGAGGTATCTGACCGCTGTTGTATTGTCTGATTTGATCAGAACTGCCTTCGATGATATTAGAGGAGTGAAGGCTAAGAGGCTCAGGTGGATTGCTTTTAACTCCCGCCAGTTGGATGATTTCTGACTCTCTTCTTTGTTCCACCAACCTTGTACTTTGTGTTCCCCCAGGTGGGCTCCCCATCCTGTACTGCTGGCATCTGTGGTAATTGTGATCCCATAATCTACCAAGAGGGGCATGGGGACTGACAGGTTCTCTGCTTGCGTCCACCAAGTTAGACTCTTCAATGTTTCTTTCCCCAAATAGATGAGTTGATCCTGCTCTTGCTTCCTGTTCCATTGGGACAGGAAATCGAACTGGAGAATCCTGGAGTGTAGCTGTGACCATTTGACACAGTCTATTGTGGAGATCATTTTCCCCAGTAACTTCTGGCAAATTATTGTTGTTGTAATAGGGTGGCGAATGAGTTGGTGTGTTTGTGAGATTAAGTCCTTCATTCTTACCTCTGGAAGGCTCAAGAGCATCTTTTTGGTATCCAAAATCGTGCCCAAATATTCCAGTCTCTGACTGGGGATGAGTATGGACTTTTCCTCGTTTATTTTCCAACCTAACTGTTCCAGGTAGCTTTGTACTATTATTAGATGAGTCTTCAAAGTTGCCACCGTCTGTGCTTTGAGAAGGATGTCGTCTAAATAGGCATAAATTTGGATTCCCTTGAGCCTCAGGTTTTCTAGTACTGGGGCTAGGATTTTTGTGAAAATCCTTGGAGCGGTTGCCAGCCCGAAAGGCATTGCTGCATACTGATAATGTTCTCCAAGAATTTTGAACCTTAGGAATCTTCTGTGAGCTTTCCAAATGGGTATATGTAAATAGGCGTCCCTTAGATCCAGCTTGACCATCCAATCTCCTTTGGATAGGGCTGCAGTGATTGATCTTAGGGTTTCCATTCTGAATGTAGGAATCTTCAGGTTTTTGTTGAGGTTTTTTAAGTTCAAAATAACTCTGTATTCGCCATTTACCTTTCTTCGTAGGAAAAGATGGGAGTAAATTCCCTTGAATCTTTGATCTGGGTGGACTTTTGAGATCACTTTGTTCCGCCATAAGTCTCTTATTATGAGTCGGAGATGTTTTGTGGCTTCTTTTGTTCTTGGTCTGTCTGATGAGATGAAAGAGTTGTGGGGTTTCCTTACAAATTCCATTTGATATCCTTTTGATACGACCTCCACCGCCCATTTGTCTCTTATGTTTTGAGCCCAAACTGTCTTGAAACTGTTCAATCTTCCTCCTAGATAAGACAGCTGGACTCTCGCACCTTCATGCTTTTTTGTCTGTTTTGGGCTCTCTTTTGTAACCCTGTGATTGGAAATTTTGGCTTCTGGATTTCCATTGCTTAGGGTTGTACTTTCCTGGTCTATATTGCCTTGCATCTCGAAAGGAGTTACGCTGATTTTTGTAGTTGAACCTTTTATCTCTTCTTTCTTGAGGTAGGAATGCAGATTTTCCAGCTGAGGCTTTAGAGATGATTTGATCCAAACTGGTTCCAAACAATAAGTCTCCCTTAAACGGTAAAGAGCACAAGTTGTGCTTTGATTGGGAATCTGCGTTCCAATGCCTCAGCCAGAGGGATCTTCTTGCCGCCACCGCGAGACCCATTGATCTGGCTGCCAATTTGACATTACTGAGTGAGGCTTCCGCAGAATAATCATTGCCAATTTTGATATCATGGAGCATTTCCAGAAGTTTGGATCTTTCTGTCCCTGTCTTGATGGCATTTTCCAGCTCATTTATCCAGATTTTATTAGCTCTGGTTGTTGTAGTATTAGCTACCTCAGCCTTACAAATAGCCCCCGTCAAGAGGTATAATTTCTTTAAGGTGGCGTCTTGCCTTCGTTCCATTGTGTCTTTGAGGGATACTCCCTCATCTACTGGTAATGTGGTTCTTCTGGCCACTCTGGTAATGGATGCGTCTACTTTGGGTATGTTATCCCATGTTTTCGCATCTTCCTCCGAGAAAGGAAACATTTTCTTAAATTTTTTGGAAAAGGTAATTTTCTTATCAGGTGTTTCCCACTCCGTTTCCATTGTTTTCTTAATAACCTCGTGCAGAGGAAATAAATGGTTTTTCTTCGCTGATGATTTAAACATTTTGTCACCTTTATTAGTTATAGATTCATCTCTTAGGTCTAGTGTCTTTCTAATTGCTTTGATTAGGGGCTCCACCATCTCTGGTGATATGTCTGATTCCTCTTCTGAGTCTGACTCCGAAATTTCACCTTCAGATACTGGGGAGATCGTTTCTCTAGGTCTGATACTTATGCTTTCATTTGTGCTATGTTGTTCTGCATTAAGGTTACTTAAGACTTTGTCCGTGACTTGTAAAACCATATTGGACATGGAATTGTTAAATGAATCTTTCATCCACTCCATTAGGTCTGAGAACTGTTTGGAGTTGACCCCCGCAGCCTCTTCCAGGCACTTTTTGCATAATCTTTTGTCTGGCAATGCTGCATGTCCACATGAGGAGCATTCATTTCTACTGGATTTCCTCCTTTGATCTTCCCTGATTGGAGAACTTCTGTAGAAAGGATAGTTTTATTAAAAATCTAGCACATCTCTTTAGTATTTGTGATTTTTTTAAACAAACCAAATACACTCACCCCCTTGAGCCTGAATATGAGCGTCTACAACTCATCACACCAGTCCCCTGTTGAAACAATAATTGTACTGGTGCTTAACCTTATCCTGTCCGTCATGAGGCTAATGCGTAAGTATAAGGGTGTCTACTTACAGTTAGTACACCTAATATCACTTGTGGCACAATCCAACTGTTTGGCAGCTTCACAATATCCTGGAGGGGGAGATAGAGACGCAGTATTTCTATTACACATACAGCAGCGTCTAATCCTTTTGGCGCGTTTGCTTTTGAATTTTTCGCGCCTGCGCATTACCTTTCTGCAGGTTGCGGTCATTCAGCGGTTTATTGCGCATGCGCCGATAACCGGCATTGCGACTTACTACACTGATCGGCAACGGATGGCCAAGGACTCGCCAGTCCCCCCAGAAACGCACACAAGCACAAAGGCTCGGTCCTGGAGCTTCAGCGCAGGAGATGTTTACCACGCTGGCACTTGTTGGGGGAGTGCAGGAAGAAAAAAGATGGCGGCGCGGGGGAAGGGAGGTTAATTTATTCATTAGGAAGTTCCTGTTCCGTCTGCGACAGGAGGGATTAACCCTACAGTGCCCACTGCCATGTGTAAGTAACAGGAAACAAAGTTTCTCACTTAATTGGCTTTTAGCAGAGAGCCCAGAACAGCTAACAGGTGCAAATAAGGTACTTTGTAACAAATTTGAGACACAAAAACACAGTTTAGATAAGGAGAAATATTTTCAAACTTTCATAACCTGCCAAATTTTGTAAAACAAACATGGTAATTAGGGGGTGTGGCCACAGAAAGGGTGTGGTCAAAAAATTGCTGCGCTACGTGCGAAAAAAAATTCTTTCTTTTTACTTCCAAAATGTTGGGAGGTATGCACAGGTAGATTCGGGGAGATTAGTCACCCGGCGACAAATCTCTTCTTTGGGATGACTAATCTCCCATGCCTTCCCGCCGGCCAAAATGTAAATTGCCAGCGGGATGGCACTCGGAGCAATTCGGTTTCCAAAGTTGCCTGACGAGGAAACTTAGGGACGACTTTGGAAAACGAATCACTCAGAGTGCCATACCGCCGCAATTTACATTTTAGCTGGCTGGGAGGCAGTTCAGGGAGATTAGTCTCTCCAAAGAAGAGGAGATTATATTCGCCGGGTGACCAATCTCGCGGAATCTACCTGGGTGCCCTGACCCTTAAAGGAGAAGGAAAGGCATTCTGCACTTGGGGGTTAGAGCCTCTTTTAATGTGACAGAAAAGGAAAAGAGTTTTCTGCCAAAAGAGGCAATTTAGTGACAGAACAAGGGTTGATTTAGGCAAAGAAAGGGTGAAAATCACCAAAGGTATCTTTACTCTGGTCCTAATAGCAACACGTTCAGGTTCCCTGCCGGTTCTGCAGCTGAAAGCAGCACGTCTAGGGATGGACAAAATATTTTGCTGTGACAAAACAACCAGAGACTGTAATGTGCAGTAAAGAAAGTGTTGCATGAAAAATGTCCATTGACTTCGGTGCGTCTGGCAATTTTTTTTGCCGATTCTCAAGGTTTCGGCAAAGTGAAACAGGTCAGAATGCTCATCACAATCCCAAAAGGGTGTCCGTAAGACTGGAGCTGGCAATGGTTTTTCCTGTTTAATTGAGATGTTAGACCACATCCGCTGTAGGCTACACTAACCCATACACAGATTATTTCAGTTATTTTGAGTTCTGGTGCAGTTTTTTAGTTTAGAGGATAAAATATTGGTTAATTTAGGAGAAGACAAAGGGTAAATTTAACCAAAAGTAATCATGGTCCCAGTGTTTTTTTGTGCAAACAAGAGACAGATTCTTCACAATTTAGGGACAGAAGTACTAATTTAGCAGAATACAGGATAGGATAATCGGTGAAGTTGAACAAAATTAATGTTTTTTTTTCCTCTGGCATAATATGATCCCTGTGTGAAAACTATAAGCAGATTTTTCACAATTTAGGGACCTATATGCTAATTTAA
Source organism: Xenopus laevis (assembly GCF_017654675.1). NCBI lineage: Eukaryota > Metazoa > Chordata > Amphibia > Anura > Pipidae > Xenopus > Xenopus laevis. The sequence goes on along the minus strand of NC_054375.1, from coordinate 135,069,841 downwards.
GAGAAGTATACCAACAGTAATGTATAGTTTTTAGAGTCTGTTTTTCACAGTGGTATGGAGGTTACCTTTTCAATTGTTGCAGGATTTCCTCTCATTCACCAACTAGTTTTCTTTGTAATGCTTTTTTTTTCTCTAAAATTTTCCAAAAAAATACTGTATGCTGTCCAATTTCTGTAATACCAAGGGCCAGAATTTTTCTGGCCTATGTGGTGGAGGGCCGCTAATGAAAGACTGTGTTGACCTCGCCCACTTTAAACCACGCCCATGTTATCACAAGGTATTTTAAAACCATGTCCACATTAATGGTGGTAGCACACCAAAAAATCAAATGGTTGGTGCTCACAGCAGGCATATCATGTGACACGTGTGAAATAAATTTAAGACATAATAGGAAATACCCCATAATTCCTATGCCTCCTGCTCTCCTGTGGATAGCACAGCATATGATTGACAAAGCACCCCCAGCATGATTATGAAACCCCTTAGGGACCCCCTTAAAAAGTATTTCCAAATGCTAACAAACCTCCACCAGGCTAACCTCCCATATGCAGAGCAGGACAGACAGAGTATGTCACACACAGGGAGCATAGGGCAGGCAGAGTATGGCGCACACAGGGAGCATAGGGCAGGCAGAGTATGGCACACACAGGGAGCATAGAGCAGGCAGAGTATGGCACACACAGGCAGAGTACGGCACATACAGGTAACATAGGGCAGGCAGAGTATGGCACACACAGGCAGAGTAGTGAAGGTAGAGTATGGCACACATAGGCAGAGTAGTGAAGGCAGAGTATGGCAGACACAGGTGGATTAGAGCAGCCAGATTATGGCACACACAGGCAGAGTATGGCACACACAGGCAGAGTAAAACAGGAAAAATATGGCACACAGGCAGAGTAGAACAGGCAAAATATGGCACACAGGCAGAGTAGTGCAGGCACAGGCAGATTAGGGCAGGCAGAGTATGGCACACACAGGCAGAGTATGACAGGAGACAGGAAAATCTATCACTCTAAAATGAACAGTTTGACAATGCGAGAATTTACAGTCTGAATATGAGGTGTAAACAATGCATGATTTTACAGGTCAGGGTTTTACAGGTGTGAACAATGTAGGACTTTCACAGTCTGAATTTGTAAACAATGCAGGGGGCAGTTAATCTCAGTATTGATACCTTTTAAAGCTCACACAATAGATAAACAATCACAGCAGCCACACTTCAAGGGTGTGGACAGTTGGACAGCACTGCTTTAGATTATACTACAAGAATAAAGTTAAACACAAGTGTGACCTTTCTGTGCTGAGTTTATCAGTGTGTGTCTGTCTTTTTCTTAAAGAGGTTAGATGTTCTCATAAAAGAGAGAACCACCAATCGTGTTTAACCTCAAACATTTGCGCAACTGCTTATAATTACCCGCTAATTGCCTTTGAAATATCACAACTCTTTGTACTTGGTTGTCTGCGTTTTACCTGCAATTGTGCTCTCTACACTACTATTCATACAGCCAGCAGCAGCCTGGAGTGACTAAGGGTAGCACTACATGGACAATTTCCGTGCACTTCTGTCGGATCCGACGTTGGGCTACAAAACGCCCGTGTCAAGTCGGATACGATGGGAAACAAGGTAAGTAATACTAATGTCGGATGGTGTCGCAGCGTTTGTCCGACGCAACACGACTGTCGGATGCAGACACAGTGTGCAGCATTTGCATCCGACAGTTGTGTCGCATGAACGCTGCAACACCATCCGCCTTTTGTATTACTTACCTTGCTTCCCGTCGTATCCGACTTGACGCGGGCATTTTGTAGCCCAGCATCGGATCCGACAGAAGCGCACGGAAATCGTCCGTGTAGTGCTACCCTAACTGTCTATGGATGTTTTATACATTTCTTGTATAGTCCATAACCATAACTATAAACAGGGAAGGACAGGGAAGTATTTATAAATGGCCAAACGGTGCTTCTGCCTAGACCACCCAAACAGAGGGGCCACCATTGGATATTTTATCTGGTTTAGCATTTCCCAGAAATGGAAGCCCCCCTCATTTTAATCAACTATAAGAACTTTACAAACACAACAGGCAGGGGCACACCAATGAGATCTTTATCCTGGCCCACCTCAATACCTTAAAGCTGCCCTGTCTAGGCTCTGAATCGGATATTCAGAGAGCTGCAGAGCCAAAAGCCAGGTATTAACTGTATAAAAAGAAGAGATGTAGGAAGAGACCCACTATTAATATAAAATATATATTTTTTTTTAATTAGGACATGTATTAGCCTGAAGTGTTTTGTGCCTAAATGGGCACTTCCTCAGGCCTCACATAAATGGCAGGTGAAGTACAGAATTTTCAAGGATCCATGATGATCCAGGATGAAAAAGGATCCATGATGATCCGAAACATGTTGTGTTAATAAAGTAATTTTTGCAGCAGAGCCTGCGGATTGTCAGCTCCATCCTATCCTATATTGCAGAAGTACAGAATTTTGTTACATGCCCCTACACCCTACCCAGAACTTTTATTTACATAAGACTTTCACCTTTAAAAGGGTTGTTTACCTTTAAATGAACTTTATGGTGTAAAGAGTGATATTCTGAGACAAATTGAATCTGTTTTATTGTTTGTGGGTTTTGAGTTATTTAGCTTTTTATTCAGCAGTTTTCCAGTTTTAGCAATCTGGTTGCTAGGGTCCGAATTACCTTAGAAACCATACATTGATTTGAATAAGAGACTGGAATATGAATAGGAGAGGACCTGAAGGGAAAGATGAGTAATAAAAAGCAATAACAATAAATGTGTAGCCTTACAGAGCTTTTGATTTTTGATGACCCTTATTTGAAAGCTGGAAAGAGCCAAAAGAAGTAAATAATTCAAAAATGATAAAAAAAATATAAAGGAAAAATGAAGGCCAATTGAAAAGTTGCATAGAATGAGCCATTCTTTAAGTTTTTGCAGTACATGATAGAGGATAACCAGATGGAGAAAACTTATCGAGCAGTGAATTTGCTTTACAGTCGCACATTTAGGGGCAGATTTATCAAGGGTCGAATAGTAAATCCTAATTTTTGAGTGTCAAAATTCCCACATTCGAATTTTAATCCCCCTATTCGAATATAAATTAGAATGTGAGATTTATCACAACTCGACTATGGAAACAGTCCATATTCGACACCTGAAACCTGCCGAGTTCGGTTACAAGTCAATGGCAGATGTCCGTTGAGCCATTTGGAGATGTTAATAGCCTTCCTGACATTCGAGTTTTTTATTTTCCATTCCATCGGATATTAGACATTCCAATTTTTTCTTGAATAACCTTCCAGTCGAATTGTGAGTATATTAGAAATAAAATAAAAAAATTCACATGAATTTGAAATTCGACATTTGATAAACGGACCTCTTAATATGGATGTCAAGGAGACTTGCATTTGCAACTGCTTGTGAATAGGATTGGGCGAATTTGACCCGTTTCGTCTCGCCAAAAATTCGCCGCCGGCTTTAATGGGTGTCAATTTTTTTTTCTTGAAGCGCGACGCCATAAAGGTCTACAATTGTCATTTCCGCGGCAAAACAAGGCGAAAAAAATTCACCCATCTTTACTTGTGAACCCAGCGTGAAACCAAACTTAGGAGAATGCAAGCAGTTGCTATTGCTACAGTGAAGGAACATAGTGTTCATTTATGAGAAGCATAAAAGACAACCAACCATCACATGAAAAAGGAGCAGACTGGGTGGGCCAACGTGTACTTATTGTCCGATTGTATGCAATGAAATGCGGTTTGGCCCAGGTCAGATGCAAGTGACAGCCACATCTTGCAGCGTAAAAGGATCCTGTTGATCTGAAAAGAAACTGGAAGGAGTCGAGGAAATAAAGTCTCATTTATGTGCTGCTCAAACACTGTGCTCTGTGTTTCCTCGCAGGCCCCGTCGGGGAACCACTTGAATTACCCGCGTTCAGCCGAGCAGATCTGCCCCGGACAGCCGATTCTCAGGACCCCCCCAATAATAGCTATTGTAATGGAACACTGAGGAAAGAGAGCTGTAAGGCGCTGTGTAAGTGAGATGCCCGACCTTGACTTAAAGGTCACTGTTCCTTTTATTCCCAAACAGGAATTAAAAGCCAAGGTCTGAGAAACCAGCTCTTGTCTTAAAATCTGGTTGGGAGGGCAGTGGCATAGATGCCAATATACTGCACATAATATTCCGTTCAGTTTGCAGCACAAGAATAAAAAAAAAAAAAGTGTTTATCAGTCTGTTTATCCTCATGCGTGCTCAGAATTAGTAATGCACACGCATTGGGATCGTATCCCATAAACTCCAGGCATGTGGCTGCGAGATAAAGCCGCAGGTTGCTCACATTTCATATTGTCCCAAATTCCTGTCTGAGCCCAGAGGGGGGGAAAAAAGTGCAACTCTTGTGCAGGAAATTAAATTTATGTCCTTGTTTTCCAAATTTCCTGTTTACGGGCCGCAGACCAGATGCCCATACCAGTTCCAGGAGAAGTACACACACAACCATCTTTGGCTCTCTGAAGCCAGTGTTTTATAATCATAAATATAATTTAACCTGTTCTCTGGCGATTCAGATTCCTTCATGTGCACATGTAAATGACATGTTTGTAAGACTAGCTCTTTCCACTCAAAGGAGTTTAAAATCAACTATGCAGGCACCAAATCCACTATTCTGGGATTATTCTGAATCCCGAATATTTCATAAAGTATTCAGCCAAATCTTGGACTGAATCAGAACTATAATTTACATATGGGAATTAGGGTAAGCAAGGGTTAAAAAGAACCAACCAACCCCACCCCAAATTCATTGTTCGTGTTAGTCGTGTCAAGTGATTTTAAGGATTCAGATTCAGTTCAGTCAGGCATCAGAATCCTAAAATGAACCCTATCACATACAGTAGCAACAGTATATTTATATATATATATATATATATATATATACATACATACACACACACACACACACACACACAGGTCCCGGGTGCAACGCAACAACAAAAAAAACAAAACCCTAAAAATCAACAGTTAGAAATGCCATATTTTATATACTGAACTTATTGTACCAGCCTAAAGGTTCAGCTCCTCTACAGTATTGATGGTCCATCTTTTCAACATTGTGCAGAGGAGCTCTCCATCTTAGATGGTCAGTGGCACTGCACATGCTCAGTGTGGTTCAGGCAGCTGCTTAGAAGCGAAGCTTTTGGGACTTCGCAAATCATCAAGCAGAACATGGGGTTCATGTGTCATAGCAACTGATGCTATAGAGTTGATTATTCAATTCTGATGCAGAATGAACCAATATAGGAGGTGCTATTTAATGTGAATCAGTCGTGTAAAGTGATTTAATCAGTATATTGTGTGTTGGTCCCTAAGCTCAATAAGGGACAGCAGCACAGAACAGCTGCTGGGAATCAGCAGAAAAGAAGATAGGGAGCTACTGGGGCATCTTCAGATTCACAGATCTGCTAAAGGGTTGCATTGGCCTTGGGCTGGTTCCCTCCTCCACCACCTCCACAGCCATTTGCACTCTAAATGACATTTTACATTCCCATACATTACATTTTTCAGTCATTTAAGCCTTTATGTAAACCCAATACTCCTCATCCCACCAGGGAAAACTCAAATGCGCACTGTACTATTCTCGCCCCAATGCTGGGAAACATTGATTCTGCCATGCAATCCCCGACCGAGAATCAGAGGGAGTGCAAATCACAAATGCCTATAAATTACGTTTTATTTATAATAAATTCCATACATAAAAGCATGTCATTTGTTACACTGAGGTAATGTACACAAAAGTGGGAGTTTCAATGGCAGTAGGCTTTATCATAGGGTTGCCAACAACCACTTTCAAGGAGAAACATCTAGAAAATAAACCTGTGCCAGAAAACATTATAGAGAAGCAATATCCAGTCATTTGTTTCTGCATCCCTGGTAAATGGAAAGTCTCCGTAGATTTATGCCTGACCATCTGCAAAGAAAATCTTTTTTAGCATTAACAGTCCTATCTTATATGAGAAAGGTTTGTATACTGTGAATTGGATGTGACATTGGTTCCCTGATTAACAATAAGATACTTTTGTATATGTTAAAAAGCTTATTGGTCTTGCAAAATTGGCTCTTTAGTACTACAGGACCCTGCTCCAGGTGTTAGGTAATACACAGTGCAAAGTTTGCAATGGGGTACTAGACTAATACCAAGCAGCCAATGAGTAAATAAGCATCTAATTAGATTTTATTACATAATGATCACTTCTAACGCAAACCTTTTTCTGTGTGGGGTAACCATTAATGTATATGAATGCTGCAATTAGTGTTTTATGTTTTGACCTTCGAATGAGGTTGTTGGCGACCCTGCACTATCACTAAATAGAATTGATGTAGTTTTTATACAGAATATCAACTCAAAAAAACATTATGTGGACATACTTTAAAACTGCAGTATAGATGTAGAAAGGGTAATACAATGTGACGTGCTCAAAGCCTGACAGTCAGAACTGCTTGGGAATCTTACACTGGCATCAATGTGATATCTGCTTTATTACCAGCCATTCCACACTCACTGATAAATTGCAAAGGTTTGCTCTTTCATGTACTCAGAATCCCATACAGCATACTTAGGAGATATGCACTTTGTACAGACAATAAAGAAATAAGGCTGTCCTGAGCAGTGTTTAAGTAAATATATTCCTATTAATACAAGAAAGTGGGAAAAATGGGGAAAGGAAGCCACATCCCTTCTAATCAGATACTGCAAGATACATTGGGGAACAAAGAAGAAAATGTTCCTTTCAGCCAGTGATATTTCTATTGTATTCTAAACGAATGCAAATGCCTACACTAGCACTGGGGGGCAAAGGCCGCTGACAGGGGGGTGAGGACATTCAGCTAAAAGCTGTGAAGAAAAGGAGTGACGGTGGGATACGTTTGACTAGAATTAGCATGATGTAGAACAGTGACCCACTAAATAAAAACCAACATGCTGCACTGCTATAATCTGGCAACTGATGCCTTTACCACTCAATCACAAGTCAATACTTATTATCGGTTTCTACTTTTCTCCAACACTGTTCTTCATGGACACGGGGACCCAAATGATTTCCGAAAAGAAAGAAAACGTAATCAGTTACTGAGTGACCAGTCCTACCAGCAGGAAACCATGGGCTCTCTATAATCACTGACTGCCCACCTTTGGATTGAGTCTCCTGCTAAAGTTAAAGTTAAATGAAATAAATCATGTTAAGGAATAAAAACTGGGGTCACAAACAATTGGCACAATTCCCCCACCCCCCACAAAAAGTACATCCACTTGGGCTATTCTGTGTTAACTTCTCCTAAAGATCGTGCCCTGCATGTCAAGCTGACGGAAAATAGTCACTTAGCACAGGCTGGCAACAAAGGATTGGCACAGGAGGGGTGCTTTGGGTCCATTATATACAGAGTTGAAGGAAGCAGCAAGGGATTGCTGCAGACACAGGAATGGCGACTGAAGGAATGTCAGGGACAATCGTCGCAGCAGAAGAGTTTTATATACAGAGCAAAGTCTGTCTTCCAGATCTGCAACCAAAAAAAAAAAACAAATTATTTTACTTTGGATCTTCACATTTTGCAGTTTGAGCTAAATCAATGGCAGAACATTATCAAAGCATGTGTAATAGTAAATGGTTAATGCATGCATTTAACAATACTCTTTTCAAGGATTATCCCAAATTAATTAATTCAGGTAAATAACAGCAGAAAATGTTGCTGGGGGCAAGAAAGAATGACCAAACCCAGCTCTTTCCGAGGAACTAGGGGTCAGTTGTGCCCAAAACCCTGTGCTGAACACAGCTTCTTGCCGACTTTAATTAATATGGGATAATCTCTGAAGAACCTCCATTGTACGTGCTGCATAACTCTTGTGCATCTGGTATAGCGCTGGCTGGGGAAGTTGCCAGTTTCTGAAACTCTACAGCTTTCCATTAGTCGGGAACATTCAGTGGTTGCATCCCATCTGTTCCGTCACTTAGTAGGATTCATGCTGTCTCTATTACACATGATATAATTATTTGTACGGGGCAAAGCTGGCCAGGATGGTGGGCTTGGGTCACACATTTCATTGTGGTTACTTAAAACCCACTGGCATTCTAATATGATATAGCAGCTACTTAAAGACAGAGCCTATTTGTGTATTGATTCAAGCTTGATTGAAGAGCATGAACACAGGGGGCAAATTCACTAAAGGGCGATTTTCGACCATAGAACGCTCCGCCACACGTAAATTCGTTACCACTAAGTTAATGCACTAAAAAGGCAAAGTTGCGTCTCTGTTGAAGAACGCTGGCGAAGTTTCGCTAGCGTTAATTCATCGCGAGCATTTCATATTGATCTTTCGCTATTGTTCATTTCTGCCTAGCAACTGTTAACACAAAAATCTTTAATAATTACTGTAGAACTTTTGAAGACATTCCCGCTTTAAAATGTGATCATTTTATCAGTTCGCCTGGTCTAAGCTAGCGAGGGAATCTCTGGCGAAAGAGGTAATGTTCTGTAAAATTTGCACATTAGTGAATTTGCAGAGTAACGATCGTTTGCCTGAGCAAAAATTTGGCTGGTGATAGGGCGCAAAACTGCGCTACCAACTGTCTCTTTCGCTAGCGAACTGTGCTCTACGCCTGTTTGGTAAATTGGCGATGTTCCGTGCGGATGAGATTTCTGGTGAATTTTCACTAGTGACGGCCACTTCGCCCTTTAGTTAAATCTGCCCCCATGTCTGCATTGAGGTGTCTTGGAATATTAAAGTGTTAGCGTGCTGCTAAACCACCAGGGGCCAAATGATCAGAACGATTTGGTCAAGCAAGTAGGTGGCCAAAACAAGAAAATCTATTAGTCCGTGCCTTCCTTGTCAATACCTCCCAATACAGGCATGGGACCAGTTATCCAGAATGATCAGGACCTGGGGTTTTCTGGATAATGGATCTTTCAGTAATTTGGATCTTTATGCCATAAATCTAATAGAAAAATCATGTAAACCTTAAATGAACCAAATAGGTTGGTTTTGCTTCCAATAAAGATTAATTATATATTCGTTGATAGCAAATCTCATACTGAAAATGATCTACTTTTTACTTTCATGTGCATGAAGGGACAAAAATATAATCTGTTAAGCGGGGAGGAATAAAAATTCAGAAATGGACTCGCTGAGCTAAATCATCGCCAGTTTCTTAGCTGAATACTGAATTATGTTGAGGCATGAAAGAAACACTATTCGTAGCAATGCCTGTTTTTGCAGTATTTGCCCAAATGTGTTGGTTTCTGTAAAGCTGGGTATACACACGACGAAGTTCTCCAGTTTTTCAACATATTGTCCAGTATTTGTCTGTGTGAATTGGTCCAAAATAAAAGGTAATGTGATGCTGGACAAGCATATTAAGTGGATGTGCCGGGGTGAGGTACCCAGCTTCAATAGGACTCTATACACTCTTCTCGCATGCAACAGCAATATGATCTTAGAGTACAAAAAATAGCTGTTAGGAAGCGTTTAATTGCTCAGCCAAGGGGTGTAAGTATTCCTTTTCATTTACTTGCAAGGTCCTATCTCCCAGTCAGGCTTCTGTCCTCATAGATGGTAATTTCAATCTGCAAGTCATGGCTGTTAAGGAGAAGTCACATACAGGGAAGACATACAATATTGCACTCATTTAGCGGAGCAACCAATTGGAATAACAGCATATGTGGACATGTTGGTATTTGGAAATAGCAATAACATTTATGGAGCCTAGGGTTCATAAAAGAATGAAGTACATGATTGCATATAGAGCATCCACATAGATTTTATATTAAAGGGGTGATTCGTCTTTACTGTGTAAAATGTCATGTTCTTTGCAACTTTTCTAATGGGCTTCACAGTTTTATATTTTTTTTCACTCTTTCCAGCTTCAAACAAGGGTCACTGAATCTGTGAGCCATACAACTATTGCTCTGCAAGGCTACAATTTTATTGTAACGGTTACTTTTTATTATTAACCTTTCTATAGGCATATAGAATTGTAACCAGATATCTGCTAAAAATTTCAGACTGAAGAGTTGTTGCAAATGAATGCAGGGATCAGTTTGTTATTATTTGTGATTTATGAGATAGTTAGCTTTTTATCCAACAGTTTGCAATTTCAACAGTTTTGTTGCTAGGATCCAAATTACCCTGGCAACTATCCTTTGATTTGAATAGGAGAGGCCTGAATAGAAAGATGAATAAAACGTAGCAATACCAATAAATGTGTAGCCTTACAAAGGATTTGTTTTTATATGGGGTCAGTGACCTCCATTTGAAAACTTGAAAGTCAGAAGGAGGCAATTGAAAAGTTGCCTAGATTTAGCCATTCTATAACATACTAAAAGTTAACTTAAAGGTGAACCTCCTGTCCCCTTTGATATATTCAAAACAGCAAGACTGAGCAGTGCAGTCAGTAAGTAGAGTGACTGTAAAAAGGATACAACACGAATGCCTCTCTCTATAGGATCAGTCAGCAGCAGGCCCTGGGGCGCATAGATCTTCTCATTCTGCTCCTGGATGTACTTGGCAATTTTCTTAAGAACCTTAGAGGAAATAAGCAGAAGAATTTAGAAGGGTGAGGGTGATGCAAAGGGTGAAATCAAAAAGATGAATTTTAGGCATGTAGAAAACAGAAGGAACAGAGATATAAAAGTAATTTGAAAACAGAAAGGAAAGGGTAAATACTGCTATTTGCCTAAGCACATGACAGTATGATCTAGCCAGAAAACATTATACGTAAGGGGAGAGTGAGCAGAAAGGGAAAGTGGAGAAAAGTAGATGGTCAAGACAAGAGAAATGGAAAGGAGGGATAGAAATATGCATGCCCTGCATAAAGAGGTATTTTTTAGGTTTGCATTAGGATCCCAGATGTAGCTACATAAATATGGAGGGATGCTGTACCTACTGATATTTATGTAGGACCCAAATAGATATGGTATTTACAGCTGTAGGAGTAGCATTAAAAAACTAGAAGTTTCAATGTGTATAGCTGCTCTACATCTGCCCTATGCATTGATACGGACAGGAAAAAAATCCGAGTTTTGGTTCTACTTAGAACATCCTGCTTTACCGAATAGATTTTCTATATCACCCATTTGGTTACAGCTCTTTAGTTGGGTTTTAAAGGCCCCCAGCTAGTCTAAGAGATCCAGGCACCAAATGCAAATATGAACATACTGCACTGTTTATTGTTTACACGAGTGAAAACGGTCCACGGAAATGCCAAAGCAAAGGCCTAAAGAGTTCTGCACATGAGCTTACGCAGGCAAGCATTATGGACTCTGTACATATGTAGTAAGCACACAATTAATTATGATCTCATAATTAATTATTTAAAATATAAAAAATATATATAATATATATAGCTACACACATATACATATACATACATATATATATATATATATATATATATATATATATATATATATATATATACACATACACACACACATATATACTTGCATTTACAATGTTCAGAACCCCAAAAGAGTGGATCAGAAGCTGAATGAGCACAGTTATTTTGTACCATTTCAGACACTGGATATTCATGCTCTCAGGGACCTCACATAGAGGAGCATTCTATGCTCTGTGTGGGTAATAGGGACTAAGATAAAGAGGCACTGGCGAAAGAAACTCTAGCTTTTTGTTTAACCCAGTTTTACATGGTCAAGCACTCACTTTTTTTTTTTTTACACTCATTATTAAGCCACAACCTCTCTGACTACGGTCATTGTTCACTGAAAGGATCAAATGAAAGAAACCATTTCAGGTTTGTTACGCTCCCCCCTTTAATAACAATGTTTAAGCAAAGATGCCAGTTTACCAGTGGTTTGGCCAATTTAGACAGTCTGGACATGTACGTTACCTAGGGTAAAGATTTGATTGGACAAATCAGCTTAGTGAACCACAGCGGATTGGTAATTGTGGCATTGCATGGGTTAATAGTCTCTCACAGGAAAGGTCTCTATAAATCAATAATTACACTGGTGCTCCTTCCCTTCTCTATATAACTCTTACAGTGGTGAATTCATCCAGATAAGTTTGCTCTCTCTCTTCTCCTGCATAGAGATTGCTGTCCAAAAGACCAATATTTACAGTCAGGTTTGGGAGGGTGGGGTAGGTTTGAGGACACAGACTGCCTTGGGTTAACTCCTTCCCTGCCAAGCATGGACTTGTCATACAGGATTAAACTAGGCTCTCTCAGATCTTAGTGGAAAATAAAGGGTATATCATAATCTAGCTGGCCTTAGCCTGAATAAATAAAGCCAAAAGTTGTCTGTACGTAGCAAAAAAAAAAAAAAAAATGTTTCAACAAGCTGCTGAAAGGTCTCAATTCATTCTCTTAAAGCCTTGGTCTTATCCCATCTGACTGGCAACAAAAACGTCTCATTTAATATCCGCACTCAGCATTTATGTTTAACCCGCAGCACATGTCAAAGAGTATAGAGTCGGTATTACCTTCTGTATGTGGCAAAAAGGTAATTCTCACCTTCTCATAGTGTGTTTCCATGCACAGGAATATGGTGTATGCGGTAAGACAGGCGAAGCAGCCCTCCATGTAGGACTGGCCCCCGAGCTTCTCCGCTTCAGCATACATGTTATTCAGTGTCCTCACAGTTTCTTCAAACTGCTGCCTGTCAATCTAGATTAAAAAAATGTAAATGTAAATATGTAAATATGTATGTATGTATGTATGTATGTATGTATGTATGTATGTATGTATGTGTGTATATATATATATATATATATATATATATATATATATATATATATATATATATATATGTGTGTGTATATGTATAAATGGGGCGACAATCTCCCCAATCTGCCTTCCCCCACCTTTCCGCCGGCTATAATAAGAAATTGCCAGCGAGATGGCACTCTCGTTGCTTCATTTTCCAAAGACGCCCGAAGTTTCCTGGTGAGGCAACTTTGGAAAACGAAGAGCCTCTGGCGACTTCTCATTATAGCCGGTTGGAAGGCAGATTGACTATCAGAAGAAAAGATGATTAGTCGCCAGGCCGACTACATCTACCCGAATCTCCCCATGTGCCTTTACCCAAACAGGAAGAAGTGTGGAAGCAAAAGACAGAACTCCGTCTTTTAATTGGCTCATGTGACCTAACATGTATGGTTTGTTTGCTTTGTTTGGGTGCACCGTGAATCCTACGATCCCAGGGGGCGGCCCTTATTTTTTAAAATGGCAATTTTCTATTTAGGATCACCCAATGGCACATACTTCTAAAAAAGTATATTATTATGAATATGGTTTATTTACATGCAGCAGGGTTTTACACATGAGCCGTTTTATGCAATATCTTTTGATAGAGACCTTCATTGTTTTAGGGGTATAGTTTTCCTTTAAAGCTGGCCATACACTGCAAGATCCACTAGCCAACAACTGGATCATATGGACCTTTGCATATGTGTTAGGAAAGGACAGCATCAACGTGGTGACCTGATTGGACCGCCTGACCTGCCAGACATTGGTGGTACATGCCGCATACATCATGGGCTAATAAGTTGCTGACTCAGACATATAAGAGGGGGTCCTCGCTTTCATTTACACATACCCGATTCTCCAGCTCAGAGGGAAACTTGGTCTGGAACTGACATAAGGTTCCATTTGTGTAGTCTCGCTGGATAAAGACTTTACCGGCCACAGCTGCCTGCGGTCTCATGGCCACGCGCTGCACAATCTGGAGGAAAGAGGAGGAAACAGATTATTATGTCATTAATCACTCACAATCCAACATAGCATCCCTGTACCAATAAAGATTAGAGAATGTGCATCCTGGGGTAAGATCTACAGATAACCAATGCCGGCATCAAGTCCCATGGCCATTAATAAGCACAAGGCTACAGACGGAGTATTCCTTTAGTAAGTTCATGAAGCTCTGGGGTAATGGCTATAATAATGCCTCCAGCCACATCACTAAGTACCTTTTATAAGGATATATTTTACAGGCTTTTCAGAACAAGAGTCAGTGGCTTTTACAACAAGAAAGGAATTAAAAACAACTATACAAAAAAACTCTTAATAAATAGCTACATAAAATAAATGAAGACTAACTGCACATTTTCTTCACATAAATCAGATACAGTCATAATGTGGAGTCCAGATGTTCCATGCAACCCAAGCTATCAAGTGCAAAGCTGCTGTAGGTTGCCTGTGTCTGGTTTATATCATTTTAAAATACAATTTTAACTTCCCCTTTAACATTGTTTTGGCTCTCACTACTTACAATAGCACAGGTTATACAGCGTTGTGTAATAGGAGCTCATGATCTCTAAAATTCGAGACAGACCGTAATTAGGGGCACAATTGGAGAAATAGTCATTTGTAAGTGCTAGTGAAAGGGCGGTTTGCCTTTAAATTAACTTTTAGGTTGATGTAGCGATGATATTCTAAGACAATTTGCCCTCATTTTTGATTACTTGTGGTTTTTGAATTATTATTTAGCTTTTTATGTAGCAGTTCTTTCGTTTGGAATTTCCACAGCTATCTGGTTGCTTGGGTCCAAATTACCCTAGCAACCAGGCAGAATGAGACTGGAATATGAATACGAGATGGCCTGAATACAAAGGTAAGTAATGAAAAGTAAAAATATAGCCCCAAAGAGCAAAATGGTTTCTCTTTTAAAAGCTGAAAAGTGGCAGAAGGTAAACAATCCAAAAACTATAAAAAAAAAAAGAAAAAATGAAGACCAATTATAAAGTTGCTTAGATTTAGCCATTCTAGAACATATTAGAAGCTATATTAAAGGTGAACTACACCCTTTAAGAAGTATGATGATGAATTTATTGGGATAACATCTCATTAAGTGTCTATATTTAGATCTGGCCTAATTACAAAGCAGCCTGTTTTAATACTACATGGAATTAAATTCTTCCCTCCAAATGTTCTATTAGGTGTCACTACAATGCAGCCTGCTGACAAGTCAGAGCAGGGACTACAACTCCCAGCAAACCCTATAACCCTAGTGTAACTTGTTTGGATTGTTGCAAGTATCCTGCCAGCAAAGAAATTAAACTTGACATGCATGGGAGTGGCATACCCCTTTGTTAACTACAGATATGGGATCCGTTATCCGGGAAACCCATTATCCAGCAAGCTCTGAATTATGGACCTTTTTCTCTGTAACAATAAAACAGTAGCTTGTACTTGATCCAAACTTAGATACAAATTAATCTTTATTGGATGCAAAACCAGCCTATTGGGATTATTTAATGATTATATGATTTTCAGTAGACTTAACGGAGAAGGAATAGCATTTTGGGGTGCCAAAAGTTACTTTGCAACATGGAGAGATCCTCTTCCTGCTTCTTCGGGTCTTCTCGCAGTTCCGCATGCGCAGTAGAGCGGAAAGCCGGACTTTAACGAAAAAGTTGGCCATTTCGCTCTACTGCGCATGCGTCTGCCACCGGAAATTTGTGCAGTGTGTCATAGGAACGTGTCCATATGTAGGAGCTGCTGCACGAAGGTTCGCGGGGATGGGGACGGCTTTGGGGGGCCTTTTAGTGGAAACTATTCGGCGTGCAGAAGGTCCTAGATATGGTCACGTTCCTATGATTTTTATAGGAACGTGACGGTATCGCTTTCAAGATAAGTAAAGATATCATTTTGAACTGGATATAGGCAAGAAAATAAACTATTTAAAAAAATAAAGTTAAATTTAAGGGGTTGTTCACCTTTGAGTTAATATAGTATGATGTAGAGAGTGATATTCTAAGACAATTGGTTTTCATGATAATTGGTGTTTTTTTCATTCAGCACTGCAGCTCTCTAGTTCAGCCATCTGGTTTCTAAGGTCCAAATTATACCCTAGCAACCATGCACTGATTTGACTAAGAGACTGGAATCTGAATAAGAGAGGGACTGAATAGAAAGATAAGCAATTCAAAGTTGAAATACACGTGTAGCCTTTTTGAAGACCGCAAATAATTAAAATATATTTACAAATAACTAGTGACAAAAAGTCGTTTAGGATTGGCCATTCGATAACATACTAAAAGTTAACTTAAAGGTATACCACCCCTTTAAAGGAACAGTAAAATCAAAAAATCAAAGTGTTTTAAAGTAGTAAAAATATTGTTGTTTGCTTCAGAAACACTACTATTGTTTACAGTTAGGCCCATAAATCTTTGGACAGAGACAACTTTTTTCTAATTTTAGTTCTGTACATTTCCACAATGAATTTTAAATGAAACAACTCAGATGCAGTTGAACTGCAGACTTTCAGCTTTTATACTGTGGGTTGAACAAAAAGACTGCAAAAATGTGAGGCACTAAAGCCTTGTCTCTGTCCTAAAATGTATGGGCCTAACTGTACATAAATAAGCTGCTGTGTAGCGATGGGGGCAGCCATTCAAAGGAGAAAAGGCTCAGGTTACACAGCAGATAAGCTCTGTAGAACATAATGGTGTTATCTGTTATCCACTATTTAACCTGTGCCATTTAGTTCTTTTCTCATTTTCCACCATTGCTAAATATCAATTAGTCTGCTAGGCTACAACTGTATTGCTCAGAATTACTTATATTTTCTATTCATGTCCTCTCCTGTTCATCTTCCAGTTTGTTATTGCTCAGTTAAACTGGACCCTAGAAACCAGATACCTGCTAGACATCTGCTCAATGAAAAGCTAATGCAAAAGCCACAAAAAATAAAAAATGAAGACCAATTACAAACAGTCTCAGAATATAACTGTCTAGTTAATTTAAAAGTGAACTGCAGAGTAAGTAGTACTGTATGCCAGGCAGGGGGCAGAAAGATCCTTTAATAAACCGGAATAATGTGTATATTTGAAATCCAGCCTATGGAAGGATCATATGATCTATAGCATGAGCTCTACTGCCCATTTCTTCCTCTGTATAGGGGCAAGGAATGCTGGTTTTGGGTCAGATTAGAGACATTGCTGAATGTAATTCCGTCAGTATCACTTTAATGCAGATCATGTACAATTATTGTTATCTACTTTGCTTATAAATTGGATGTTTTAGGCTTGCACAGCACAGATGTGACCCAAACTTTCCACTGCCATTCTACCTATCCCTGAGGCGCAGATTAGCATTAAAGGTAAACAAGAACACTGTATAAACTACAAATCAAGAGTGGGTAAAGAGAATATTAACAGAGCATTACTTTTAAAGGAACAGTAGCACCAAAAAACATGAAGTGTTCCAAAGTAATTAAAATGCGGAAAAAATCTGATTGAAGCAAATACAATGCTTTACTGCATCACAACAACTTAGGACATCAACGCGTTTCGATCTACTGGGGACCATCGTCAGGGTGTACAAAGTCTATATCTCAGAGAGATGCTCTGTAGCCATGGGGGGCAGCCATTCAAGGCTCATGTTATATAGCAGATGCTCTATGTAGAAAACCACTGTTTTCGATCACAGAGCTTTTCGGTTATCGATTAAGTATCCTGTGACATTTCTCCTTTTTCAGCTTGAATGGCTGCCCCCATGGCTACACAGCAACAGCATGGTTCAACCCCTCAAAATGAAAACCAGCAGCTTGTTTATATACTATAGTAGTCTTTTTAAAGCAAACACATAACTTTTACCAATGCAGGGCAACAGTACATTATATTTCAATTATTTTAAAATGCTTTAACTTTTTGGTGTTACTGTTCTTTTAAGTAAAGGCTTCACATCCATTTCCCTAGCATACCTTGTGCCACCCTGGGCAGGCACACATGCAGTACATTGCTTTTAGAAAGTTTATTATACTTCACATGCACGTGCCGAGGGGATACTTGGCAATTGGAATTAAGGTTAGGAATATGCCTCATTAGGGAGTGCAAAACATACAGGACCCCGTGTTTTAACCTTTTGTTCAAGTAAATATTAACCTAATTAAATAAACATTCCACATTAGTGTGCCTAAACAAGGAGAGACAATGCACTAAAGCTGGGCCGGGGGTTGGAGCCATACATCTATAGTCTGGAGTATTGAGGTCGAGTACTACAGAAAGATGCCATTGTCCCAGCCCAGGCAACCAGTCTCATATCTCTATACTGCTATTATAGATATAGCAGAGTGTAACGTCAGCATTATAGTTCTAGCAGAGGGTAAAGTCAGCATTATAGTTCTAGCAGAGGGTAACGTCAGCATTATAGTTCTAGCAGAGGGTAAAGTCAGTATTATAGTTCTAGCAGAGGGTAAAGTCAGTATTATAGCAGAGTGTAACATCAGTATTATAGTTATAGCAGAGGGTAACGTCAGTATTAGTTATAGCAGAGGGTAAAGTCAGTATTATAGTTCTAGCAGAGAGTAACATCAGTATTATAGTTCTAGCAGAGGCTAACGTCAGTGTTATAGCAGAGTGTAACGTCAGTATTATAGTTCTAGCAGAGGGTAACGTCAGTATTATAGTTCTAGCAGAGGCTAACGTCAGTATTATAGTTCTAGCAGAGGGTAACGTCAGTATTATAGTTCTAGCAGAGGCTAACGTCAGTATTATAGTTCTAGCAGAGGCCAACGTCAGTGTTATAGCAGAGTGTGACGTCAGTATTATAGTTATAGCAGAGGGTGACGTCAGTATTATAGTTATAGCAGAGGGTAACGTCAGTATTATAGTTATAGCAGAGGGTAACGTCAGTATTATAGTTATAGCAGAGGGTAACGTCAGTATTATAGTTATAGCAGAGGGTAACGTCAGTATTATAGTTCTAGCAGAGGCTAACGTCAGTATTATAATTCTAGCAGAGGCTAACGTCAGTGTTATAGCAGAGGGTGACGTCAGTATTATAGTTATAGCAGAGGGTAACGTCAGTATTATAGTTATAGCAGAGGGTAACGTCAGTATTATAGTTATAGCAGAGGGTGACGTCAGTATTATAGTTATAGCAGAGGGTGACGTCAGTATTATAGTTATAGCAGAGGGTGACGTCAGTATTATAGTTATAGCAGAGGGTAACGTCAGTATTATAGTTATAGCAGAGGGTGACGTCAGTATTATAGTTATAGCAGAGGGTGACGTCAGTATTATAGTTATAGCAGAGGGTAACGTCAGTATTATAGTTCTAGCAGAGGCTAACGTCAGTATTATAATTCTAGCAGAGGCTAACGTCAGTGTTATAGCAGAGTGTGACGTCAGTATTATAGTTATAGCAGAGGGTAACGTCAATATTATAGTTATAGCAGAGGGTAACGTCAGTATTATAGTTATAGCAGAGGGTGACGTCAGTATTATAGTTATAGCAGAGGGTGACGTCAGTATTATAGTTATAGCAGAGGGTGACGTCAGTATTATAGTTATAGCAGAGGGTGACGTCAGTATTATAGTTATAGCAGAGGGTAACGTCAGTATTATAGTTATAGCAGAGGGTAACGTCAGTATTATAGTTATAGCAGAGGGTAACGTCAGTATTATAGTTATAGCAGAGGGTGACGTCAGTATTATAGTTATAGCAGAGGGTGACGTCAGTATTATAGTTATAGCAGAGGGTGACGTCAGTATTATAGTTATAGCAGAGGGTGACGTCAGTATTATAGTTATAGCAGAGTGTAACGTCAGTATTATAGTTATAGCAGAGTGTAACGTCAGTATTATAGTTATAGCAGAGTGTAATGTCAGCATTATAGTTATAGCAGAGTGTAACGTCAGTATGATCTCTGGGTGACGTCATATCCATCACCTATAGACGTGCTTCAGTTCCCTATCAGGTCCTGCTAGCTGCTGATTGGTTCCTGTCGTACATAGCAGTGAGCGCCGGCTCCCCTGCACAGCCTGGGAATTCAGGGAGCAGGAAGTGGAAGAGAAGGGAGGGATTATTAGGGGTTTTGCAGAAATATTCAATAAATCAGCCTGAAACACTACTTTTTAAAGCACAATTCTTCTATATCTAAATGAGTATAACAGACTGGTACATTCTTGTTTTTTTTTTTTACACAAAATGTCTCCTTTAAGAGCACCTGCTTTCTAGGGCCCAAGTCACACAAGGCAACCAGAGAAAGCCTCTGCTCAGGTAGCCAAAATGGCAAGCCACACATACATGTACCAACCAGAATATTCACCAATACACATATGGGAAATATAAACATGATAATAGGCCCTCATATATATTCCTCTACAGAGAAATAAGAAAAGCCGTGCCTGCAACTGGATTTTGTTTGTATATAAAGCTCTCTCAGCTACTGTAGGACTACAACTCCCATCATGCCCCGCACGGGAAACTATACAGGAGAGGCTGCTGGACAGGGGCATAAGGAGCAGCCATAACGTCTATTCCCACCCCAGCTATAAACACCCTCAGCCAGCACACGACACACATAATACGAATAGGCTGGATGAGAAAATGGTGTCTGTATGGCAGGAAGAAGTCTCAGGAGATGATATAAACGCACAAACGCACGTGAATGGCAACAAGTCTCCCAGCGCCCTGTAAGAACCGACACCGGGCAAAGATTACAACTCCCAGTAAAGGAAAGACACGAATTAACCATTTCTATCTCACCCACTCTCCACTCCCTGATCCAGCGACGCTTTACGGAAGCAGCGAAAAAAACGCCAGGCACAAACGTCAGAGATCATGTGACTACGCGTATCACATGACCGACGCCCCTGACTAAATATAGAAATGAGCTGGGAGGATTGCTAGTATAGTAGTAGTGTGGTGCTTGGGAAATGTAATGGTTCTATGTTGTTACGGCTGCTGGTCCTCAGTCAGGCGCATAACTAGGCCCTACCCAAATAGAAATGTGTCACTCTATGTCTTTTTATATTGTTTGGAGGATTTTTAACGCCCTACATATGAAACTGGTATATGTTCACCCAAAAACTACAAGTAAACTCTGCTCAAATAAAGGTCTGCTTTCATATCTAAAAGGTTCTCATGCTGTTCTAGAAACATATGAACTGGCCCAGACTGGTACTAATCTGTTGCTTGTAGCAAATGCCAGAGGGACTGATGGATGCCAGTTCTATTGGGCCTGTGGGGGTTGTCAGGGCTGGATTTGTGGCAAGGCTATATAGCAAATACAAAAGGGGGTTGTGGGAGCACTCACATTGCTAAGTAGAAATGTATATATGTATAAGGGAAGTGCTACTGACATCACCAAATGGGTCAGTGCACAAGGCCATATAGGCCCGGGCCTTGGGCGTCAAAAAATTAGGGACGGCATGCCGCACAGCCGCATTATGGAGACCTGTGTGTCCCCATTCAATAGTGCCGTTTGCTGGCGCAGGCGCGCTTGTGGTGCGCTTGTGGTGTGTGGGCGGGCGCTAGGACTGCCTGGCTTGGGGGTTGTTTGGGTTTCTGTGTACTTGAAATGCCAGCACATACACAGGCAGCTATAAACTGCTGACAGATTAAGTTGGCAGTTTATTGGGCAGTGTATGAGGCCATCCACAGTGGCATAACTACCGGGGGAGCAGGGGTGCGATTGGGCCAGGGCCCGCACCCCCTCAGGGCCCCCCCGGCAGCTCACGTGCCACTGACTCCAGCGGAGAACCGGGCTGATTCCAGGCGTACGGTAGGGGGCCCACTGCACAGTGTCGGACTGGCCCACAGGGATACCAGGAAAACTCCCGGTGGGCCCACATGTCAGTGGGCCCTAATGCTGCTAAATGTTTGGCCTATTTCATGGCCATTCCCTATTTCTAGGAGAACAAAGGGGCTAAATAGATGGAATAATAGATTATAGTATGTACAGAAAAGAGACTAGGAGAATAGAGGTTGAGTGAGGAGAGGAAGAAAATAGTACTGAGAGTGGCCCCCTGGTCTAAAAACTTTTGGTGGGCCCCTGGTCTAAGGTTTTTTGGTGGGCCCCTGGTGTCCCAGTCCGACACTGCCGCTGCACGTCACGTGCCAGGGCCCCCTCTAGTTACACCACTGGCCCTCCGATAGGCTTCCCTGATCGATATCTGACTGAAAGTCGGCCACATGGCAATCAGGCAGGTTCAGGACTGGACTGGAAGTAGGGTTGCCACCTTTTCTGGAAAAAAATACCGGCCTTCCTATATATTTATCATTTTTTCCTATTAATAACATTGGGATCAACCAACATTTTTACCGGCCAGGCTGGTAAAATACCGGCCAGGTGGCAACCCTAACTGGGAGTCAAAATAGGCCTTGCCATTCCAAATACACAAAAGCACAAACAGCTCCCCACCAGCCTAGGGTTGCAACCTGGCTGGTATTTTACCGGCCTGGCTGGTAAAAATGATGGTTGATGTTATTAATAAGGAAAAAAGATAGATATATAGGAAGGCCGGTATTTTTTTCCAGAAAAGGTGGCAACCCTACACCAGCTCCATAAATAGGAAGTGTCTATGGCAACTTACAGCAGTCCCTCTGGCATTTGCCAGAATCCACAGATAGCCAGTCTGGACCTGGGCGGGTTTATAAATGCCATTGGATTGAGGGCCGCATCGATTCGTTTACTTTGTATTCAACCATTGGCTGTTTGTAATCTCACGTTTAATCCTATTTTTATTCTGTTATTAAACCCTCTAGGGGATTTAGATTTATTTCATTCATTTATAAATTATGATATCATTACCTATATTATTCCTTGTTTTTCATATTACGTAATGCCCTTTTATATACATCAACAATCATTAAGAAAAAGGTCAAGTTTATTGAGATTAGAAATTTAGAAAGGAAGAGCAATTATATTATCACTATATAGCTGACCATTCCCTCTAAAGTCTATATAAAGCATTTAACGTCCCATTTTATATTGAGTCTGTTCGGCTCATGTGTGTCTAGATGAAATATAAATTTCATCTCCGTTTATAATAATTTTCTAAATTTGTCACGTCCTCTACTTAATCTTGTTACACTCTCTATGCCCTGTATAAGTAGGAATGACAGATCCCCCCATTGCATTGTAAAAAGTCTCACTGTAGCCCATCCTTATGCTACATGCCCTCAAAAAGTCTTAAAGTGATACTGACACTAAAAAATGTTCTAGTTCTGTTTTTGTAATTAATTGTTATTTGAAGTTTATAAACCTGACTGTTTTTGCCAACCGGACTGTCCTCTCTTAAAGGAGAAGGAAAGTCGTTTCGCACTTGGGAATGCCAAATGTTAGGCACTCCCAAGTGAATGTATTTACTTACCTGAAACCCGGGCCGGTGCTCCTATCGGCAGAAAACTGCGCCGGCCTGGGCTTATTCCAGTGAGCACCACTGAGCGATCCTCTTCCGGCTTCTTCTTTCTTCAAATTTCCCGGGGCAGCTGCATGCGCAGTAGAATGAAAAAGCTGACATTTAGTTAAAGTTCAGCTTTCACTCTGATGCGCATGCACAGCCGCACGAAAAAAGAAGAAGACGGAAGAGGATTGCTCCGCTGTGCTCACTGATATAACCCTGGGCCGGTGCAGTTTTCTGCTGATAGGAGCACCGGTAAGTAAATACATTCACTTGGGGGTGCCTAACATTTGGCACCCCAATTGCTAAATGACTTTCCTTCTCCTTTAACCTGTCCCCTCATAGAGGAACAGGGTAGTAAGAAAGGTAATGTACAAGCATCAGGCAAATACTTTTATGGCAAAATTATAAATAGGATTCAAAGACAATGTCATGATAGATATTATGACAGATATTTCTGATGTCAGTATCTCTTTACGTTTCTTCATATGTTTTGAAAGCTCTACTTTCCCAACATATTTTTAACATAGATTTTGTAAAAAGCATTGCAATCTGAGAAACTGACAAACAATGCACGTTGTCTATATCTCAGTCTGGAAATCCATATTCTTGTTAAGATTCTTTGTGTAGTTTTAATATTTTGAATACCTTTTTTGAAGAAAGGTGCTGATGTGCTACCCCAAGTACCTGAATTTCAGACTATAAATTGTGTAACCATTGTTCCAACTAATTTTATAGCAAACGGCATTTTATGTAAAATGGACATTCTGCTTTGCCTTCTCATATTCACTGCTGAATAGATGTGTTTTTGGAGGTTGTCTGGTGTGCACAGACAATAACATCTTGTGCTTTCTGTTATTGCTGATACTTCCATGGCCACATTTGGATGGATCCTCACAGTGGAAATTTTGATTTGGTATTTAGTCCCCCAAGCTTAACTGGAAGTCCTGTGCTATATGAACCATTTCACCTGGATTCCAATCAGTGCCTGTAGTCAGATTTCATCAGTCCATTTAGTATCCGAGCTTCCTGCCTGGAATGATCTCCAGCAAAGTACTCTGAAACAAGACACTACTGTGCTTCTCTATTGTTGGTATTTTGTGAGTTTGATTGTTTGTATTTTCAGTGTTTTTATTTAAATATGTTTTGTAAGTATGATATCACCAAATCAAACCAAGGAAAAGAGCTATACCTAGATAATAGTTATTCTGTATCTTAGCTAAATATCCTGGCGTGAGCATGCCTCCTACCTACATATTCCAAACTTCTGTCAACTTTATAATCTCGGCACAGAGCTCTTTATACAAACCAGGTGATTTACTGCATCATACAATAGTTTCCATGGTTTACCGCATTATCCACAAGTATTCCAGCTCGCAAATGTATCATGCAGCCCTTCTGACTTGTGTAATTTTTCATATTCAGTTATCCCAAGTGCTCCAATATTTTACTATTCCATGGAAACAGTTTAGTATAATGCTGAGCCATGCAGAAATGTTCACCCGACTGAACTTCCGGTTAAACCAAGGCCCGACACCATTGCATAGAAAAACCTACCATCTTAATAGGTTCAATAAAACTATTATTAAATTAAACTTTGTCCAGATGCATGTGACACCTCTATAAGAAAAGAAAATATAATGAAAAGATCTTTTGGTAACTAAGGCATTTCTGCTCCAAAATTATATACATCATCAGGGATCATTTATTAAAGGTCCAGATGGAAGTGCACAAAATTGCTACTGAGCACTTACACCTGGGGCACTGCAAATTTAAATGTTGTGAAAGTTAGCAGGTTGGATAGGGAATACATATGTGCAACCTACCACCCACCCATATACAGTACAGTTTACTGTATATGCAGTGCTGAAAAGCATTGCCGGCACTGCATGTACACGATTTACATAAACTAAAGGCAGAAGACCTGTTATCATCATGTACGTGGATCCAAGTGGGCCTGCAGCAGGGCTTGGTACATCTTGAACATATACTAAACAATGCTACATGCATACACATGGGAACTGTGCTTTTAACTGCACAGATAACCTTTTTGTTGCTCAATTTCCCGATAGAGGCCAATGGACATTTGGAGGAGGGATATGGCTGTTTATATGATAGTCTATAGCCAAATAGGGATTAGAATGTAGTTGGTTTTAAATCACTTCATTGTGTTGATTCTCAGTGACCATTCTCCCAAAATTGCTTCATGTAAAGATCCCTTAAAAGGCAGAACCCTCACACCATCCTGATTCTACTGGATCAATATCAGACTGTCTGGACAGAATGTCTAGTCCGCTGATGCCACTCATCACATTCACACCTCCCTTCAGCTTTCATAGGCCCATATTTGGGGAAAAATACAAAATGGCATAAGGCAACAGATGACTAGTATAAAAATACAACTTTTCACCAGTGTATTTCAGGTCCTCAAACCTAACAAGATCCAGTCAAACCAAATATTTGTCTGAATGGAAATCTTCTTTTAGCTCCACTTACTCAAGAATCCATAAGAATTGTCAAGGAATGTCAATGTGGTAGTCACGTGTTTTAGTCCCATACAAGGGTTTATATAAAGAAAAAAGAAAAATAGCTGCACTCTCTAACTGGAGAAAAAGAGGGCACACTGCAGAAAAGTCATATAGGATATAATGAGACAAGACCTGTGAGTGCCATGTTTGTTTGTTTTTGCTCCTGACGAAGATCCCTGTGGGGGATCGAAACATTGAGGCTTAATAATAATTTTTTTTTTGTTTTTTCACTAAAACCTTGTGAGTGCCGCAATCCTTGTTCACTGCTTATTTCCCATGCTGGCACCCAGGTATTAATTTTTTCTACGGAGTGCACCATTCCTTTGGATATATATATATATATATATATATATATATATATATATATATATATAGATATATTTGAGAATAGTAATGCAGGTAAGGGATCCATCATCCAGAAACACCCTATCCAGAAAGCTCTGATTTATAGAAAGGCCAGTAGACTCTATTTTAATCAAACAATTCAAATTCTTTAAAAATGATTTCCTTTTTCTCTGTAATAATAAAACTGTCCCTTGTACTTGATCCCAATTAAGATATAATTAATCCTTTTCGGAGGCAAAACAATCCTATTCATTTAATTAATGTTTCAATTAATTTTTAGTAGACTTAAGATATGGAGATCCAAATTACAGAAAGATCCCTTATGCAGAAAACCCCAGGTCCGGAGCATCCTGGATAACAGGTCCCATACCTCTAGTAGTAACTTAACTACAGTTAGGGAACAATTAATATTTGCTGATTTGGAGATCGGAATAGTCCACAGTCCTACGTCCCGATTAGAGTGGTCATTATTGCTGCCGTTCTGTATATCAAATCAATAGGCTAAGACTTAAAGGGGTGGTTCACCTTTAAGATATTGAAAATACATTCCACCAGGGCTCCCCATACGATAAGATAGCTTTAAAACATTTACAATAAATACATAACATTACATTACCTGTCAGTAATTACAGGTTTTAAAATCAGCCAAAAATGAAATTGTTATTCCTAATTTCCTATTTTTATTTCTGTCCATCCAAGGCGGTAAACAAAATGTTTTGTTATAGAATGGCCAGTTCTAAGCACATTTTTTTTATAGTTTTTTAATTATTTGTCTTCTTCTTTCGACTCTTTCCAGCTTTTCATCTAAAATACAAATGCTCTGTAAGGCTACGAATATAAACTTTCTATTCAGGCTCTCTCCTATTCATTTTCCACTCTCTTATTCAAATCATCGTATGGTTGCTAGGGTAGTTTGGTAGAAATTTTATACTGGAGAGCTGTTGGAAAAAAAAGCTAAATAACACTCAAAAACCACCCAATTGCAAATTGTCTCCGAATATCACTCTCTGCATCATACGAAAAGTTAAATCAAAGCTGAACAACCTATTTAAGAGGTCAGTTTAAGTGGCCTATATTGGCATGTGTAGCTCTGTGCCTGTTCACTTGCAAATTCCATTGTCCCACAGACTGGATGAATATATCAGTCATGTTATCTATATATAGCTCACGTGTGGCCAAACAGCGCAATATCCCAAAAATTCACTGGTGTGTGTGGTCAGATTTATGCACATTAAGCCTCATTCAAATCCACTGGGGGGACTTATCTTTGCTAAACAAACCAAAATCCCTGTGTCAAATTAGATGAAATCCAGGCTGATGTTTTGCTACATACTTCAGGCCCTATTTGGAGACCAACGGGGATCTTTGGGGTGGTAAGTGACATTGAGACGTCTGTCACCACGATCTCCCCCCCCCCTTATGTCTGTGTTTTGTTAGGAATCCTAAACTGTGATTATTGTAGATCGCTCTCATACTGGACTGTCTGCTGTGCTATTAACACCCTTCTCATAAGCAAGTGTTAACCTCTGACCTGCATGATAGACAACCCTGATGAGCCAAAGGCTAACTTCTTGGATACTTAAAAAATAAAAAATCTTTGTTTGGCATATCTGTTAGTTTGACAAATAAAAATAAACTGATGCTCTATATGTGGAAGCTAGGGTAATATCTAATAATGCCTGAAGCTGTAGAGCACACCTCTGGTGGGCCAACCTGTGCTGATCTGTTCTGTGTTATTTCATATTGAGGAAATATCCCTGTTACACCCATTCATTACTGTGAAAAATCCCCTATTTTAGTCCCAGACATGGAATGTATACATATCATTTGTAATGTATGTTCAAACAGAGCTTAAGGAGAATGGCCAAAAGCTAAGATAGCCTCTCCTCCAAGATACATCTGTTATTTATCAGTAGAGAGGGCAGGAGGACCTCTTTCTCCCCAGCTCCCTGACTTGGGGCCGGAGATATGTTACAGAGGTGAGGTCACACTTTTTACTTCATACCAGGATCTTGAACTTCTCTTTTTAGAAAATATGTTGACACACTCACAATTAAACTATTGCTTCTAAAACATTTGCCGCACAAGGGGCCCACATTGCAGTTTTAGAATATGAGTAATGTCCTGCTTCAGGAAGAAGAGTGTACCGAGGGAGAGAGAGAAATTGTGAGCTAGGCCATCACTCAATAAAAATAATTTAACCATTCCAACTGATTGGTATGGATGTTAGTACCGTTTGGATCCATCATTCAGCCCCACTTTTAGTCATCCCCATCTTTATTGATATCAAGTTTAATTGTAGCTGTATAAGAATATAGGAGGCTAGCATTCATTATATCCTTAAACCTAGGGCTTCTTCACACTAGCATGTTCTGCTGCCAGAATTAAAAGTACAGGTATGGGATCTGTTATTCGGAAAGAAGATCCAAATTACGGAAATATCTGTAAATCCCAGGTCCCGAGCATTCTGGATAACATGTCCCATACCTCTATAATTTTTCTCCATGTAAACCTGGCATTTCCCTTTAATATCATCTATAAATTCATATAAATTCAACAGTGGAAAGAATATATTGCAGATATGCATTTGCTACATATTTCACCCTTGATTACTAAAGGTTGGGCTTTTAAGACCATCTAGAATACAAATAAGCAATTACCAAACATCTTACCCCATCCTGCTATCATACTGGACCCCTAATCTTTCGCTATATCCCAATCTAGGATGGGGGAACCCCACAGTTTAGGCAGACTACACTTGCTCATTAGCCTAGAAGAATGCAGCTGTATTCTCCCAAAAACATCAGCACCGAACTTTAACACCCCCTCTGATTTGTGAATCCCAGATACAAATTGGATGGATGGAGTGTAGAAAACAGAAGGCTGATGTCATTGTTTCAATGGTACCTGTAGTCAGAACAAGCAGAAAAGTTATTTTCGAAGGGCGGACAGATATGGCTTACAATAGAAATATTACTTTACAATCATTGCACATTTGTCACTGTTTGTCATATATTGGAAAAGCTTATTAGAATTATATTTGCTTTCGTTATGCAACATTTTAATGTTTGGATTTACAACTCTATTCTGATAAATAATTCTTTGACCAAGGGTGTCCTGCCTCTTGTCTTCCAGCAGTGGTTGATACTGATAATAGTAAGAATGGACCCCAGGGGATGCAGGAACCTAACACAGTGTTTCATTTTTATTTTTCTCGTCCGGGAATTTCTGCTTGTTATTGTATTAAAAGGGTTGGTTGACCTTTGAGTTAACTTTTAGTTATAGAATGGCTTATTCTAAGCAACTTTTCAATTGGTCTTCATTATTTATTTTTTTATAGGTTGTTAATTATTTGTCTTCTTCTTCCGGCTCTTTCCAGCTTTCTTATGGGGGTCGCTGACTCTACCTAAAAAACCAATGCTTTGTAAGTTTAGGAATATATTGCTATTGCTACTTGGTTTTACTGAACTCTCTATTCAGGCCCTCTCCTATTCATATTCCAGTCTCTTAGGCAAATCAATGTATGGTTGCTAGAGTAATTTGGACCCTAGCAACCGGATTGCTGAAATTGCAAACTGAAGAGCTGCTGAATAAAAAGCCATGAAAACCAATTGCAAATTGTCTCGTAATATCACTCTCTACATCATACTATCATAAAGTTAATTTGAAGGTGAATAATCCCTTTAAGTGACAACTGGGTTCATTTTATACCTGGTTTAACTTTCTTTCTGTGTCAACATTACCTTGCCTTGACTTACCAATGCCACCATCTACCTATTCCAGAAAGACAACCCATTTCTTACCACTGAATTGAGAACCTGAGAGCAGCTATTGGTAACACCACTGCTCGTTGGCCTTCAAAGTAGTGATGGGCAAATTTGTCCCATTTTGCTTTGCCAAAAAATTAGCGATACAGCGAAAAATTTGCCAAACACATTGATGTCAATGGGCGTCAACATTATTTTGATGTGCGTCAATTTCAACGCCCGCAAAATTTTCATACGTGCGCCTATTTTGTCCAAATGCATTGAAGTCATTGGGTGATCTGATTTTCTTTTTGTCTGAGACTAATGGTTTTGTTTTTAATTTTTACAGTTGTTTAAATAACTTTCTGAACCTGACTTTTACAATGACTTTTCATCCCACAGAGATCAGTTTTCCCAACATTTCTCTGTTCTCTAGGGGGTACTCATATAGCTATAGCCACATTGTACAAAATAGATTGCTCAGCAAATAGAATACTTGGTGCTTTGTCTTCTCATCCCACTCATTGTATTTGCAATATTCAGGTATTCAGTTCCTCAGATTAGGCTGTATTTGTTTGGAATTTGGAATTGCTAAATTAAGTCCTCACTTAAAGGAATGGTTCACCTTTAAGTTAACTTTTAGTATGTTATAGAATGGCTAATTCTAAGCAACCTTTCAACTGGCTGTTATTGTTTCTTTTTTTATAATTTTTAAATGCTATGCCTTCTTCTAACTCTTTCCAGCTTTTAAATGGGGTAACTAACCCCATCTAAAAACAAATGCTCTTTACGGCTACAAATGTATTGTTATTGCTACTTATTATTTCTCATCTTTGTTTTCAGGCCCAGGCATGGACTTCCTTCTTGGTCGCCCCTAGGCTGCATGGTCCTAGCACCACCCACCTTCAAGCTGCATCTCCCCAGTGCTGTTTAGAATGCTGCTGGGCAACATGGTGCCCCTACGATCTTGCCATCCCAAGGCCCAGGCCTTGCCACAAATCTGGGCCTGTTCTGGTCCTCTCCTATTCATATTCCAGTCTCTTATTATTCAAATCAATGCATGGTTGCTAGGGTAATTTGGGCCCTGGAAACCAAATTGCAGAAATTACAAACTGAAAAGCTGCTAAATAAAAATCTAAATAACTCAAAAACCACAAATAATACAAAATGAAAACCACTACAAATTGTCTCAGAATATCACGCTCTACATCATACTACAAGTTAACTCAAAGGCGAGCCTTTTATGAAAACTATACAGATAGAAAGGGATATTTTATTTGGTAAATACAAAGCCAGCAAAGGGATTTTTTCAGTGTCTATATTTAAGATGCAGAGGCAGTCATTTTCTTAGGGCAAAAATTGTTGCATTTTGCACCCTGCCCTGCATTACAAAAACATGAAACCCAGAGACCTGCATTCACCCCATGAATACAGCACTGCCTGCATTAGGCCTCACTGCATTCATGAGGGGCTAGAAGGGGGAGGACATGTATGTGATTTCCAGG
The DNA here is from genome assembly GCF_017654675.1 of Xenopus laevis. Classification (NCBI taxonomy): domain Eukaryota; kingdom Metazoa; phylum Chordata; class Amphibia; order Anura; family Pipidae; genus Xenopus; species Xenopus laevis. Next base: position 135,038,566 of record NC_054375.1, on the reverse strand, counting down.
GCTGTAAACTGTTTACCCTGTAATTTATCTGTTTTATGAGTGGACCCTCTTTATGATTGGTTAAATGAGTATGACAGTCATTTATATAGTTTAGGCCCTCTGTAGAGCCATGGTCTCCCTCCCAAACTGCCCACAATAATGCCCTGTTTGCAGCTCCTAATGATTCAGAACCAAAAGATCACTTGAAGGTTTTCCAGGAATAAGTCAATCTTTGACATGCTAAATGTGAATTCAAAGGTGACCATCCCTTTTAAATATATAGAGCCACTGTTGGTAGAGCTTGTCCTGACTACCTGCAGTCACTAGGTATCCTTACATTCAACTAATACCTTTCTCTGGCAATTTTGAGCTTAGGAGGTAGCTCTTCATGTGATAGAATCCAAGCACTGTCTTGGTTTCTCTTTGAAGGTGCCATCATTTATAGGAGTTATTCAAATCGCTTGCCAGGTTTCCTCCTGTAAATGTTTTCAAAGGTGTCTTATGAAAAAAAAGTAAAAGACTTTTCAGACACCGGCCAAAAAAAGAGGCTTCTGTGTGTGAGCTGAAGGAGGATTTATAGCCTGTAATAATCCCCACATTAGGAAGGGAAGTGGCTGTGCCACAATGGATGTACTTGTGCAAAGATTTCCTGGCAACAGGGGTTCAGTCTGTAGAACACGACTCAGACTCAGGCTCAGTGAAGTGATAGATGCTGCGGGACAGTAGTAAAGTAATGTACACATGCGTTAAATCAGCAGCTATTAAATACCCTGTGCACCTGGCTCTGGGATGGATGTGGAAGCACACTAAAGCAAAATCTGCATAAAAATATGGCGGATAACTGCACAGGTGCTCACATGCATAAAGGGAACCCTGTTTGTATCCCAGCCCAAAGTCTTCTGAAATCATGAAGACTGGATCCTGTTGGCTCTTGATTTGTTTCCCAACTTAATTCATCCTGTAGATTTACAGTCAAGCAAGAAACAAAAGTCAAGCTACAGAGATTTTGTCCTAGTAAAACCTACTTACCTTGTTGATCATTTGTGTAGCCAGAAATGTTGGTACTGCACGGTTGTTTTCATGGGGGCTCCATATAAATATCTTGTACGTGGCCCCAATGTTTCTGGACCTGAGTTCCCAACTCCTATTGGGATAACAAAACGGATGTCAGATACCTCTGAACTGAAGCCAATGCTTCCAAGTAAATAAAGTCAACAATAAGCCCATAACCCATAAGTCTGTGCAGCAGAGAAACCTTTGCCAAAATTGGTTGTGAACCCTGGAGAGTTCTGGAATGGTTGTCTTCCTGCCCTATATAAATATTTAGTTTGTTTACAAAATATTTGTATTGTACTTGGAAAACTCCTTTAGTCGATTATCTCCCATGAGCTGTGGGGTCTGCATGAAGAGGAGAACAAAGTTGAATTGAGTTTTATGAAGAAGCATTTCACCCATTTTGCTACTGTTTATGTTGGATGTTCTCATTGAATATACAGTAGGTTCCCTCTACTCCTGTTGGCCTACTATGTGAGGACATGCAACTATTGCAATAGCTTCTCACGCCTTTAAAAGTTTGGCACCTGCTGTCTGTTGAATCCTGCAGCAAAGAATTGACCAAGCCTTATGGAAAGAGTCCCGTTCTTTTCATACAGCATCCAGATGGTTTAAGTGAACTGACAATCTACTCTGCACAAAAGCAAAACATTAATGTTTCGTAATCTTCCATTTTTACTTGTTATTGCTGCACATAACTGACATGCTGTATATAAAACGATATATTGTGTACATTCCATTAATGCTCGGTGTTATATACTTGCATTCACTTTCTAATTTTTAAAATGATCTTGCATTTTATTACTCTTTAAATACTGACATCATATAACTAATATTGTTAGTTATTCTTGGCACCACAGACCTTTTCCCCATCCCATTAGGAGCAGTTTGCGTATTCTGATTCCCTCATTGTTTTCAAGGGCAAATTCTGTAGCTGAAAAAATATTTATTTTTGATAGTGGAAACCCGAGGTCAAGTGGCCATTAGCCTTTTACGTCTCTCCACTCTCATATCCCCTTTCTGTCTTTTAATTTGCATTATTAATACATTCTTTCTTTTTCTCTTGACTTATTTCTCCCTTTTGTTTCCATACTTTATAAATGATTTCCCTTTTGTCTTTCCATTCTAGTCTATTTCTTCCTTCTTCTTGCCTTTTTCTTGGTCACTTTTCTTTTTTCTTACCCACCCCACCCACTTTGTTTTATCTTAGTGTTGCTCCTCTTTCCTTCACGAAACTGTTAACCCCCATCCAAAATTAATGAGCACTGGGTTAAAATAAATGTAGTGCATAGTCAATGAAGGTATCACGATTTGGAAAAGCTCCATAACAAATAATTGCAACAAGATAAAGAAGGTTAAGGTATCTTTATTTATTTACTGAGGGGTAATCCTGGTAAATGTCCAGTAAGAACCTGCCACAGTCATTCTTACATGTATTCAGACTTCATGGGCCCTATGATCAGTGGGAAAAAAAATATAGGAGCAAAGTCATGTTTTTTCTACCGTGCACCCTGCTACATACTGCCCATCCTCAGCTCAGATATTGGTTCCAGGATATCGTACTAACTATGGGTATTTCATTGTATTGATTTGTTTATGCTTTCAGGTGTTGACTTGTGGTTGGTTATTATGGATTAACATGTTTGCAGGCTAAATTATGTGGAGGTGTCCCATGAAGAATTGTGTGTTGTGGCAAATGTATCAGGGAAAGTGTGGTCTTTGCGTTGTGATTAGAGTATTCGGACAATGGCACACAGGATGCTTTAAACATTGTGGTCCTCTACTTGCTCCAGTGTTTCTAAGTAGTGTCAGTCTTTGACCACCTCTGCCTACCACAGCCTTACTATGGGATGTGGTGTCTGCTGATTTGGGGTGTTCAGCACTCAAAACATCCACTGTGCCATACAATGGGGGCAATCCTTACATAGGGCAGTTGATGGGGTCTTGCTCTGTTGTTTAGCCAGGCTTGGTAGCTGAAAAACTTTGATGGTCCAATCATTCCCAAGTTTTGGGTTTCAGACTAATACACCAACCAACCAGAATTAATTTTATACACAGAGCTGTGCCAGGTTTCTTAGTTATGCCAAACATCACCATCCAGCCTAACTATAGTATCCAAAGTAATGAAAAAAAAAAAATAATATACCCTTCCAATGTGTGTTTTTCTTATTCAACATTAGAAGAGTATATAGAGAAAGGCCTTGGAGTGGGCCGAAATGTTAGTCCTCCATTTAACAATACATCTTTCAAGTTTTTTAAGACCTGTGAGTGCGGAACATACTTGATGGATGGTTATTAGCACAGACTAAAGGAGGAATTGGAAGACCCTGCTTATTAGAGAGAAGGATCAGTGCACTGCTGTAGGATCCAGCCTTGAGGGAGTTAAGTTGCAGTCTGCCTGGTTAGATAAGTACTCAGTGAACATGTGTTTCTAATAAGTGTGGTGTTTATGTGAAACTGATCTGTTTATTGCTCAGAGCTTAACTTGTGTTCACTTAAAAAAAAAAAAACATTTTCCATGGCTGGGTGTAAGTCAACCATAATAGCACATTCTCTCCATATCTACTGTGCGTAGACAGAATATGGAAAGTCACAGATTATTTATTAGGCTGCACCCAGGATGTGTCATTTTGCCGTATTCATAGCTGTGGTTTCAAGTGGCATTTTGATATGCCGGCCTGGGAACATACCAGCCAGGGTGCAACATTCACACACATGGTCCTACAGCTTCACTCAGTTCCAAATGCTATAGGTGAATTTTAATGCATTTATACTCCATTCCTTATGCTCTATTCTGTGTCTAATATATAGGAAGAGAAGGAAAAGCTTTTGATACCAATTTTCTTTATGGCTCAATGTGCAGTTGCATGTTCCAAACACCCCAACCAGACCTTCTCTCACAGTTCTAGACAATGCCAGCTGTTAAAAGAATGGAATTTCACTTATCTTTACAATTGACTTCTGCTGAACCATCAACTTAAATTTTGAATGGAGTTTTTTGTTTTGTTTTAGGTGTCACTACCAATTTTTAGTCCCGTACGTGAGATGCAAGGCTACCCTGGGCAAGGTTCCCTTTATTGCTTTCTAAACCTATGCCTATAATGGAAAACAATTGTAACAATGGAAATCTAATCCAGAAACACAATGGTGGGCCAGGGAATGAGTTCACAAGCTTGTGGGTAAGGTAGAGGTTTCCAAAGAGTACAGGCTGGTTGTGAACAGTAGGAGGAACAATTTCTAGTAGGACTGGAATGGCTCCAGGCTCGGGTAGATTAAGCTGATCATAAAGATGTCAACTAACGCTATGTTGTCACAGAAACAGCGATCAAGTTCTAGAACTATTCAGTCCATATTCCTCTTTATGCTAAACAGTAAACATTTCCGGAATGGATTGTTATCTCCCAGACAACATGGAGTTAAAGGGGAAAGAGGTCACTTTCAAATACTACACCATAAACAATGATTTTATTTTTTAGTTGCTTTCTATTTTTGACTGATTTGTTCAAATTTAAAAATTAATTATTTAGGGTCTCTTCCTCTGAAAAAAAAAATCATTTATATATTCTAAAATAATGACAAGCCCTACTTATTGGGTTCAGAAAAGCTAATGCAATGTGCAAAGTTCTTTTGGACCTAATTAGCTATTGTTTTTTACCCAGAATTCAGCTTTTTTTAACCATAATTCCAATTGAATTGCAGAAAAAAAGTGGTAAATGTGCCAAATACACATGTACTTTCACTTGATGTAAATCAGATACAATTGCAATGATAAGTAGTCAAGATTGGGTCATTTTCTGGCATCAAAATGACGACTGTACTCAATTCTTTAGGCACAAGTCTGTTGTGCTTATTGAGGTAGGCCGCTGTGGGAACCATGGAATTACTGCAGGTGAAGTGGGACAAACTCACTGGCACCAAGTGAGGCGCATGTTTGGGCACAAATCTTTACTGAATGGCATCAGTTTGTGCAATGACTGCATCCATTTTTGCGTGACCACAACTGCGATTGCATTTGTCCCTATCATGCCATTTGTTGAAATATGATGAATAGGGTGAGGTATGGCATCCTATATGCAGAAACTCATTATCCAAAAAGCACTGAATTATAGGAAGGCCAACCCCCATTTTAAGCAAATTTAATTAAAAAAAAATCCTTTATGTCTGTAATAATATAATACCTGGTACATGATGGTAACTAAGTTGCATGAATCCATATTGGTCTATGTTTAAATGATTTTTAGCAGATCCAAATGACAGAATGTCCCCTTATCTGGAAATCCTACATCTAAACCATTTTGGATAATAGATCCTATACCTACTCCGCCCTGTCAATGTCTTGATTTATAATCCATGTATTTTAAAGGATTTTTTTCTTTGTTTAGTTTCATAGGCAAACCCGGTTTGGTGTGTATGCCAGCTTCAGCAGTAGAAAAGCTTTGTACCTGCATCTGCTTCTTGCAGTGTGGAATGGGGGTTAAGAGAGAACTAAAGCCTAACTAAAGAAGTAGTACCAGCCCAAGGCAACCACAACCCTTTAGCAGTAAAGATCTGTGTCTCCAAAGATGCCCCAGTAGCTCCCCATCTTCTTTTCTGCTGATTCACTGCACATGCTCTGTGCTGCTGTCACTTACTGAGCTTAGGGACCCACTCACACTATACAGTAAATATAGAATAGAAATGTCACAATATAAGATAATTACAACTAGCATGATGATCTAATAATCAGCCCTGTAGCATCAGCCTATATTACAGACAAACCTCATTTTCTGCTTGATAATTAGTGACGACCCCTAAGCTTAGCTTCTCAACAGCTGCTCAGAGCCCACTGAGCATGTGAGTGTCACAGACACTTTCCAAGATGGTGACCCCCTGTGACAAGTTTGAAGTTCTGGATCATTGCTGCTATTGAGAAGCTGCAATAAGATCAGTATATAAAATGTCATTTTTAGCCATATTAATTTTTAGGGGTTAATTCTCCTTTAAATATTTACATACATTCAATCAATTCATAGTTTTTCCATTACTTACACTCAATAAAGTAATATTATTATTGTATGTTCCCATCTCTCTCTCTTTCTGATGCTGGTTGGTTGCAATGAATCACAATAACTTTTACCAACAGCCACAAACAATGTTCCCTCAATTTTTTCTTTTTATGCGCACAGAAATGATCTTCCGTGGGCACTTTTAAAAACTTTGGGCACAGAGAAGTCAGCATTGTGCACAGCACCATTTGTATGCGCATGCACAAGAGCACATCTTAGCGGGAACAGACACATTATAAAAATATGTTGTACAGGTATAGAATCTATTGTCGGAAATTCATGGGACCTGGAGTTTTCCGGGTAAAAGATTTTTCTGTAATTTGCATCACCTTTAGTCTGCTAAAAACCATGTAATCATTAGGAATGTTTTGCCACCAATATGGATTCATGCAGCGTATTTACCATCAAATACAAGTTACTGTTTTATTATTACAGAGAAAAAAGGAAATAATTTTTAAAAATTTTAATTATTTTCTTTAAATGGATTCTATGGGAGACGGCCTTCTCATAATTCAGACATTTTTAGATAATGGGATCCCATAACTGTACTGCAAGGATCTTAGCAAACCCCTGCCCAACAACATTCTTTTTCTGAAGTTGTGAAAGCAAGCTAGCATATCATCTCCCAAAAGTCTCCCATTGTGTTAGAATCACATTACACAAAGCCAGAATGTGGTCTTCTAGTCAAGGATGTAAATGGCACGCTCCATATAAGAGGGAAACACTTTAGACTGCCTAGTAGCCTGTGCGTTTACGTAGATCAGTGATCCCCAACCAGTGGCCCTCAAGCAACATGTTTCTCACCAACCCCTTGGATTTTACTCCCAGTGGCCTCAAAGCAGGGGCTTATTTTTGAATTTCTGGCTTGGTAGCAATTGGTAATTGCATAAAAATGTACTTCCCAAGTAGACCTTCATGTAGGCTGCCTGTCAACATAGGGGTTACCAAATAGCCAATCTCAGCACTTATTTGGCATCCAAGGAACTTTTTTTCATGCTTGTGTTGCTCCCCACCCCGTTTACATTTGAATGTGGCTCACGGGTAAAAATGGTTGGGGATCACTGACGTAGAGCTGTTTAACAATATTAACTCTTAAAAAAGACCAAGCTGAAGTTTATAATGTCACATGCACCTTGGACGTTAGCTAAAGTACGGATATCCTGGGACCCTTTGCCTGTTATTTTTCATGTGAGGAATGGAAAGAAAAATGAGTGCAAGATGAGGAAACCTTGCAATGTAGCAGTAAAGAGTGAATGATGTTTACAAGTCACATTACAGGGGGCAGCTGGGAAACGGACAATATGTCTAGTCCCATGTCAAATTTAAAAATTAAATATAAAAAAATCTGTTTGCTCTTTTGAGAAACTAATTTCAGTGCAGAATTCTGATGGAGCAGCACTATTAACTGATGCATTTTGAAAAAAAACATTTTCCCCATGACAATATCCCTTTAACTTTCTGCCTGTGATTGAAGGAGAGAATATCTTTCCTAAGGTTTGTAAAACTGGGGTCCTCAGAAAACACTACTGTGGGTGCCCAGTAAACTTTCGCTCAGGACAATTCAAATCACAGCTTGATACACACAAGCATATGGGTGGAAACTTAGCACAATTCGGAGTAACTAGCATGTGTTAGCTGATTTAAACCTGTGCACATTCTATAAACGGAGAGAGCAAAGTTGATTAGTGGTAAATAAGAGAGAAGAGAATGCAGCTGGCACAAGAACTCACTCTGCTGTCCAAGTCCAGCAACTTGTGGATAGAAAGAGAAAGCCTTGCATTGTATTTATCATGTAATATGAGGAGAAGTAACCAGTTCATCATTTCATGTATTAAAGCAATTAATTAAATATTTTTGCCTCTTCTTAGTTGCTAGGCAATATTTGCCTGTCCTTGCTAACCTCCGAAATTGCTTCCCTGTTCATAGCCAGTGTTGGAGTTAGAGAAAAGGAGGTGCCCTAGATATGCAGGAAAGATGGAGCCCTCATTTGCAGGGGGGAATAAATTGCATAAATCCTGGCTTTACTACCTGTAGAAACTCTGCCTGTTGTTGATCAACAAATCCCAAAATTCCTCACCGAGTTCAACAACGGAAAAAAGCAAAAACTGAACCTATACCAGCCAAAAGTGGATGCCATACTAACCACTTATTCTGACACAGTCTGCAACTTATTGGCACTTCTATGGGGCTAGAATAATGACTGATATCTCATCACTGCTCAGTCACCTATCTATCGGGAGAATGGTAAGATCCTGTCGGACATAGACTGTATTAGGCTGCAGATAGGGTCCTCTACATAGGGCCTGTAGGGGTTAGATTCTTGGATCAGTAAGATTTGGTCCTCCAGTCAGGTGGCCAATAGGGTTGCAATACAGCCATTTGGCTTGGCTGGTACAAATAATGCCTGATATTCTTAATAGGGTAAAAAGATAAAAATGTAGGCTGGCAACCCTAGTGGTGGAATAAAGCAGATATCTGCTTGTTTGGGACCACTCCAAACAATAGGATCTTCCCAGGTATGGCCAGCTATCATGAGATTACACTTACTCAGGACTGAATTTACCATATAGGCACCTGAGGGACTTTACCTAGGGCAACAGCATTAGGGGGACTTTCCTTGGGTGCAGATATGGTTAATAAAGTTTGGTTAAAAAAAACCCCTCCCCTTTCCGCTGCCAGATACTTTCAGCTAAATCTGGCACCAGAGTTGATTGGTACAGCATCAGTACAGCATTGGTATTGATGCCTCAAGTGATGGTAGACCTTAATAAAGCCACATTCAATTGTAAAAAGAGTTAGGGAGCAACACAAGCATGAAAAAGATCCCTGGGGGTGCCAAATAAAGGCTGTGATTGGCTATTTGGAAGCCACTATGTGGACTGGCAGCCTACAGGAGGCTCTGTTTGGCAGTCCACCTGGTTTTTATGCAACCAAAACTTGCCTCAAAGCTTGGAATTCAAAAATAAGCACCTGCTTTGAGGCCACTGGGAGCAACATCCAGGGCAGCCATCAGGGGGGGGACTGGGGGGAGAGTTGTTGGGGGCCCCGAGGGTACGGGGGGCCCGGACACTCCACACTTACTTGATTAGCCGGGCCCCCCATCTTTCTGAGAGCTGCTGACTTCGGGAAGGCATGGATGTTTAAGGGGCCCTGGCCCCTTTCTTATAATGTGGGGGAGGGGCCTGGCCACCAATTTTTTTTTCTCATCTGGGGTCCTAGCCGCCAATATTTTTTAATGGTGGCCCTGGCCACAAATGTTTTTTTTATGGGGGGCCCTGACCACCAATATCTTTTTATTTTTTATTAACATGTGGGAACCCTAGCCACCAATATTTTTTTGTTTTTTTTACTGTGTGGTGGACCTGTGGGGTGGGGAGGGCGGACCTGTAGGTGGGGCTTGCGGTGGGCGCAGCCCAGGGGGCCCAGGAAATTTTGTCGTATGGGGCCCTGCGATTTCTGATGGCGGTCCTGGCAACATCCAAGGGGTTGGTGAGTAACATGTTGCTCAAATGCCACTGGTTGGGGATCACTGCTTTAAGGAACACAGTCATATCTATTTTTCTTCACCGAAGTGGCCCATTTTATTTAGGGACCCAGGGAAAACGCCCTTGCTGCCCTAAGGTAAACTTTTTTTTTCATAGCCATGTTCCTCATCCTCATAACTTGTTTCTAAAGCATTCAATTTAAAGTCCTGTTTGTGTATATTGTATATAACAACTCTATTGCTCTTTCAAATGCTCATCATGAAGACATTCCTGATCCAACATGACTAGATTGTGTGCAATGTGGCTAAAATTTGTTCTGGTCCCTCAAAAGAAAAGCATAGCCCTTTGCACTTCCAAAGCATCTAGTGAACTTGTGAATGAGCCAACGGGGGTCAGCACCTTTCAGTACTCAAATAATTACTACTTTGTGTTTAAGGTCTGTTTCACTGAGAACAGCCAACCACACTACGCTGTCTCTTCTAAAGTGAGCCAAGAAGTTTGTTTTTGATGTTCTGTTTTTACTCCATATGCACGGCACATGACTATTTTGACTAATTGTAGAGTTTTTAGAGATAGCACATTTGAATTATTATCTTGTTAACACAGTATTTTATCTGTACGTCAAACAACCAATATGTACGTCTCTCTTTCTTTGTGTTTTACAAGGAGCAGCACATTTTTCCTGTCTCTGTGAACCAAACAGACTATAGGAATGTACGCAGTGCTTCCCAGATTGCTATCATTCTTTAGGTTCTGTATCTGTATTTGTAACATAGGCAACTCCTTGGCTGAACTTAGTTCAACAATCATATTAAATTAGGCATCTCTACTAGCTAAGGGTTATGGAACATTCAAGAGCCCATTTACCTAAGGTGCAGGTGCGGGTGCTAGAGAGGTGCAAAATTATACTTAGGGCCCGTACATTGAGTACCTGTGCCTGTAGCACTGGCAGGTGAATTTCATGTCTGATATTAAACTTGCATTAAAGCATTAAACTCATTATACACATGCATGTGTCCCAGCATCGCCTGCAGCACCAGGAGAAGTAGAATGCAACTTTAGAGGGGGAAACATTATTTTTGTCATAGGGGTCCTGACTCCCAAGTGCTTTATGCCCCAGGCTCTCCCCAGCTTGTATGTTCGGAATGGTTCATAAGCTGGTGCATTACAGGGTGTGATGGCCCCCCCCTACAAAAAATAAAAATGAAGGGAAAATGAGAAACTGTCAACCTGGGGTTTCCTGTGGTATGTCTAATGCAGAGTTCTTCAGTCTTTTTGGGTTCAAGGTAGGGTTGCCACCAATAGGCTGTTAAAGATCCGAACGGAGAGCGGGGTGAGTGACATCAGGGTATAGCTGATAATTACGGCAAGGGTTAAGTGTTAATGTTTAGAGTAAAGCCAATTACGTTAGGGGTGGTTAAATGATGCAGCTGTCGCTGATTGGTAGAGATTTGAAGAATTCTGTCCTTTTTTACAGTTTTCCTGGTCCTTCAGCTGAATTGTGGGAGGAGAAGAAAACAGTTGTGTCATTAGCAGTTCACAGATAAACTTCTTTTATAATGAACTCCTCCTTATTTGTCGCCATAAGACAATGGAGGGGTCATTTACAAACACACTGCAAATGAGGGTTCTCTAAAAGAGCCGCAATAGAGAGCACATATTGATGCAATTTGTTGACTCATATCCAAACACACTCCTGTACTCCCATGTGGTTGCTAATGTGTCCATTATGAATGGTATGCATCTGTACCTAATGAAGCTGGGGATCCCAGGAATATGACAGTAGTTCCACGTTTCCACAGCCACGCCAGACTTGCATCCAGTGAATCGCATTCAGATTTAGCCACAAGAATCTGACAGCAGCTGGGGGGAATTTTTTTTAGCCACCCCTAAAGCTACCAGTCTTGGCATGTGCCCACGGGTTCCTATATAATAAATATGACTCTGACTCCTGTTAAAGGAAAACTATACCCCCCGAACAATGTTGGTCTCTATAGAAATATATTGTATAAAACAGTTCATATGTAAAACCCTGCTTCATGTAAATAAACAATTTTCATAATAATATACTTTTTTTGTAGTAAGTGCCATTGGGTAATCAAAAATAGAAAACTTCCAATTTAAAAAATAAGGGCTGCCCCCTGGGATCTTAGGATTCACTGTGCACACAAACATACTAACAAATCATACATTATAGGTCTCATGAGCCAATTAACAGACAGAGTTGTGTCTTGTGCTTCCACACGACAGCACACAGACCATCGCAAAATGGTGGTTCAAGGCAAGAGATGTAAAAGGGCAAGATTTAATTAGAAACATATTCCAGTTTGATAAGGTTCTTTATTATGCCACTTAATACAATATAAACTGTCTGATGCTCATGTATTCATTTTGGGGGTATAGTGTTCCTTTAATCAAAGAGCTTGTGTTGGTCAAAGAAAAGAACTAGAAGAAGAAAAAAATAGCTTACACAGGATAAGGATAACTGACTGTATAGAGACTGACACAAAGGAGTCATTTACTTACGGGAGGGCAGTGTGAAAAGTGCAAAAACAGTCTATTTCTGGTGAGCAATCTAAAAACAACTCAACTGACAAAAAAAGTGTTTTTGAAAGGTGAACAACCCCTTTAAAACAGCATTAGTGCCTGTCTTCATTATTTATCTGTTATTGTTTTTGAGTTATTTGCCTTTTGCCTCTTTCCAAACAGAGTTCACTGACCCCATCTAAAAACAAACACAACAATCTACAAATGTATTGTTATTTCTACTTTTTAATTGCTCATCTTTCTATTCAGACCCTCTCCTATTCATAATCCAGTCCCTTATTCAACAGTGCATGGTTGCTAGGGTAATTTGGACCCTAGCAACCTGATTGCTGAAATAGCAAACTGGAGAGCTGCTGAATATAAGGCTAAATTACTCAGAAACCACAAATAATAAAAAGTGAATATCACTCTCTACATCATACTAAGGGATTTACTAAAGTGGCAAACGGCGACAATAAGCCAGAGTTACCACCCGCAGGGACATGGTCAATTTACTAACGGGCGCAGGCGCCAATTTCTCTAGAGAGAGAGAGATAGGCGCTAGAACTGATTCGCACTCTATCGCCAGGTGACAATTCACTCTGGTGAATGGACATTACTCCGCAAATTCACAAAAATGCGGATTTTACTGAACGTTACCGCTTTCGCCAGACTTGCCTTTGCCAGCTCAGACCAGGCGAAGTGCACCGCAGTGCATAAATCTTCCTGAATCTTCTGTCACTTACATCATATTCTGTGAGTGGAAAAAGCATCAAAGTTCAAAAAACGCTGGCGTCTTTTCCTTTTTTCAGAATGAAAGCCTGCAAAAGTCCTAAAAAATTATTTTTTGGGTAACTGGTTTCCCCCATACATTTTCTAACATATGAAACAAACTATACAGTGGGCTCATGTGTAGGGCAATATAACAACTCTATTTTATTTTATTAAGGTTCCCTAGACATGTGTAATTAACAGTGGAAATGTAATGTATTTGCTGCAACATGTAACATAAAGACGTCCATTCAACTTTAAAATTCCCACCATATGCAAATTAACCTGAGTGCAAGACCTCTAGTGAATTTGCACTAGGCAGAAATGAACGCTAGCGAATCTTCACGAAAAGTCTCCATCGTTCAGTGCCTCACGACAAAACTCTGCATTTATGTGAATTATCGTTGTCTGAGCGAATTTTCTCCTGGTGAGGTGTAGCGATGGGTGCGAATCGGTCAATGGAGACTTTTCGCTGGTTAGTGAACAACCTGTTTATGCTTAATTTACATACATAGCTACAATTTAGCTGCATCTGTCCATATCCAGCTGCAACAGTTCAGGAAAGCCTTGTATTTTAGTTTTACACTGCTATATCTGCATTACACCCAGAGCATGGCACGTGGAAGAGCAGTATATATGTAGTACACGCAGGGAAGCAAATGTGCGTGTGCTTTTTAAAGAAGGAACAGTTTTCTTTTTTTGGCGGTTAAGCAGTTGCGGTGTCAGTGACGCTTGTAAATGAGCTATGTATGGAGAGCTGTGAGGGAAAGGTGTAAGAGAGAGAAGTGGGAAAGTGTGGGAAAATGAAAAGGATATGAAGTGCTTTGGGGACAAGTACATGTTGGGGAATAAAGGCAAATAACATTGGGGCACAAGAGGGAAAAGGAAAAGTTGGGGTGAAGAAGAAGGAGGGAAGTGGGGGGAAGAGAAGTGAAGAAGGAGACAGGCAAGTGAGGAGAGAGGGAGTGAAAGTAAATGTGAGAGAAAGCAGAGAAGGGGCGGGAGGAGGGAGCGAGGCAGGAGCGGAGGAGGGTTCTCATTCCCCTCATTGGCTCTCTCTGCCTTTCTCCTGCTTTGGACTCTGTGCTCCCTGTGCAGCTGTATCACACTTTATCAGGGCACAGAGCAGGCACAAGCATCCCTCCCCAGCCCTGTGTGTACTTCGCCACTGCACTGCCAGCCTCTTATAACTCTCTCAATAATCCCCACTCCCCTGATTTTTTTTTTTTTTTCATGACTTTTTAGTGGTTTATTTTTGTAGGGGAGAACCCCCTGCAGGAATTTCACCTTCCACAGAATAAGAACCTTGTTCTTCCGGATTAAGGTAAAATGAATGGTGAAAACGGAATTTGGCCACTTCTCCTCTTTTGGGTCACTCCTGGGATCTTGTCCCAGGTTCCCCAAGCGAGCGAGTATGACTATGTGAGCTTCCAGCCGGACCTGGGCAGGCAGTACCAGAGTGGCCGTTTCTATTCCAGACCGGCGCAGTGCCTGGAGATTCCTCAGGACATGACCCTGTGCCATGGGGTCGGATACAATAAGATGGTACTGCCCAACCTTCTTGACCATGAGACAATGGCGGAGGTGAAGTACCAGGCAAGTAGCTGGGTCCCTTTGCTCAGTAAGAAATGCCATCCTAGCACACAGGTGTTCCTGTGCTCTCTCTTCGCCCCAGTGTGTCTGGACAGGCCCGTCTACCCTTGCCGCAGACTTTGCGAGTCGGTCAGAGATGCCTGTGAGCCGGTCATGCAATATTTTGGCTTCCACTGGCCAGAGATGCTTCGTTGTGAGCAGTACCCCACAGAAGAAGATGTCTGTATCGCTGTTCATTTGCCTAATGCCACCCAAGCGCCACGGTCACGAAGTGAGTACAACTTAAGTGTCACTAACTATATATCAGTTAGTCAGTAACTATATATATATATATATATATATATATATATATATATATATATATATATATATATATATATATATATATATAGTCAAATACAAGAGTCCTCTGCACTCAACCCATTATCAATATATTTAAGACAGCGACATTTTGTGCATACTGCTACTAAAAAATGCCTTACCCTTTAAACAAAACAGGGATTGTTTGTCCATATATTGCAATATATTTAAGCTGGCCAACTACGTCAAAGTCATCCCATATCTGGCCAGTCCTATGCTCAATTTTATCTGATTCATTAAGAATTCTATTGCTTCATTATACATTTTACAAAGGGACTAGGTATTACCTGCAACTTAACTTGTTGCTTTCAAAGTAAACCTCCATACTTGGCTGCCCTTTTATTAGACACCAGTGGGATCACCTGACTATAGCTGGGAAGGGTGGGAGCTACAACATGGAGCTGGTCACTGCTCCTGTATAAACTATAACAAACAAGGGAAAGTTGTGCTCACCACTATTTTTTAAAACCATTAGGCGGGGGTGCAATGAGGCTGTGACCACAAAATACATATAGTCAAATACAAGAGTCCTCTGCACTCAACCCATTATCAATATATTTAAGACAGCGACATTTTGTGCATACTGCTACTGAAAAATGCCTTACCCTTTAAACAAAACAGGGATTGTTTGTCCATATATTGCTATATATTTAAGCTGGCCAACTACGTCAAAGTCATCCCATATCTGGCCAGTCCTATACTCAATTTTTGTATATATATACACACACACACACACAAACAGAGTCGAAGGGGTATATTTATCAAAGTGTGAAGTTAGAGATCGCTACGGTCCTCTAGAGTGAAATTCCGCCACTCTCCATTCATTTCTATGGGATTTTGAAAGGCGTATTTATCAAAGGATGAACTTTCACTTTCACCCATTGATAAATATGCTTTTAAAAATCCCATAGAAGTGAAAGGAGAGTGCGGAATTTCACTCTAGAGGACTGTGGTGATCTCTTACTTTATTCTTTGAGAAATGTACCCCCAAGTGTTCGCGTAATAACGATATTACCTTCCTGGGTGCACGACCAATGGGCAATGTGGCTTATATGCATGATAGAAGGGACCAGCACTCCAGTAAAGTGATTTATTTCATAACATGCTGTTTCCTTCTAACATTTCAGTCCCTATTGGGACCTTTATCAAGGATAAAGTGCTGATCTCATAAACATTATTTTTACACTGGATACAGCAAGTAATGAAATAAATCACTTTATATAAAGAAAACTGGAGTGCTGGTCCCTAGGGTTCCCACCTGACCAATGTTTTACCGGCCTGGCCGGTAAAAATGATGGTTGATCCCAATGTTATTAATAGGGAAAAATTATAAATATATAGGAAGGCCGGTATTTTTTTCCGGAAAAGCTGGCAACCCTAGTCCCTTCTAACACGTGTATATATATATAATCACCTTTTTACTTTAGTCTGTTCATAATGCTCAGTGCTCCTGCCACCTGCGTGACTGAGCTGTGCCCCTAAAACTTTGTGCCAAGGGCATTGGGCCACCCCTTTGTAAGGCTGCAGAATAAAAATTTCATTTTGATTTAACACCAAGATACTAATACTTTGCAGTTCTGGTTCTCCAGGCTTTCCCTGGTTCTCTGTGCGATACAGTCCATTTGCAGCTCACCGCTTTGTGTCCTTAATCAAAGTACCTTGTACCCCTTACCAGAGTGTGCCATAAACTAGCTTTGTGCCGTAACATGACATAGACTTGACTATGTATATATATCATGCAATGCCACAAATCACGTCAGACTTTTTGCTTGCCACACAGTGCCTCAGACTATGCACTGCCATTTAATGCCCTGATATCCAGATCTGCACTTGCAAGGGAGTCTGTAAAAATATCCCTCTCTACATATTTGCAGTATGGCAGCTCCCCCATATGTACTCATTCAGATATGCAGAGAATAGAGAGTCTGTTCACACATTAGGGTGTGTCCACAGACTTCACTACAACACAAATTAAAGGTAAGCCCTGGTTATTGTTAGTTTTAATATTTTAAATATAGATTAAAAGTGGAAGTGTATACTCCTATCCGTCCAATACAGATTGCATATAAATAGAGTTTATGTTCCAAGGTTTATGCTACACATGATGTATGTTATGACCTATATGCATGCCATCAGATTTGCAAATTATTTAAAGGGGCTGTTCACCATTAACATTCACTTTTATCATGATGTAGAGAGTGCTATTCTTAAACAATATGCAA
The DNA here is from genome assembly GCF_017654675.1 of Xenopus laevis. Lineage (NCBI taxonomy): Eukaryota > Metazoa > Chordata > Amphibia > Anura > Pipidae > Xenopus > Xenopus laevis. The sequence goes on along the minus strand of NC_054375.1, from coordinate 135,021,532 downwards.
TAGGCCCATTTTTTATTATTTGCCATTTTTTAATTATTTCGCTTTTTGCAGTCACCTGCTTGGAATTTGAGCAGCTATATTGGTTGCTAGGGTCTAAATTACCCTAGAAACCAGGCAGTGGTTTGATATGGTTATGAGTTAGTTGATAGTGGTTATATGCAAGCTAAGAAGTGGGGCCTTACTTATTGCCTTGCTGAGTCTACTCCAAACCAAGCACTCTCACTGAGAGCAATCCTAAGAAGATTCCTGCTCATTCTTACAGCTGCAGGAGTCAATTTCTGATCATCTTTGGGCATGAATTTGGTTTGTTTCTATGAAATCAGGGCATTTCTTGGCTCTGAAGATCATAAACTTCCATCAAATCAGATGTCTTCAGACATTTTGGGTTCAATGATTTTTGGCTGACTCCGAGTCCTTTTTAGCACTGTTTCTGTGCACCTGGTGCTGAGAGTATTGAAACGAGTGCGGGAGTTTAGTGTCGGATGAATGGTACCTGTGCCTTAGTAAGACACAGCTTGAATTATTTTTTGACATCTGGCCCTGGTATCATGTTCATCTTGCTTCTAAAGCAAGTGAGCCATCTGTAGCCATTTATTATAATACCCACCTCTCGTCCAGATGTCTGGTCACAATTCATTCAACCAGCAAAGCAAGAGAACAGAGGAACTGGACTCAAACGTCCGCAGGTATCCAGCTTCAGAGCAGATCAATGTTCAATAAGAATTAATTGATAAGAATATCAATTGTTCATCATCTTGTTACAGCCTAACTAGGTCACTATAGCCTAACTAGGTATATAGGAGGAAAAAAGGTCTTCTAAATCCAGGGTAAGGTAAAATCCATTCAAGTGGAATATTTCATCACTTAAAGGAGAACTAAAGCTTAACTAAAGAAGTAGGCTAGAAATGTTGCACATGTTTTGTGCTTCTGTACCAGCCCAAGGCAACCACAGCCATTTAGCAGTAAAGATCTGTGGCTTCAAATATGCCCCAGTAGCTCCCTATTTTTTTTTCTGCTGATTCACTGCACATGCTCTGTGCTGCTGTCACTTACTGAGCTTAGGGACCCACTCACAATATACAGTACACATAGAATAGAAATGTCACAATATAAGGCTGATTAGTAATTAATCCAGATAATTACATACAGGTATACTACCTGTATAATTTGTGACGACCCCTTAGCTTAGCTTCTCAACAGCCCACTGAGCATGTGAGTGTCACAGACACTTTCCAAGATGGTGACCCCCTGTGACAAGTTTGAAGTCCTGGATCATTGCTGCTATTGACAAGCTGAAACTATAGGCTGGAACAATAAATTCAGTATATAAAATATGCCATTTTATCCATGTTCATTTTTAGTTCTTCTTTAAAGGGACTTTATACTGACCCTGGATGAAGGAAATAAACCAATTATATGTTTTGCCCAAAAAGTAATGATTTGGTACAGGCATGCGGATATTCCACCATTTTATTTTGCAAACTGGAAACGAGAGGCTGCTTTAAATTAGTGTTAGTACCTCATCTGAGCAAACATGGCTGCTCCCAGTCATATGACAATGCAAATAAATATGGCTCCTTATAGGGATTTAGCGACTTATGACTTATTCTAATACTCTTTACTGAACATTACCCGATGAAATGTAAATACACTCTGGTAGAAAGGCTTTGTAGACACATGTAGCCATAGTCCTAACCTTAAAGGAACAGTTCAGTGTACAAATAAAAACTGGGTAAATAGATTGTATGTGCAAAATAAAAAATGTTTCTCATATAGTTAGTTAGCCAAAAATGTAATGTATAAAGGCTGGAGTGACTGGATGTGTAACATAATAGCCAGAACACTACTTCCTGCTTTTCAGCTCTTTAACTCTGTGTTAGTCAGTGACTTTAAGGGGGGCTACATAACTGGTCAGTGAGTTTGCAATTGATCCTCAGCATTTAGCTCAGATTCAAAAGCAACAGTTATGACCCATGTGCCTCACTCTTAAGTCTCTGATTGGTAATACCTGGTAACCAATCAGTGGAAAGCAAGAGAGTAGTGTTCTGACTATTATGTTACACATCCAATCACTCCAGCCTTTATAGATTACGTTTTTGGTTAATTAACTATATTAGAAACATTTTTTTATTTTGCACATACAATCTATTTACCTAGTTTTTATTTTTTACCCTGAACAATTCCTTTAAAGGGGCGGTTCACCTGTGCATCATGTTTCAGTATATTATAGAATGCCCAATTCTAAGCAGTTTTTCATTTATCCTTTATTTTATTTTTTTGGCTTTTGAGTTATTTGCCTTCTTCTTCTTCTGCTCTAGAGCTGCAGAATAAATAGCTACATATCTCAAAAACCGCAAATAATAAAAAAATAAAAACAGTTGCAAATTGTCTCAGAATATCACTCTCTACATTATATTAAAATTTAATTTAAAGGTGAACAACCCCTTTATGAGCTGAGTAGGCTTGGTACTTTTCATGGAAGAAATGACTGGCTTTCTTTTTTTTCACCCTATGGCCCACATAGCCCATATAGTTTAGTGAAAGCTATAGGGCAGGCAGGCCCATTGGGGCCCACATCTGTTGCCACCTGTCTAGTTCTGAGCCTGACAGCCTGTTTTTTTAACGGCCCATCCCTCCGAACGCTCCCCGCCCTGCAACGGGCAATTAGACCTGTTGCAAACTTTGCACTTAATATTTCACTACCCCATATAATGCTGTTCTACTTTTAGGAATATATGAGCCAGCTTTGTGCTTTTTACATTTGGTATCTGTAACACAGACATCATTTTTCAGCTCCGAGAGCGTAAGACTTCATTAATCCAATATTGCATGACATGAGACATTCCTCTTTCCGATAAACAGCTACATTTGTCCGTTTACTGTTGCTTAATTCTAGCTTTAAAGAGATAAATAGAAAAATATGTTGAGTGTTTTGCTGAAATTACCCATAATGTGATTCCCCCCAAAGACATTTATTACTTTTAAAAGCTTACCATATTTAACAGGAATCTTAGGAATTAAAACGGCTGCCCCCTAATGGTCACGTGCTGAGCAAGATGTTGCCTGCACTCTTACATATTAATGGAAATGCTCATATTTAAGGGCGTCGCCTACCCAACGAGGAAAAGAAAATCTGCGCCTAATGAAAGATGTTGTCACTCTAAGCCACTTTCCAGTATATATTAAATAAAACATGGACAATGATTTTAAACTCATTTGTAAAAAAAGGCTTTTTCTGACTGTCTTTTACTATTTCCCTTCTGAGTTTTCCAGATTACAGAAACAATGGGATCATTTATCAACACTGGGAAAAATTGCACCTGGGCAGTAACCCATAGCAACCAATCAGTGATTAGCTTGTCAGCAGTCTGCAGAAATCATGAAAGAGCAACATTTTTGATTGGTTTCTATGGGTTACTGCCCAGATGCAATTTTGCCCACTGTTGATAATTGACCCCCCAAGGCATCAGAAATCAGTTCCTTTCCAGTTCCCACAATGCCTTGCATGCTTCTGTTACTCTCCCTCCCAGGCCTGTTAATTACAGCACACACAAGGCATTGTGGGAAGTTGAGTCTTGCCTGGAGGAGAGCTGATTACCAATACAATGTTGCCAAGAGTAAACAAGGAGATAATTTCTATCTATCTATCTATCTATCTATCTATCTATCTATCATCTATCATCTATCATCTATCTATCATCTATTTATCAATCATCTATCTATTTATCTATCTATCATCTCTCTCTCTCTCTGTCTCTGTCTCTCTCTCTCTCTCTTTCTCTCTATCTATCATCTATCTATCTATCTATCTATCTATCTATCTATCTATCTATCTATCTATCTATCTATCTATCTATCATCTATCTATATCATCTCTCTCTCTCTCTATCTCTCTCTCTATATATATCATCTATCTGTCTATTGATCTATTATCTATCTATCATCTATCTTCTATCTATCTATCTATCTATTTATCATCTATCTATCTATCTATCATCTATCTATATCATCTCTCTCTCTATCTCTCTCTCTATATATCATCTATCTGTCTGTCTATTCATCTATTATCTATATATCTATCATCTATCTATCTATCTATCTATCTATCTATCTATCTATCTATCTATCTATCATCTATATCATCTCTCTCTCTATCTCTCTCTCTATATATCATCTATCTATCTGTCTATTCATCTATTATCTATCTATCTATCCATCTATCCATCTATGATCTATCTATCTATCCATCTATCTATCTATCTATCCATCTATCTATCTATCCATCTATGATCTATCTATCTATCTATCTATTTATTTACCTATCTGTGTGTATGTCTATAGGGAAGTTGACATTTTCTTCCATTATGCAATAAACCGTTTTTGGGTGTCAGTCTTCTTTAATCCCAGCATACTGACACCCCCCCCCCCAACTGAAAGGAAAGGCTAAAGTATGGAACTGTAACAATGTTCTTTGCAGAGTTTTATTATTTCCCCTTTAGCATGCAGTGGTAGATATAACAGGATATACCACATTATCACTTGCCTCTCCCCAACCCTTGTTTGCATCCCTGCTAGATAAGAGGTAATCCCAACAGCAGGCTAGGGGGTTGTTCCTTCCCAATGAGACTTTTGGTACATTTGTATATTTCCCCGTCCATGCTATAATATACATGGCTGTATTTACTCTACTGCAATCTGGCATACTGATTTTACACTGCATTGGCCTGTCCTGGCCAGAGATTCAAAATAGACCCTGGCATTTCAGGTACACAGAGGCCCAAACAGTCCCCATCAGCCCAATAGATAGCTGCTGACCTCTGGCATTTGCCAGAAACCACAGTTTGCCGGTCGCTACCAACTGCCTGGAATAACCCTGGGCCGGTGAAGTTTTCTCCTTTACGGTATTTAATGGTGAGTTTTAACATTCACCTATTGATAAATACAATTCTAAAAATATGTTCTATAACTACACCCCTCTACTTCTGTCCACTTCTTTAGCACTTGCTTTATAAATAGCAAAAATTGAAGGTATAGACTCATAGCTTTCCTTGTATAATAACTGTGGCTATTTTATGCACAATTTCACTAGTAACGCAAAGCGATAGCAGTTCCATTCCATCACTGCTACTTGTAGCAACAACACCTCATGCCACAGACCTAATTTAAGAAAAAAAAAATATATATGTATTAATATATAGGGATCCTGCACCTCCATAACTTCATATGTCTGCAGATCATAAAAGAGAATACAAGTAGCGTCCAGTTTCCAGTAAAGCTGTGTCCAATATCTTGCATCTCCCAGGGGACACTGATACAGAAAGAGTCAGTTATCTAGAAGAGAAAAGCCAGAGACACACAATGCCTAGAAACATTTCTAGGCATTGATAAAGATAAGATAAAGGATAAGCTGTATGGCACGTGCCTTAATTTAGCCAGCGGGGAAGTTATCCATTTGCTCCTTAGGACTTCTGTTTAATGGCATGATGCATGACAAACACCCTTATCTGTTAATCTGAAAAAGTAGTGTGAGGAATGGTGTGTTAGTGTAGAACAGGGGTCCCCTTTCATACTTGGGAGCAGGACCGCCATCAGAAATCACAGGGCCCAATACGACAAATTTTCCTGGGCCCCCTGGGCTGTGCCCACCGCAAGCCCCACCTACAGGTCCACCCTCCCCACCCCACAGGTCCACCTACCACCACACAGTAAAAAAACAAAAAAAATATTGGTGGCTAGGGTTCCCACATGTTAATAAAAAATAAAAAGAGATTGGTGGTCAGGGCCCCCCATAAAAAAACATTTGTGGCCAGGGCCCCCCCATTAAAAAATATTGGCGGATAGGACCTCACATGAGGAAAATGGTGGCCCTGGCCCCCCTTCCCCACATTATAAGAAAATTGGTGGCCAGGCCCCTTAAACGACCATGCCTTCCCGAAGTCAGCAGTTCTCAGAAAGATGGGGGCTAATCAAGTAAGTGTGGCATGGCCGGGCCCCCCTTACCCTCGGGCCCCCTACAACTCTCCCCCCCTGATGGCTGCCCTGCTTCGGAGCCACATTCAAATGTAAAAAGAGTTGGGGAGCAACACAAGCATGAAAAATCTGGGTGATGCTAAAAAAGGACTGTGATACTGAAGACTCTGTTTGGCAATACACCTGGTTTTTATGCAACCAAAACTTGCCTTCAACCCTGGAATTAAAAAATAAGCATCTTTGTTTGAGGCCATGGGAACAACAAACAGGAGCTTGTTCAACAACATTTCCCTAATCTTCTGAAAAATTGAGGGATAATTGTTTGAAGCTTGAATGGGCAAGATCAGAGTGGACCAGTTGGGCACCAGGAGAAAACCTGGTGAATACTAGCTCTTGTGAGCTCAAAGCCCCAGGTCTGCTGCCTGATCAGGAAGTGGAATTCAGTTTGTGTAGGGGTTGTGCATAGATGGAGGGGTTTACAATGGGTATCTCCATTGCTGGGGTGGTGAGCTCTTGAGGGGACAGAACCCTGGGGCAGTGGACGCCCCAGTCTGACACTGTGTATGGGTCCCAATGAACAAGCAGTTTGATGGCATCAGTGGATTGGGCAAAAATTGAATCACCCCAAGTGACAGCTGGATTTGGGGATTGGCCAACATGTTAGAGAATGGGACCTCACATCAAACCATCAGACCAGTCCATTTTGGGTTCATACTGAGACATTTATTTACCAGGTTTGGCCCTCACCCCCAGCTCTCCAGGCACTACTCAAACACTTCTTATCTTAATGAGCTGACCAGGGTAAACATTTACATTTTAATGGGATGGGGCCGTTAGTGGAGAGGTGAAAATAAGTCGTTACCACTTCAGAGGCCATATCCTCACAGGCGCCACAACAAATGAGCACTGCTGTAATTGCCTGATTCAGCCCATTCTCTCCTGAGACCTCAGCTTTAGATAAAGACCCCTAAATTGCCCCTGTCCTGGCTGTTGTTAGGCCCTAGACCTTCACTGCAGTATCACAAACAATGTAAGAGATTGGCAGCCTTGTGTATTTTGCTTTGCACTGATATATATACATATATAAGCTGTATGTTTACATATTAAAGTTTCTTTATATCTTTGTTTTCCCTGTTAATCCTGTGTATTCCAGCAAGGTGAAAACAACTGAATTGACCAAATAAGTGGGGCTGCTATAGATTAGCTACAAGTATCTGTGTATGTGTGAGAGAGCCAATGCATTAATTTAACTGTTTAGAATTAAAATGAGTGAAGTTCCAGGTTTAATATGCACCCCCTGGTGGAAAAGATGAGCCCAATCCATGTCCATATCTGTCCTGTGAGCTACACTGTGGGCTCACCCATCCTTCCCACTCTGATCCTCTACATGGGGTGCCCCACCAGCAGCAGGCCTCTTACTGCTCTCTACCCCCTTCACATACCTCTCCTGAACTCAAACCAGGCATGAAAGGAGCATGATTGGTAGTGCAGAGAGTGCAGTTGTGCCTACCACATAGGAACCACAAGTGCCCCTGTCAGCAAGCTGACAGTTGGGAGTTGTTGTAAGGCAACAGCTGGTGGAACCATAGAATGAAGATCCCAGTTCTTGCCTAGTATCATCAGCTACATATATAAGGTATATAAGGTATATAAGAGGCTGGGTGGGCTGAGATCACATTTTATGTTCCTGTGTGAAGCACAGCTGTCCTATATGTGCTAAATAAAAGACAACAGGAAAGAGATCCATTAACACATCAGAGCCAAGGAGACAAGGTTAGAGGCTGAGCTGTTACTCAGTGTGTGACACTTTGCTGCAAGGATGCAGTTTTTGTGTACCAGACAGTTCTGTCACATAAAACCTTGTATCACAGAATGTACTATTGCTCTATGTGTGTATGTATGCAATACCCTCACCATGTTGTAACATTCAGACTCTGAATAATTTCCTTGTACCTTGATGCTGTGTAACGTATGTACTTCTTGGTAAGGCTATATTACAATATTCATTACAGTGCAGAGCAAAATAAAAACTGTACAAGGCATATTCTTTATGGTTTCCAAAAGACAAGGGGCATTAGCCAGTCAGTAGCCCCATCAGCCCTATAGTGTACATCTTGGAGGAGGTATAGGTATAAAGGCTTATTTCTCATAATAAGGTAATAGGAGAAGGGGAAGAAAGTTATATGGATCAGTAGGTAGGACTAAGGGGAGAAATGTATATGGATCAGTAGGTAGGAGTAAGGAGAGAAAGTTATATGTTGATCAGTAGGTAGGAGTAAGGAGAGAAAGTTATATGATCAGTAGGTAGGAGTAAGAGAAGAAATGTATATGGATCAGTAGGTAGGAGTAATGAGAGGAAAGTATATGGATCAATAAGTAGGAGTAAGGAAGAAAGTTATTTGGATTAGTAGGTAGGAGTAAGGGAGAAATGTATATGGATCAGTAGGTAGGAGTAGGGAAGAAAGGTATATGGATCAGTAGGTAGGAGTAAGGGAGAAAGTTATATGGATCAGTAGGTAGGACTAAGGAGGAAAGTTATTTGAATCAGTAGGTAGGAGTAAGGGAGAAAGGTAGGTATGAGAAAGGTATATGCAGGGCCGGGCCAAGGTATGGCACCCTAGGCAAGGACTTCAATCAGTGCCCCACCACCCAATCCTACATTACCATTCCCACATTACCATTCATATTGCCCCCTGTACCTGTGCCAGTAACCATGTTGCCTCCATTTGTACCTGTGCCAACGGCAGTCAATCCCTCAGATTGCCCCCAATCTGTACCTGTGCCAGCATAAGACAAAACGTCCATCATAGTGTTCCTCCTAAATCTGTAATTATGCCAGTGACAGCCAAAAAAATCCATCATATTGCCCCTAATTTGTACCTGTGCCAGCAGAAGCCAAAAATCCATCATAATGCCCCAAACATGTGTACCTGTTCCAGCACCTATCATATTACCTCTGTACCTGTGCCAGCAGCAGCCAAGCCCTCATATTGCACCCAATCTGCACCCAGTGTTGGACTGGCCCGGCGGGACACTGGGAAAAAACCCGATGGGCCCGACCCTCATGGGCCCCCGTCGGGCCAGACCCCTCTCTGCATATATCAGGATTTGAAAAACAAAAAAATGTTCTGGCGCTGCGCAGCTCCATCTGCACATGCGAGCAAAGGAACTCCGAGGGATGCCGTTGCGCATGCACGCCCATCGGCTCTGTGAAGAATTCAAGCTCAGCCAACGCATCACAGTAGGGGGCGGGGGGCCGACGGGGTGGGGGGCCCTAGACAGCAGTCCCTGTCTGTACCTGTGCCAGCAACAGCCAGAAAATCCATCATTTTGCCTCCAAATATGTACTCATGCAAGCAGGAGCCAAGAAGGAGGTGGGGAGTGCCCTCAGTACAAATAACGGGCAAGAGGGGGTTGGAATAGGCAGTTTATAGAATTGAAAAACTATTGAAGGCCAAGCAAACCAGGGTTAAAAAAAAGAAAACTAAAACCCCTTAAAAGTGCGCCCCCCATCATGATTGCGCCCTAGGCGGGCGCCTACTCTGTCTGCCCCTAGTATATGGGTATATGGATCAGTAGGTAGCCGATCTGATCACCCATTGACTGCGCGAAAAATTGTGAACCAATGGTTTGGCTTCCAGCCAATGATGGGAAGCATAAGGAGACCCGTTATCAGGTGGCATCACAGTGATATGTGGTCTTCGTCCAACTGGATATTGTAACCTGCCTAATAGATATCGGGTCTGTATTTGTCACATATTGGACAGTAAAGTTGTCAGAAAGGTCTCTTAACAGCCAATAAACTGCTAGATCTGTCTTGAGGGACTGAGTGGGCAATTTATAATGGTTCCTTAATGCAGTATGTGGGGCTGACCACCCTAGGGATGCCCAAAGCTATGTACTCGGTGGGGACTTATCCTGAACAGCAGTGTGAAATGCGTGGTTAATAGAAATTCTTTATAGCTTCTTTGAATTCCCCTTTAACTCTTGCATAACGATGATCTGAATGCATCTCTAACTTTGATATGAGCTAAAGGGCAGCTGATCAAAGCAGGCTGCAAACCAAAGTGTGTGAAAACCTCTGATCTAATGAATTATACTGTTGTTTTGCCTTGGGCCTCATATGTGACTTTTCTTTCCATGCAGAGACAGAGGTGTGCCCTCAATGTGACAGTGAGATAAAGGCTGACTCTCTCTATGAACACATGTGCGCCAGTGACTTTGGTAAGAATATCCAGGAACCCTGTTTCATAGACTCTCAGCATAATTATTAATAATATATAATAAACATGGCTGCTATTGCACAGGTATGGAATCTGTTATCCAGAATCCATTGGACCAGAGCGGCCATCAGGGAAGTAGGATAGATCTGCTATGGGAGTGGCAGTCATTGCTGAGGCCTTAAAAACAAGTATTTATTGTGAAACTGGGGGACCAAAATGTTACGCTTCCACTGAGCCTTAGTTGAAAACACAGGGCCCTGCTTAGGACCTTAGTTATCAAGTACAAGGAGTTGTTTTATTATTTTTATCCTTTATTTATATTGCACCAAGATATTCCATAGATCAGACTCTGCAGCAGTGGAGCTTGCTATCTAAATTACATAAACACAGTATCGTAAATTCTGTTAGGGGACTGTTATCCTGCCTATGTGGGAAGCCCACAATAAGACCTTTTCTCTCAGATGGGCAAAAAGCAATGTTCAGTGGGGTCAGACGATGGCCTTGGTGAGTGACAGGGAGTTACAAACCCTCTCAATAGTGAATCTTTCAATGCTCCAAAAACTGGAAAGAGGTATCAGCAGATGAGATTTTTTGTTTGGAGAGACCAATTGCAGTCTGAAGTCAGTCCAGACTGCCCTTGATTCATGGAAAAATGGTCCAAAACTGGCCAACAAATCTTAACATAAATGGTCACTTTTGTTGTTTCATATTCTTTAAAGTGGCCATACATAAGCTGGTAAAAGCTGCTGACTCAGTCCCTCCAGACCTAGTCAGCAGATTACTGGACTTCGTATTAGTCCCACTGACAGAACCGCCTGACTGAAATTTGGCAGAAAATTGGCCAGGTAACAGTTGGGCCCTTTGGACAAGGACCACATTTGCATTGAGGCAAAGAAATACATTGGGGCCTCCATAGGTCCCAATATATGATCAGTTATTGGCCGGGGAGGGGCCTACAACTATAGGCCACTTGGATGAGGATTGCATCAGCCTGCCAATGTGGATGGGAACAACGTCTGCAAATAATATCTGCCTTAAGGCAGTGTTGTCATGTCATCTTATTGGCCCGTGTGTGAGGCCATCCAAAGGGCTTCCCCCCGATCGATACCTGGCCAAAAGTCAGCCAGATCCCGATCGGGGAAGCCTGACGAATTACGGCCACATGTGTGCGTTTATGCGGTCCTGCAATCCGACCACCCGTTTCAGATGAGTTATGGTCTGATCGTTGGGCCCTAGGGCCCATGATCGATTCAGCCCAATATCGCCCACTTCAATTTGGGCATATATCGGGGAGAGTATTCAAGATGTATTTGTCAAATGGTGAACTCTCACTTTCACCCATTGATAGATACTCTTTAAAAAATCCCATAGAAATGAATGGAGAGAGGCAGTATTTCACTGTGGTGATCCCATCTTATATACCCCAATGTACTGTTTTCCTGCACTGGTAAAACTAGTGTGTTTGCTGCAGAAACACTACTATAGTTTATATAAACAAGCTACTGTGTAGCCATGGGGCAGCCATTCAAAGCTGAAAAGGGAGAAAAGGCACAGCATACACAGCAGATATAGGATAAGCTCTATATTATACAATGGAATTCTTCAGAACTCATCTGTTATCAACTATGTATCCTGTGCTTGAATGGCTGCCCCCATGGCTACACAGCAGCTTGTTTATATAAACTATAGAAACATTTCTGAAGCAAATCCACACATTTTACCAGTGCAGGACAACAGTACATTATATTGTCATTCCTTTAAAACATTTTCATTATTTGGTGTTACTATTCCTTTAATGTAGAGAACATCATAAAAAAAACCTGTCCATCTGTAAAGTCCTCTGTGTGTGAATAATGAGCATTTCATAATAACAAAACAAACACTTCACCAAATCGCTGCTATTGCCAGTATTTGCCCTTGGCCGGAGTGCTCTAAGTTCAAGTTGGTTACAGTAGGCTTTGCATCCGAAGTTATGGTTGCAAAACTTCTTGACCAATAACTGAAACACAACTGAACACTCCAAGCAGGGTTCATCAGTCAAGATCTGCTGGAAGATACTGGAAGCTGTAGCTAAAAGAATAGTAAACCCTCACTTTGATCATACGGCTACTTCACAGACCACCTCCACTCACCCCAACTGCACCAAACAGGTACCCCACAACAGCCCTGTTACCCCATTCCTGAACTGAAAAAGCAGAGCAGCTGGGGAGAGGTAATGTTTTCTAATAGCATTTTCATCCTGAAAAGGGAGAAAAGGCACAGCATACACAGCAGATATAGGATAAGCTCTTTATTATACAATGGAATTATTCAGAACTCATCTGTTATCTACTATGTATCCTGTGCTTGAATGGCTGCCCCCATGGCTACACAGCAACTTGTTTATATAAACTATAGTAACATTTCTGAAGCAAATACACAAATTTTATCAGTGCAGGACAACAGTACATTATATTGTCATTCCTTTAAAACATTTTCATTTTTTGGTGTAACTATTCCTTTAATGTAGAGAACATCATAAAAAAACCTGTCCATCTGTCCATATTCTCTCATCATGCCTTCTCCTGTGTGCAATAGCCATTGCTATTTCCATATGCTGTATAAGGATGTGCCTTATCTCATTTCCCTGGTGTTCCTTGGGATGAGTACATGGGGTATCACCTCTGATACAAATGACCACCCCCTTTTTGTTAAAACAGCTTCTTTGGTGAGGTAGGTGAGAATCTCAACTTCTGTTGTGTAATCTTTCTGCTCCAACATTTGGTATAACTTTTGGTATCACTCCCCTATTTAGACACACACAAAGATTTGGGGAGATTTAGTCGCCCGGCGACAACTCGACTCTTCTTCAGGCGACTAATCTCCCTGACCTGCCTTCCCAGGGGCTAGAATCTAAATCTCGGCGGGATGGCACTCGGAACGGTTCATTTTCTGAAGTCGTCCGCCCAACTTCGGAAAACGAAGCGCTACGAGTGCCATCCCGCCAGCGATTTAAATTCTAGCTGGCGGGAAGGCTTTTCGGGGAGATTAGTCGCCAGAAGAAGAAGAGTCGATTTGTCGCCGGGCGACTAAATCTCCCCAAATCTTCACGTGTCTCTGCCCTTACACTTCCCTCTCATACACACATTATCACTTTTCTTGATTATTTGAATCCTATTCTAACTAGAAACCACTCAGATATGTAGATGACAATAAGAAGCAGATGTTCTCAGTTGCCCACCGCAGCCTCCAACACTTTGTACTGATGTGATCTCCTCCTTTATCTCACATTTTCTTCAGTCTACTGCTGGGCTAATGCATTCATGGTGCTTTTCATGATTGGTTTACAGTTTATATCAAGCAGTTGTCTCATTGTAGGCCCAGACAGCAGAATTAAGTAAGAACAGTTGTCAAATCACTTTATTGAACTGGCAGACCAGCTTTGGGGGACAAAACAATAATTTTTTCAAATTGATACACAACCAGATGTGTACATATATTGATTGTACAGCGCATAAAATCGACACAATAGTAACTTATGCAAACAGAAGAGGAGGCTACTGCCTGTATTTCAGCAGGCCAATTTCAGCCCCCGTGTAGCACTAGTAGTAAGGAAACAGCAACTGTAAGATATATCCACACTCATAAAAGAAAAGTAAATACCCTCACTCTCCATTCAAATAAAAACCCAGCTCTATCCAGACATTTTTTAGATGACCTACAGTGCTAAGTTCACAACCCATTAGAGAGCAAACAATAAAGTCCTCTGTGTGTGAATAATGAGCATTTCATAATGACAAAACAAACCCTTCACCAAATCGCTGCTATTGCCAGTATTTGCCCTTGGCCGGAGTGCTCTAAGTTCAAGTTGTTTACAGTAGGCTTTGCATCCGAAGTTATGGTTGCAAAACTTCTTGACCAATAACTGAAACACAACTGAACACTCCCAGCAGGGTTCATCAGTCAAGGTCTGCTGGAAGATGCTGGAAGCTGTAGCTAAAAGAATAGTAAACCCTCACTTTGATCATACGGCTACTTCACAGACCACCTCCACTCACCCCAACTGCACCAAACAGGTACCCCACAACAGCCCTGTTACCCCATTCCTGAACTGAAAAAGCAGAGCAGCTGAGGAGAGGTAATGTTTTCTGATAGCATTTTCATCCCTCAATAGATACTAGACTAGGAACCCACCAAACCATTATGGAAGTAATAGTTCCCAGGCACTTGGTCACAGACTCCCATCACTGGGCTGCCAGAACTATGTTCCCAACATCTAATCATTTGATTTAATTTCACAGCTCTGAAGGTATCGATACGGGAGGTGAAAAAGGAAAATGGAGACCGCAAGTTGCTCCTCCGAAAAAAGAAGGCTCTGAAGAAAGGACCCATTCAGAAAAAAGACTGGGCAGAACTGGTCCTCTATCTTAAGAATGGAGCCAACTGTCCTTGTCACCAGCTGGATCAACTGAAAGGGCAGTTCCTGGTGCTGGGGCGAAAGGCGAAGGCTCAGCACCTCCTGACTGCAATACACAAATGGGACAAGACCAACCGAGAGTTCAACCGCTTCATGCGTAAAGTCAAAAAGAGCAAGTGCCCTATACCGCTCACAGCCCCCCATTAAAGACAGTTCTGTGTGCTCCACAAACGCCCCCTCTAATGCTCAGATCTCAACTGAGGAGGTATAGAGAAGGAGAAACTATGAAACATGGCAGTACCCTTCAAAATGCCTTGGAAAGACTGCAAGAGATGTAGAAGTGTGTATATAAACCGTGGAACAGGCCATACTTTCCGAAAGTGCCGTGTCCATGCCATGCAAAATATTCCCACATCATGTTCTCTAAAGGCTCTTACTTATCAAACACCAAATCTCTTACAGGCCGGTGCCTTGTGAACAGTTATTGGGTTATACACACCACCTGTATGAATATGTTGTGTTAGCATTGTTTTCAATGTAATTATCAGTATCTAATGTACATCGTAATTCAGCCACTTAGTAAGCCAGACGTTCATCATGTTCTTCAATAAACACCGTGTATTCTCTCAACAGTAATGGTGATGTGACCCATTTTATTTGGATGCTGCGGTAGAATTCATGGAGAAAGTCCTTCGTCAAAACAGCTTCACATCAGATCATTTTAGCTTCTTTCAGTTTACCCAGACTCCTCTTTATCTGCTTCCACAGTACCTGGGTGAAGTCACATATGCGCCATATGCAGTTAAAATTAGATGCTCCTTAAAGGGTTTGTTCACCTTTAAATTAACTTTTAGTATGATGAAGAGCAGGGGTCCCAACCTTATTTTACCTGTGCACTATGGGGTGCCATTTGTCCCAAATACATTCTGTATACAAAACTAACCCTAAAACACAGAATGAATGTCTCTCATGGTATATAAGTATTTGTGACCATACTCAGATAAAAAAATATACAAAATACTTATTTCTATTAAAGAATGAGAACAAAATCTGGTTAGTGCACAAAAGGATGTCATTATATCACAAATTCCATTCTGTACATTTTAACAAGCAATCTGTCACACAAATGTATAACATCAATGTAACGGACGCACTTATGTGCAAAGTTACTTACAGAATAAATTATGTAAAAAAAACTTGGACATAATATATAAGTGTAACTAACTAGTGCTTGTCAAGCTAGATTCAAATGACAATATAGATATTTGTGACAAAAAAGCAAGATTTTATAGTACAGGATTCATTCTTTCCACAAAATGAAAGCTCAGCTTCACAAAACAGATAAAATAACCATTCTGTGAAGCAATACTGTCAGTCACATTCCTGAACCAATAAGAACAAAGCTTATTGCCATATAACAAACAAGATGAGAAGTTGCCAGCTCTGCTCCACATGGCTGCATCATCCCTAAGGCTTAGGGGTAAATTTATCAAAGAGTGAAGTCATACCTCCCAACTGTCCCTTTTTCGGAGGGACAGTGCCTCTTTTGACAGCTCAACCTGCAGTCCCTCATTTGTACTGGGAAGTCCCTATTTTCTTTGCACTGAACAGCCAGAAAAAGAACTTTAGGGCACCTATCACAGCCAAAATCAAACACATATTAACAATCTGACCAGTACAAGCTAAACACTTTTAATCAAACTACATATATAGTTTTTTGAAAAAACTGCAGGTTTTAAAAAAATCCCTTACTGGGTTCTTTCACTGTGGGAGGCCATATTGAGACTATAACAGAGACTCTAATATGCAAATTTCAGGAGCATGCTCAGATTGTAACACTGCTTTGAGTATTCTACCCAGAATGCCTTGTTTAAGTAAACTAGAAGTTTCAGGAGATTTCCCTATCTTGTCCCCTGCTGGTAAAGTCATTATGCAAATGAAGGGCACACACTAACTTCCAGCAGGTGGCAGCACTACTGAACAGCAGCTAACACAGTGGTTTGGCTGATTTGAAAATAGCTTAGAAGGGTTGATAAGCAATCAAGGAATTTCAACTGAGCATGTGCAAGATTTCAGAGCTGCAGTTGGCTGGGAAGATATAGGTAGGAGGAGCCAGTGAAATCCAAGATGGCTGCCTCAGCTAGAACTGCAGGGGAGATAGGGGAGATCTTGCAGAAGGAATAGTGAGCTGATCATTTACATTATACAAATAATTCTAACTCGGATTTCTTGAACTTTCACATGGTGTATTTACTTAGTAAATGATTTTGGTCATGATTGGTGCCCTTTAATGCATTTGGACCAAGTAGTAGCTCGCGTCAAAATTTTTGCCGTTTTGCGAATTTCAAGGCACAGATTTGGCCATCACTAATTAGGGACATTGTATTATTATTATTATTATTATTAACATGTATTTATATAGCGCCAACATATTGCGTAGCACTGTAAAGTAGATGTGATTATACAACTAAATCACATGAATTCTATACATAGAACATATGGAGTTCCATACATCACAATCAATACAGGTACAAAAAAGTAACATAGTAACATAGTAAGTAAGGTTGAAAAAAGACACATGTCCATCGAGTTCAACCTTTTTTTTTTATTATTAACTACCTATCTGCCAGTTGATCCAGAGGAAGGCAAAAAAAACCCATCTGAAGCCTCTCCAATTTGCCTCAGAGGGGGGAAAATTCCTTCCTGACTCCAAAATGGCAATGGGACTAGTCCCCGGATCAACTTGGACTATGAGCTATTTCCCATAACCCTGTATTCCCTTACTTGCTAAAAAGCTATCCAAGCCCTACGTAAAGCCATCTATTGAATTAGATATTAGAATTAGAGAATTCCACATCTTCACGGCTCTCACTGTAAAAAACCCCTTCTGAATATTTAGGCGGAACCTCTTTTCTTCTAATCGGAATGGGTGACCTCGTGTCAGCTGGAAAGACCTACTGGTAAATAAAGCATTAGAGAAATTATTATATGATCCCCTTATATATTTATACATAGTCATCATATCACCCCTTAAGCGCATCCCCAATTTGGCCAGTCTTTCCTCATAGCTAAGATTTTCAATACCTTTTACCAGCTTAGTTGCCCTTCTCTGTACCCTCTCTAATACAATAATGTCCTGTTTGAGTGATGGAGACCAAAACTGTACGGCATATTTAGATGGGGCCTTACAAGTGCTCTATACAGTGGAAGAATGACCCCCTGGAAGGCCCTATGCATAGGCATACACTCTAAAGGGAAGGGAGTAATACACAAGGTGTGGGATTGTGAAAAATGTGGTACTATATGTGGTGTTGCGTTTGGTAGTTAAGCAGAGTGAGGGTAGGCTTCTCGAAAGAAGTATGTTTTAAGAGATTTCTTGAAAGCAGAAAGGTTGGGAGAAAGTCGGACAGGCCGTGGGAGAGAGTTCCAGAGGAGGGGTGCAGCCCTTGCATTGTCTTGAATGCGAGCATGTGAGGAGGTAATGATAGAAGAGTTGAGTAGCAGGTCAGTAGAGGAGCATAGTAAGAGGTTGGGTGAGTTTAAAGAGATGAGTTCAGAGATGTAGGGTGGGGCAGAGTTATGAAGTACTTTGAAAGTCAGTGTCATTAATTTGAATTTGATTCTGAAAGGTAGCGGAAGCCAGTGCAGGGATTGACAGAATGGCTAGGCAGAGGAGGAGCGGTTGCTGAGGTGTATGAGCCTCGCAGCAGTGTTCATTATGGACTGGAGAGGGGACAGTCTCTGGAGGGGAAGGCCAATTAAAAGAGAGTTACAGTAGTCTAGACGTGATATGATGAGAGTGAATAAGAATTTTGGCAGCATCTTGGGTGATAAATGATTGTATTTTGGATATGTTTCTTAGGTGGAAGTGACTGGATAAGAGGAGTGAATGGCAGGGCAGAATCTAGGATAACCCCAAGGCACCGGGCCTGGGGAGAGGGGGCGATAGTGGAATTGTTAACTATGATGGATACTTCCGGGATGTTACTGGTGTTAATTGGAGGAAAGAGAACCATTTCAGTTTTATAGAAGGTTAATTTAAGGTAACGTTGCGACATCCAGGTAGAGATAGTGGACAGGCAGGAGGAGACGCAAGTTAGGAGTTCTGGGTTGAGATCAGGAGATGAGAGATAGATCTGGGTATCGTCAGCATTGTATAATTAATACTGTCAAATCTGAACTGCACAGTTCCTTGCCCAGCAGCAATCCAGTTGCATGTCATACAATAATATAATTAGAAAAAAAGTATTTTACTTAGAGTCAGTTCAGAATTTTTCAACAAGACTGTGCTGCTGAACTCCATTCGCCAGTGGGTCATTCAGCTGTTTTACCAGATTAATTTATATGGGAAAACTTCACCCATGTGAGTAGTCTCTGCTCACTCACAAACTGTTACACTGCTTTTGACAAAGCTGCCATAGTGATGAAATGGAAACTGCCAAGAAACTGCTTATAATCCTACTCATACTATACAGACTGTGTGTGTCCCCATTGTCTGGAGTGGAGAAGTTGCCAAACAAGCAGATCTTGATGTTCGTCTGATCCAATTGTGGGCCCTAGGGACCACTTGGTCTTTTGGGAGCTTTTATCGGCCAGCGTATGTCCACCTTTAGTCAGCCACTCCAGACACTGGGGACTTACACACAGTCTGTATATTATGATGTATGGGCCTTATAATCAGTTTCTTAGTCACATAGTTAGCTGTAGTTTAACTACTACATAACTTCAATGTCATCACTATGGCAGCTTTGTCAAAAGCAATGTAACAGTTTGAGAATGAGCAGAGACTACCCATGGGTGAAGTTTTCCCATATGGATTAATCTGGTATATGTGGCTCAGTAAAGGCACTGAGGGACCCACTGGCGGATGGAGTTCGGCAGCACAGTCTATAATACTATATAAGTCTTATGAGTGGCTGCTTATAAGACCTACACATCATACTATACAGATAGGGTTGCGACCTTTCAAAAAAACCTCTACTGGCTGTTGGAGGGGGCGGGTATAAAAGGACGGGCAGTGGCTGCAAAGGGGCGGGCCGCGACAATTAAGGGGGTGGATCCATGGCACGTGATTGGCTGGACCAGTTGTGATGTCATAGTTTGGACTCAAGCCAGCAGCAAAAAGGAAAGTTTTTACTGGGCTGGGTGCAGGCCACGGGCATTTGTTTGATGTATTACAAATTTACCGGCAGCTACATTGCCGGTAAATTTGTAATACCGGCTAGGCCAGTAAAATACCGGCCAGGTGGCAACACTATATACAGAATATGTGTGCACATGATCAGTCGCACATCTGTGGCTAAAACTATTATGTAGTAGTTGAACTACAGCTAACTAGAGACATCTCATAAGACCCACTCATTATACTATACAGAATATTTGTGCATATTTCCAGTCTACGGTTGCCATCTTTTTTTTTCAGCAAAAATGGACATGGGGTGGGCCGGTGATGTAGGGGGCAGTGCAGGAGACATCAGGGACAGGACTGATTATGTAGCAATCAGCGATTGTCATTTACTTCAGTGTCCTGTTTGGATTTCCTAATTTGGAAATCCAGACTTTTCACCTGGGCAGCCCTTCCAAAAAAATCGGGATGTCCAGATGAAATCTGGACAGGTGGCAACCATAGATCAGTCCCACATCTCTGGCTAAACTTATAATATAGCAGTTGAACTATAGCTAAGTACATTATAAAGAGACTGCCAAAAGCTAACTGGTGCAAGATTACAGCTAGGAGGAGACATTGGAGTCTAACAATCATATACAAAGCTTATTACTGACTCTGAGGGGCAGATTTATCAAGGGTTGAGGTGAAATTTCAAGCTATTTTTGTGTACTTCAACTAGTGAATAGTTGAAATTAGATTCGAATTTAAAAAAAATATGTGAAAATTTGAAGCTTTTCAAATTCGACCCTTGATAAATATGCCCCTGAGAGTTTGTCAGATATTATTGAAGGGATATTAGGCCTGTGATGGGTAGTGTTGCCACCCGGCCGGTATTTTACCGGCCAGCCGGTAAAACACCAGCCAAGGCCGGCATTACAAATTTACCGGCAATGTAGCTGCCGGTAAATTTGTAATACACTTAAAAAAGCCCGTGGCCTGCCCCAGCCTGCTCCAAACTTACCTTTTTTTCCTGGGCTTCTTGCCAAATTCGCGCGTTTGGCTCTGCCCCCTTTGACGGCACGATCCGGCCAGCCAATAGCGCCCCGCCCCCTTTATCGTCACGACCCGCCCATTTAAGACCGCCCCTCCACCTGCCGGTAAAGGTTATTTTAAAAGGTGGCAACCCTAGTGATGGGTGAGGCTGCAAGAGATAATTGTGATAAACTGGCTGGTAGTGGATTAAATGATTCTGCTGTGTTAGTTCAGGCAAAACAGCCAGACAAGCACAGTAACTTCTGGTACATTTATTAAAACATGGCAGGTAGGTGTGGCTTGTCCCATTATTGCTCTCATCTTAGACAGGAAGAGGGAAACAGGAACAGGAATGAATCATAAGACAATGGCAAAACAGCAGGAATTCCCTTAACCAAAATGGCCACACAAGCAGTTACTACAATAAGAATAGTCATATCACCTAAAATGATTATATTTATGTTTTGCATACTTTTCTTTCTCTACAATCATTATAATTGCAGCATTATATTTATCAGCCATTTGTAAAAACGTCCAATTATGAACCTGTAGTGTTTAACAGCAGCCCTTTTAGGAAATGTTTGTTCATGTTTATTACTATGCAGCAGAGGGGACATTAGAGGGCGCCCTCTATAACAGGCCAGATATTATGCCTTAAGCTGCCATAGACGCAAAGATCTGATCGTACGAATCGAGGATTCGTACGATTTTCGGAACTTGTGTGGAGAGTCCTGACATTTTTCGTCTGGCGGAGATCGGTCGTTTGGTCGATCGGACAGGTTAGAAAATGTCTGTCGGCTGCCGATAATATCTCTGCGTGTATTGCCGATCGTACGATTTTCAGTGGGAGAGTGTCACTAGCTTTGGTTGGACATAGATATCGTACGATTGCTGTCAGGGGCAGAACATTGCTGATCTGTTCTTTAACTAATCTGACTGGTAAGACTTTGATCTGAATGGTTAGTGGCGAGTCGGGAGATGGGAAAGTCCGATCGTACGATGATTCGTACAATCGGATCTTTGCATCTATGGCCAGCTTTAGGGATGATGCAGCCATGTGGAGCAGAGCTGGCCACTTCTCATCTTGTTTGTTATATGGCAATAAGCTTTGTTCTTATTGGTTTAGGAATGTGACTGACAGTGTTGCTTCACAGAATGTTTATTTTATCTGTTTTGTGAAACTGAGCTTTCATTTTGTGGAAAGAATGAATCCTGTACTTTAAAATCTTGCTTTCTGTCACAAATATCTATTTTGTCATTCAAATCTAGCTTGACATGCACTAGTTAGTTACACTATTATATATTACGTCCAAGTTTTTTTTTACATAATTTATTCTGTAAGTAACTTTGCACATAAGTGCGTCCGTTACATGGAGGTTATACATTTGTGTGACAGATTGCTTGTTAAACTGTACAGAATGGAGTTTGTGATATAATGACATCCTTTTTTGCACTAACCAGATTTTGTTCTCATTCTTTAATAGAAATAAGTATTTTGTATATTTTTTTATCTGAGTATGGTCACAAATACTTATATACCATGAGAAACATTCATTCTGTGTAATAGGGATAGTTTTGTATTCAGAATGTATTTGGGACAAATGGCACCCCATAGAAATCCACACAGACACCGGGAGAACATACAACCCCTTACAGACAGAGCCCTAGTTGGAATTGATGCTAGCACCCCAGCACTGCAAGGCAGCAATGATTCATTGGCATAAGAAAGAGAGCTTAGCAAGGCATTAAAGTAAATGTAAACCCTCAAAACAAATTAATATAAAATTGCTCAGAGCCAGGGGCGTAACTACAGAGGAAGCAGACCCTGCAGGGGGCCCAGGACACAAAGGGGCCCGTGAGGCCCTCATTTATATGCAATTAATTTCAATAAATATTGGTAAAACAGTTCAACCTCTAGACATTTTGGAGGGCTAAAAATAATTTGCTGTGGGGCCCAATAATATCTAACTATGCCACTGCTCAGAGCCCTCTTCTAGGCGCTTTACATTTCTCCCCCTAGTTTTCAAGATACTGTGTAAGGTTTTTTTTTGTTTTTTTTTGGCCAAGGGGCCCAGTGGGACAATAAAAATATAAGCTTATGAGAATTACCTTATTTTTAGTGTTTAAGGGACCATCAATTTATTTTAGCGGCTTGTCTGTGATCTGTATAGAAGAGATTGTCTCAACCTGGCTTTATCTGTGTATTTGTGTGTGTGTGTGTGTGTGTGGGTGTGGGGGGGGGGGGGTGTTGTAAGACAATATGAGCTGTTTGCAGAATGCCTAAGTGTAAAGGGCCAGGGGATGTTGGATGCTGGAGGTATGCTCTGGGCACAGTGGGGTGCAGGTTGGATGGTGATGTGCATGGCAGGACTTGTGTGAGTGTACATTATATCCATTAATATGAATCAGATGCGTCCGGGCAGGGAGGTGGTAGGAATATTACAGCTGCTAGCAATTCTCTCCATTCTGAGCATTCCTCCACTGTTACATAAATGGATTGTTCCATGATTAGAGAGCCTGGTCCCTTATGTACACTACTATATAAATACATGTGTATATTTACAGGCATATCATGCAGTGTATATATATTCTCGATTGTATATGTCATGTGTGATACTGATGCATGCTGCTTTGTTTATTCCCTATAGAAGCACATTCATCTCAGCAAACTAAATATGCCCAAACTCAGGTCAGCTGGATTATTTGTGCTTTCTTATTGTTGTAGTTCTCAGACTTCTATCCAGTTGTTAGGGTTTCATTACTATAGCGACTAGGCACCAGAAAGAGAAAAAGCAGAGGTCCTAAATTTAATAATATTGAAGTCTTGCGATCAATCTAATTTGCAATGGCTGTCGTCAGTGACCCTAACTACCAGACAGCATTTTCTCTGGAAAGAGAGGAAAGCAGATAATTAAAAATGACGACCAATTGAAAAGTTGTTCCATCTATAATATACTAAAAGAGGTGAGTTTCCCATGTAAAACTGCCTCAGAGTCAAATTAGTGCCCATGTGGTGTGGGGACCCAGGCATTTTAGACTGTTTGACACAAATATAAAACCCAGGGAAGCAGTAAGTTTTAATAACTGTAATTCAACCATTTAAAATTTTAACCACTAGAGATCAGTCAAGTTCCTTTTTAAATTGTAAGAAATATTAACCACTAGAGGGCAGGTGGGTTCCATCTCCATGGGATAGAATGAAAATGGCAGGGTAAATAGAAAATGTTCCCATGTGAGATGCTGTGGTACCCATGCAGGGGTTTATCCTTGAATTACTTAGGAAAAAGGGTAAATAAATAATATTCTGCAAACCTGATGCATTTCTATATCCATAAACAAAACAGTATCCAGTTCCCGTAATACCAGTAATTATTTTGGCACATGCTGTGGTGCTCTGCTTATTCTCAGAATATATGACTGCACTGCCGGGGTGTAACACCTCGCACTTACGCACTTATACTTCCCAGTGATAAATCAGAATTGAGTTACAAATTGTGTTGGAGGGTGGGAGATGGAACAGGTAGGGCAGAGCCCGTCTGCATGGAGCCAGAAGTATTTGGGCTATCCCAGCTTCCTCCATCACTTTCCTGAATACAGTTTGCCTGGGGACTGAGCTGGGACTTCAGGAAGATAAGTTGGCTGAACATCACAGTTTTAGTGCAACAGTGCTGCAGACCCACACCCAGGGCGAGCGCAAGGCTCTAACAGCAAGAGGCCATTGTTGCTCATTTTCTCTGTACCTACACACAGAGAGAGGCAAGGTATTGAGGCAAAGATCTCTCACCCAACAAAAAAGAAGGCAAACTACTGCAAATCAGAAAATCACAGTCCTCATGTCCACATACCTTCTGCTGCAGTTATATCATAGCCCTATAGCTACTGCTGCAATTGATTTGCTGCACTGTCCCTTCTGGTGAATTTAATGTACAATAAATATGCAGCGCTGCTCCTCCTTTTGCAATATATGTGCTGCACTGCTCCTTTTGGTGCAATAAATGTGCTGCATTGCCCTTTCTGGTGTAATAAATATGCTGCCCTGCCCCTTCTGGTGTAATTAATATGCCCCACAAGTTTACTTCCCACTTCTGCTAAACTAAAGCTTGGTACTGCTAATGGCAACTTCCTAACCTCCCATTCTAGTTGTGTTCTGAATTATTAACTAAGTATAATTTAGGGGAAAGTAATGGCAGCACTTAGGCCAAGCCTAGAGCTATCTGACTGATCAGCCCACAGTTGGATATTGTGCATTTTGGCCACCCATATCTGTGAGCAAAAAAGCACAGCTCCATTCATTCAAGATGACGACCCAGCAACTGGAGCACTAGAGAGAGTAGCAGACCAATCTCACTACTTACTACGGATGTTAAAATTTTAGCAAAGGTCTTGGCCATGAGACTGGGTGAAGTGATTCATCACCTGGTTCACGAAGATCAGACCGGGTTCATGCATGGCAAATCCACGGCCCTAAATATACGTAGACTCTACACCAACCTTTCCCTCTCCCATGATAATCAGGGTGAGAGGACTGTGATTGCCCTGGATATAGCCAAGGCGTTTGACACTGTTGAGTGGACGTATCTCTGGCAATTGCTGAAAAACTATAGTTTTGGCCCAAACTACATCAATATGGTCAAATTACTGTATAATGCTTCTACCGCCTCTATAAAAACCAGTAATACGACTACCCCTTCCTTCCGTCTCCACCGAGGTACCAGACAGGGCTGTCCACTCTCCCCTTTGCTGTTTGCATTAGCCATCGAGCCACTGGCCTACCTCATCAGATCTCATGATAATATCACGGGGTTTGTGCTGGGTAATAGAGAGGAACGTATTCAGTTGTATGCAGATGATACCCTCTTATACCAGGGGGATAGACGTGATTCTTTGACTAATGTCCTTAAGGTCTTAGCAGACTTTGGTGATGTCTCTGGACTGGTTATAAATCAATCCAAATCCACTGCTCTTATGCTAGACCCGCTTGCGGAGGATGAAGACATGTCTACCTTTCCTCTTAAGATAGTCTCGGAATTTACTTACCTGGGAGTCAAGGTTACAGCCCTCCCCCAGCAATATTTGAATCTGAACTTGGACCCGTTGAACGATTGGATGTCCCAAAAACTTAAGTCGTGGGCCAACTTACCGGTTGGACCCACGGGGCGGGTGCATCTTATCAAAATGATTATCTTACCCAAGCTGCTCTATGTGCTACAACAGGCCCCCATATAGATTCCGAAATCTTATTTTCTTAAAATGCATGCTGTCTTTAGGCAACTGGTGTGGGCTCACTCCAGGCCACGACTGAAACTTGAAACATTAATGTGTGCTAAAAACAAAGCTGGCTTGGCCCTCCCAGATATGTTTTTATATTATTTGACTGCACAACTGTCCCATCTCGCTACCTGGGTGGAAGGTTCGCATCATAGAGTGCTGCACTCGCTTTGGGCTCAGTTGACAGGCTTTCCGGATAACCCAATAAGTTGGATCCTAGGAAATTCTGTCACTAAATCTCAGGCATTGCTCTCCCCTCCCATCGGATCCCTACGTAGGGTGTGGAAAATGGCAAACACTCTTCTTAATTCTCCTGCCACTGACCCACTTACACCGTTATGGAACAACCGAGATTACCCCCTCCTATTAAAACTAGGCCCGATGAGTCTCTGGTCGGACCGTGGCGTGCATATGTTAGGTGATGTGTGGCTTGATGGCAAACTAATTTCTTTTGTGCAATTAAAGGACCAATTTCAGGTCCCACATACCCAATGGCTGACCTTTCACAAGCTCAGCCGTGCTCTCAATGCCACACACAAACACCATGACTTATCGCTGTCCACACATCCCCTTTTGCTGTACATTAAGAGAGGGCATACGAAAGGTCTGGTCACAGTGCTATATGCTAAGTTGCTACAAGAAGTATACAAAAACAACCTAGATGGGCTACGGTCAAAATGGGAGGTAGATGTGGGCACCATCATGGATGAGGAGTGGCAGGAAGCGCAGGAATCCCCTCAGTTAGTATCCCCCAATCATCGATTACGGCTAATTCAACTGTATATTCTCCATAGGGCTTACTACACCCCTGTCAGACTTCATTATATTAGTGCCAGCACCCCGGATGTTTGCACTAGATGTGCTTTGGAAAAGGGGACTTTGCTACACATGCTGTGGAGCTGTACTAAGCTCTCTACATACTGGAGGAGAATTCTCGACACATTAGATGCGGTGCTCCAGGTGACCATTATCAGGTCGCCAAAGGTGTGCATCCTGGCCATAATTCAAGACTTAAAGCTAACTCATCATCAGTCGTTTTTCCTTCTTGAGGCCTTACTACTAGCTAAACGGTTAATTACTCAGAATTGGAGAGCGGTGGCTCCTCCTACATTCTCTTCCTGGAAAGCAATAATTCAGGATACCTGTAACACTGAATGCTTAATGTACCTAAAAAGGGGAGTCCCCATCAAATTTCAAAACATTTGGGGGCCCTGGACCGACCTTTACACCCAGCACCCAAGACAACTTCTAGCAGTTTAATCTGTCAGGTTTCAGGGAAGGTGACAGTTGTATTAATACAGATGTGAACTGTTGTGCCTAGTAGTGATGGCGGCACGTTATACTTTCTGCAATGTTTTTTGTCTATGACATGTAACTTGTGACACATTGTTCTTCCTTGTTTTGACTTTATTTTGTAAACTGCTATTTTTATGCACTCAATAAACTACCCGAATTTAAAAAAAAGAGAGAGTAGCAGCCCCTTACATACTATGATATATATTATGGACACTGCAAGAATGTGTTGCCAGTAGAAAATACAGTGGAAATACAGGTAGAATCAATCATTGTCCTACCCAAGTTATACTCAATGGATTCCATTCTGAAACAGTCCGCTCTTTATCTCTGCTAACCTTAGGTATCTCAGCAATTTGCTGCTTGATTTGATAGTTCACACCTTGTTGCCCTACCAAGATTATATAAAATATTTTTGACATCATGTAAGGCTGCATTATTTTAACTTCAGTCTGAGCACCCATGGTGTGGCCCTGCAAGCATGCAAAAGTGAGAGGCTGACGCTGACCAATTATCTGCCCGGAATAAATCTCTGGGCACATTCTATAACAATGCTCCTTGTTTGCAGTCAGTGACCTGTGCCAGGAATATCACATCAAATCATCTTATTTCATTCTTATGCAAGTTATCTACAGTGGTAGGGAAATAGGCTGGAGCAGCATAAATAAATAGTATTACAAAATGTTGAACAGCGACTTTAAAATCTTTACATTTCTATTCCTGTAACGGGAACCCACTTTGGTAATAAGAAATACTTTTAGATATTCATAAGTATTTGGCTTTGGTTTAGTTACATAGCAGATTTCGCATTGGCAGTAAGCATGCTGGCAACTTATGGTCAATTCTGGGTAGGGGTAGCACCATACAATTTCAGTACAGGTATAGGATCTGTTATCCTGAAACCTGTTATCCAGAAAGCTCTGAATCACAGGAAGGCGGTCTCCCATAGACACCATTATAATCAAATAATCCAAATTTTAAAAAATGATTTCCTGTTTCTCTGTAATAATAAAACAGTAATATGCAATTATTGCTCAAATAAACTTACCTGAACAAAGAAAAAAAAAATAATAATAAAACAGTACCTGGTACTTGATCCTAACTAAGATATAATTAAGCAAAACCAGTCTATTGGGTTTATTTAATATTTACATGATTTTCTAGTAGTAGTTATGAACATATCAAATTATAGAAAGATCCCTTATCTGAAAAACCCCAGGTCCCAAGCATTCTGGATAACAGGTCCCATACCTGTATTAGCTTATAAGCCTTGCTGATTAGTAGTCAGTTCAGGGGTATTTCTCTGGCTTCAGTCTTCAGCATGCGTCAGTGCTGTGAACTGTACCATGTAGATTTCACCTGCATCAGGTATTAAAGGGTTAGGGTATAAAATTCAAATCCAAGTCAGTAATAGGACAAAATTGCTCACTATTTTACTCATAGGTTCAAGTTGGCAGGTTATAAAATCCATTTGGATCAGGGCCATAGCTGCACTAATGCAGTCCTGCACATGTCTATAGTATAATCCAGGGTCCACAACCTTTTTTACCTGTGAGTCACATTCAAATGTAAAAAGAGTTGGGGAGCAAAACAATCATAAAAGGATATGATTGGCTATTTGGTGGCCCTTATGTAGATTGGCAGCCTACAGGAGGCCATAAATCTGGTTATATTGAACCAAAACTTGCCTACAAGCAAGGACATAAAAAATAAGCACCTGATTTGAGGCCACTGGGAGCAATATCCAAGGGGTTGGTGAGCAACATGTTACTCACGAGTCACTGGTCGGGGATCACTGGTAAATTTGATAATTGGTCAGGTGTCCAAATGATTGGATCAGCTCAATTTGCCCCTGTGCGTTGGTGTCCGAAACAGACAAAGATTCACTCATCTGTGACCTTTGGATGTATGTCCAGCTTAACTCAGTCCCAATTAGGGATGCACCGAATCCCCTATTTTGGATTCGGCCGAACCCCGGAATCCTTAGTGAAAGATTCGGCCGAACCGAATCCGAACCCTAATTTGCATATGCAAATTAGGGATGGGGAGGGGTAAATATTTTTTACTTCCTTGTTTTTTGTCAAAAAGTCACATGATTTCCCTTCCCACCCCTAATTTGCATATGCAAATTAGGATTCAGATTCGGTTCGGCTGGGCAGAAGGATTCAGCTGAATCTGAATCCTGCTGAAAAAGGCCGAATCCTGGCCGAATCCCGAACTGAATCCTGGATTCGGTGCATCCCTAGTCCCAATATTTCCAGAACCCAACCCCCTGCCCCATGATGAAATATAGAATTTATTTAATTTTAAAAAATAAAATTCTATTGTTTTACTTTTATGCTTACTAACACCCCCATGTTTAGCTGAGTTGGCACAATGGCACACCAGGAGATTCTTAGAGTTCTGCCGCCTTTCTGATATCAAACTTGTAGAATTTCCTCTCCATTGACTTCACTCACGTGTACATCAGCAAGAAATAATGTAGGCTGCAAAATGCTGGCAACCTGAACACAGATGCACCATCCACTAGCCAACAAGGTGCATTGGAAGATGAAATTTAAAAATATGTCCAGTCATCCAACAGACTCTCAGGATGATCTGACAAAGTGGCCTCCAAACTTGGCGTATATGGCCAAATGGGTAAAAGAGCTAGAAATGCAGATGCTTCTGTGGAACACTAGTGCTCTGTCTTGTTCTGTTGTTAGGCTGCTGGGGGGGGGAAAGGGAGGGGGTGATATCACTCCAACTTGCAGTACAGCAGTAAAGAGTGACTGAAGTTTATCAAAGCACAAGTCATATGACTGGGGGCAGCTGGGAAACTGACAATATGTCTAGTCCCACGTCAGAATGAAATATAAAAAAATCTGTTGGCTCTTTTGAGAAATGGATTTCAGTGCAAATTCTGCTGAAGCAGATTAACTGATGTGTTTTGAAAAAAAACATGTTTTCCCATGACCGTACCCCTTTAATAAAATTACTTGTTTCATGATTGCTGTACTTAAATGACACTGGGAGCTGTGCCCCCTATTTGTTTGAATAATGATTTAGGGAAATACATGAGTTCTATAATAAAAGGAATGACTCTCAGTTATGCAAACCTATATATTTATATATAATATAAGTGTCAGGATTTACCAGTATAATCCAGACGTAGAAGAGGCTGGAGCAGAAGTTAATGAACCCACAAGCGCCTCACACAACCGCTACCCACCTGGAGTGGAACAGGGAGCAGGGTTGTGGAGAGTAGCCAGTGAGACGATCAGCGAAGTACAAGGGATGAGGCAAAGTCGTAGTCAGGAGATCCGAGGTCAAAAGGCAGGCAGAAATATTCGTAGTCGATAAACAGGCAAGAAGGTCGAGACAGGCGGCAGTAATCAAAGTCCGGGTTCAGGCAAGGGTCAATAATCGGGAATCCAAAATTCAGAGTCGCTAGGGTTTCAGTCGAAATAACCTAATAACCAGGCAATGCATGTTAATCTGGTTTGGGTTTAAATACAGGAGTTTTGGCGCCAAACTGGCGTCATTGCGCTGACGTCGCGGAGCTGACGCCAGCACGTCCGTCACAGGCGTTTCCGCCTACGTCCTTGCGCCCGCGACCGTCGCCGGCGCCTCCGCGTCCACGACCGTCGCCGGCGTCCCGCATCAGACGCCGACGCGCATTAGCGCGTCCGCGCCTGCGCCGGACAGGACGCAAGCATGCGTTCTCACATTGCCCCCCATCAAGGAGCGGCCTCAGGACGCGACCACCAGAAGGCTTACCAGGGTGAGTTCTATGGAATTTCTCCAGCAACTCAGGAGCGTGGACATTCGACGTTGGTTCCCAGGAATTTTCTTCCGGACCGTAACCCTTCCATCTCACCAGGTACTGGAGCCGCTTGCCTCTTAGTCTGGAATCCAGGATCTCCTCAACCTCAAATCCTTCCTGACTGTTGACCACCACAGGTAGCGGAGGAGGAGCCGAACGCCCAGGAAATCGGAATGTTGAGGCTGGTTTTAGAAGAGCAGCATGAAACACTGGATGGATGTGCCAGGAAGCTGGAAGTTTGAGTTGAAAGGCCACAGAATTGACTTGGCGAATAATAGGGAAGGGACCCAGGAAACGCTGACCCAACTTCCTACTGGGACAAGAAAGCTTAAGGTTAACAGTTGATAACCAAACACGGTCACCCACCTTGAACTCTGGGTCCCCTCTCCGTCTCCGATCGGCATACATCTTGAAATTTTGTTGGGCCTGCTTCATGTTTTCCTGGATCTTTTGAAAATTATTGGATAAGAAGGTTAATCGGTCTTTGACAGCAGGAACTAAAATGTCAGAAACAATGGCAGAGGGAAAAGTTACTGGATGAAAACCATAGTTTGCGAAGAAGGGGGACTGATTGATTGAAGAATGATGGGAATTATTATAGGCGAACTCGGCTAAGGGAAGAAGATTCACCCAGTCATCTTGGAGGTATGAAGAATAACATCTCAGATATTGCTCGAGAGTCTGATTAGTTCGTTCGGTCTGACCATTGGACTGGGGATGAAAGGCAGAGGAAAGGGACACCGAAATCTTGAGTGCTCCACACAACGATCTCCAAAACTGAGAAGTGAATTGTGGTCCTCGATCCGACACCACCTCATCCGGAAGACCATGGAGCCTTACCACTTCCTTAATGAAGGTATCAGCAGTCTCAGAAGCAGAAGGAAGTCTAGGTAACGACTTGAAATGAGCCATTTTTGTTAAACGGTCCACAAAAACGACAATCGTGGAACAATCACAAGACAAAGGCAAATCAGAAATGAAATCCAAAGAAACCGAACCCCATGGACGAGAAGGCACCAGCAGAGGTTGTAGAAGACCAATAGGCCGAGAATGAGAGTCCTTGGACCTAGAGCAGACTTCACAAGACGAAACAAATTGAAAACAGTCCTTAGCCAACCCAGGCCACCAAAATAGTCTCTTAGCCAGGATAATAGTTTTCTTGATACCTGGATGACCTGCCAACTTTGAATCATGAACATTCTTGAGGACCTCTAAGCGCATAGGTTCAGGAACAAAAATTTTACCTTGATGAAGAAGAAGACCCTCCTTGGAAACTAACGATGGTTCAGAGAGATTTAAGGAAGCGTCTTTAATTCCATCAACCAGGGTAGACTGTAGCAGGAGAAAATTAGAGTTTAAAATTGTTTCAGGAACCCAGGACGGCTCGTCTTCAGAAGAAAACATACGGGACAAAGCATCTGCTTTAACATTCTTAGACCCAGGTCGATATGTAAGATGAAAATTGAATCTCATGAAGAATAAAGCCCACCTTGCTTGTCTGGGTCTCAACCTCTTGGCCGAACGTAAGTACTCCAGATTCCTGTGATCCGTAAAGATGAGGATTGGATGTTTAGATCCTTCAAGGAGATACCTCCACTCTTCAAGTGCTAACTTAATGGCAAGTAATTCACGATCCGCAACATCATAGTTACATTCGCTCTTGGCCAGTTTACGAGAAAAAAAAGCGACAGGATGCAGATCCTCCTGAAACCCAGCTCTTTGCGATAACACAGCACCCACCGCAAGCTCTGAAGCGTCAACTTCCAGGATGAAGGGAAGGGAAACGTCAGGATGATGAAGAATTGGGCCTGAAGTGAAGAGTGCCTTCAATTTCTCAAAGGCCGCCTGAGCTTGTGGTGACCAACAAAACTTTTGATTGTTACGAGTCAACTCAGTAATTGGAAGAATAACCTGGGAATTTTTTTTTATAAATTTCCTATAAAAATTTGCAAAACCAATAAAATGTTGGACAGCTTTCTTGGAAGAAGGAATTGGCCAGTCATGAATTGCGGAGATCTTCCTGGAGTCCATCTGAATTCCCTGCGGAGAAAGGAGAAAACCCAAAAAGTCCACAGATGTTTGTTCAAAGACACATTTCTCAATTTTAGCATAAAGCTGATGAATACGTAGACGAGCCAGCACCTTTTTTAAATGTGATCTGTGTTCCTCCAAAGAATTAGAAAAAACAAGGATATCATCCAAATATATGATAACGAATATGTCGAGGAAGTCTCTGAAAACATCATTGACAAAATGTTGAAACGTTGCAGGAGCGTTGCAAAGACCAAAGGGCATGACCAGGTATTCAAAATGCCCATAACGAGTACGAAAAGCCGTTTTCCACTCATCACCTTCTCTTATTCTGACGAGATTGTATGCGCCACGGAGATCCAGTTTAGAAAAGATCTTAGCCTCCGCTAAACGTTGAAAAAGTTCAGGAATAAGAGGAAGTGGATAACGATTCTTAACAGTGATCCTGTTCAGATCCCGGTAATCAATACACGGCCTTAAAGAATGATCTTTTTTTTCAACAAAGAAGATCCCAGCTCCTGCTGGAGAAGAAGATTGTCGAATGAAGCCTTTGGCTAGATTCTCATCTAAATAAGAACGAGGTTCCGATAGTTCAGACTCGGACAACGGATAAACTCGTCCAAAAGGAATCTGAGCCCCTGGAAGAAGATTAATAGGGCAATCATAAATACGATGAGGAGGCAACTTGTCTGCCCCTTTCTTATTGAAAACGTCTGTAAATTCCCAGTAAGCTTGAGGAAGAAGATTATGAATTTCGGAAGCAGGAGATAAAGAACAGACTCTATTGAAAGAGAAAATGCATTGAGAGGAACAAAAATTTGAAAGAAAGTTCACTTCACCGGTAGTCCAGTTGATGGACGGGTTGTGTTTCTGCAACCAGGGTAGACCCAGAATGACGGGAAATAGAGACGAAGAAACCACATCAAAGTTCATGACTTCAGTATGCCCTTTATTTAACACAACAAAAAGTGAGACGGTCTCTTGCACCACAGGGCCCGAGGTAATCAGAGAACCATCTGCCACACGGAGGGCTATGGGGTTCTTTTTGGACTGGAGTGGGATTTGGAACTGTAGCGCCACTTTATTGTCCAGGAAACACCCGCTGGCCCCAGAATCAAGGATTGCTTGAAGTTCTACCCGCTTGTCTCCCCACTGCAATGATAAAGAGACAGTCAGGAGAGGCACGGGGACATGGCAACTGGAAAAGTCTCTTTCGAAAATCCTCTTACCCGTTGGACGAATCGGACAACCCCGAAGCAAGTGACCTGCCTGTCCACAATAAAGGCAGAGGTTGAGTCTGCGACGTCTGATCCGTTCCTCTGGAGTTAACGCAGATCTAATGGCTCCAATCTGCATCGGCTCTGGGGCTGCACTGAAGACGGGTGGTGGAACAGCTGGAGGAAAAGTGGAAGGCATTCGGATAGGAGGTGGAGCGGTTGGTAACATCCAAGACTGAGGTGGAAGACCCGCTCTTTCTGCCTCTTCTTCCTCTCTGCGCTCCCTGAGCCTCCGATCGAGTTGGATGGCCAGACAGATGAGGTCTTCCAGACTGTCGGGAATGCCAGTACGGGCCAATTCATTTTTTAGTTCAGAAGAAAGGCTGAAGCGATACTGGTTCTTAAGCGCAGCCGGATTCCACTCCGTGTCATCTGCCCATTGCCGGAATTCCAAGGTGTAGTCTTCCGCTGGACGGTTACCTTGCTTCAAGGCACGCAGGGCGGCTTCAGCAGTAGTGACTCTGTGCGGATCGTCAAAAAGAACTGCCATGGCATCAAAGAAGGAGTCAACTGTGGACAATGCAGGACTATGGCGATCCATAAGACGAAAGGCCCACGTCTGTGGTTCTTCCGTCAGAAAAGAGATGATCACCCCAACCCGGGTCTGCTCAGAGGGATAGGTGTGAGGCTTGAGAGTAAACAGTAGCTTACAATTGCTCCTAAAATTCCGGAACAACTTCCGATCACCCGCAAACTTCTCCGGAAAGGCCACCTTAGGTTCCGAAATCTCAGAAGTGATCACCTGGACTTCCGCTGGAACCGGAGGAGTTGCAGCTGCCGTGGAAGGGAGAACAACCGGTGGTTGGGTCCTAATGTGCTCCTGTAGCTGAGCATAGCCACTTTGCAGCTCCCGGACGGCTTGCGTAAGAGAAGACAGTTGTTGCGTCAGGACTGCAAACGGGGACGCCCCTTCAGCTGGATCCATCTTTGGCCTGGTTATACTGTCAGGACTTACCAGTATAATCCAGACGTAGAAGAGGCTGGAGCAGAAGTTAATGAACCCACAAGCGCCTCACACAACCGCTACCCACCTGGAGTGGAACAGGGAGCAGGGTTGTGGAGAGTAGCCAGTGAGACGATCAGCGAAGTACAAGGGATGAGGCAAAGTCGTAGTCAGGAGATCCGAGGTCAAAAGGCAGGCAGAAATATTCGTAGTCGATAAACAGGCAAGAAGGTCGAGACAGGCGGCAGTAATCAAAGTCCGGGTTCAGGCAAGGGTCAATAATCGGGAATCCAAAGTTCAGAGTCGCTAGGGTTTCAGTCGAAATAACCTAATAACCAGGCAATGCATGTTAATCTGGTTTGGGTTTAAATACAGGAGTTTTGGCGCCAAACTGGCGTCATTGCGCTGACGTCGCGGAGCTGACGCCAGCACGTCCGTCACAGGCGTTTCCGCCTACGTCCTTGCGCCCGCGACCGTTGCCGGCGCCTCCGCGTCCGGGACCGTCGCCGGCGTCCCGCGTCAGACGCCGGCGCGCATTAGCGCGTCCGCGCCTGCGCCGGACAGGACGCAAGCATGCGTTCTCACAATAAGGGCATAACAATAAAAGTAGCAGATGCTCCTGCTTTTTTTATTTTTTCATTTAACCCAGCATTTTACCTGTATCATCCTATCCTACGTATGTGATAGTATGTGTAACGTATATGAGATTCAGTGGTGTGTCTGAGTAAAACAACAACTCAAAGTTCAGGGACCTGGGCGGAGAAGGAGGATGATGATGAGGAGCCTGTGTCAATGCCATAAGAAGCTGAGCCACACCCGAGCCATTCCCTGCTCTGGTCCAAATAAACCCATATGGGACTGGGTGAGATGTTACAGCATCAGTGAGTCCCATCCAGTGCCAACAAACAGGGGAAACTGGCACAGAATGACTCCTCACATGCTGAACTATGAGTGAAAGGGCAAGGCAGCCCATTGTAGTGTCATTGTAAGTGCTGGCCTGGTTCCATTCTGCTGTAAGCAGAGAAACCACTGCTCAGCCTGATGGGCACAGACTACAGTGCCAGAATATTTATTAACCCGCTGCCGGAGCTTTATCTGGCTACCAGTTCTGTTTTCCATTCCTAGGGCTGTGAGTTAATTTTTGCACCCATTCCACTGACCAAATAATATCCAGATGCCATCCCTAGAGGCCCATTTATCAAAATCAGAATTTATTTAATTACTTTCTAAAAAATACTTTGACCAAATCCGAACTGGGTTTTTTTCCCCTTATTTATCAATACATTTTCCTGAAAATTTCCTGTGTGGGAAAACACCAGAAAAAATTAATCGTATGAATTTTGTGGATTTTCCACCCAAAATCTCTTCCGATTATTGCACGAAACCCAGTGCAGATCAAGATACCGTCGGGACTTCTCCCTTTGATTATATACAACCTCGGCAGATCTGAGATGCTGGATTTTCAGATTCAGACTTTTTCCGTCCTCGGGGTATAATAAATCCCGAAATATTTGTGTTTTTTTTCCACTAAAAATTCTGATTTTAAGCAAGTGCTTTGATACGCAATAAAGAAAAAAGGTATTACAGAATGAGGTATATTGCTTCTATGTATATGTGACCTAGAAACTATATGTTCCCTTATATGTACAAATGTTTTAATTAATTTTTGTTTTGTTATCAATGTATGTGCATTTTAAAATAAAAAAAAAAATCACCTATTAAAAAAAAAATTGGATTTTATATTAAAAAAAATTAACCCTCGATATTCGACTGAGAATGAAAATCCTTTGACTTCGAATATTGAAGTCGAAGGATTTTGCGCAAATACTGCGATCGTACGATCGAAGGAATAATCGTTCGATCAAACGATTGAATCTTTCCAATCGAACGATTCGAAGGATTTCAATCCAACGATTATCCTTCAACCAAAAAAACTTAGCCAAGCCTATGGGGACCTTCCCCATAAGCTAACATTGGGTTCGGTAGCTTTTAGGTGGTGAACTAGGGGGTCGAAGTTTTTTCTTAAAGAGACAGTACTTCGACTATCGAATGGTCGAATAGTCAAACGATTTTTAGTTCGAATCATTATTGTACTGCCTACATGGGAATAAGGAACCCCCAAAATGGAAATGAAGGCGCTGAAATGCCATTTAATCATATTTTTAGTGGTTTCTTTTTTATGACGGGGAATTCTATGTGATCTTATCCACAATGCTGACTCTGTACTTGTAGGTGTGTATTCTAGGTTTATTGTAGGTTTATTCCCTGCTTTACAGATAAGGGGGGTTGTTAAACGGCACTACAGAAGAAGAGTGTTTGCCAAGCCATTCTCTCCCTCTCTGCATTGTGGATTATACTCAGACCGATCCCTCGCTTGAATAATGACATGGCATGCAAATTCCATTGACAGTAAGTGTTAGTCATTGCTTCCTGGCCTGGCTGCTGACGTCACAACTGTCCCAAGTCCACAGATACCAGTGTATGTAATATTAGTGGGAGGGAGAGTTGGAACCAGTCTGGGCCACGCTGTTATCTCCACTTTACGTTATATGACTTGTTTGTGAGCAGGTCAGCAACGTATTCTTTTATATTCCTATTACTCGCACCCCACACCCAACATCATTAGCACTTTCAATGTTTTATATTGGTGACAATTATTTTACCGTGTGGCAGTTTCCCTTTTTTTCCCTGTGCCAACAGTAGGGGTTATTTTTTAACAAGCTGCTTCTGGGGGCGGAGTTAGAAGAATAGGGTTCCCAAGCAAAGCAGGGAATGTGATGGATAGACTTAAAGCAGTGATATTCAACCTGCTGTCCCCCCAGTGGCTGTTGTATTATTGGTACCTTCAGTCTCAATATTGGAGTTCAGCTCAGTTGGAGGGCTGCAATATGGCATCATCCATTTGTAGGAGGGTAAATGCTGGATTAAATAAAATGTCAAAGTTAGAACAGATTACACCAATTGTTCCAGAAAAATCATGGACATCATTTAGGTTCAGTTCTCCATTTATTTTTGTCCCAACAATGCTGTATTTTCCATGTATTCCAGCCCTTGGGAACAGGAGCTACATTCTGCGCTGCTGGCTAAAATATGCACAAAATAAAAAAGCCGTGTTGGGCAGGGAACATGGGTGTATATGTAAACACTGGTTTAACTATAGCGGAAGCAGACCCCGCAGCTGCAGGGGGGCCCGGACCGTCGTGGGTCTGCTGCCTCTATAATTAAAGGAACAGTAACACAAAAAATTAAACTGTTTTAAGGTAATGAAAATATAATGTATTGCTGCGCTGCACTGGTAAAATTGGTGTGTTTGATTCAGAAACTATACTATAGTTGTTATGGGGGCAGCCATTCAAAGCTGAGAAAGGAGAAGAGCTACAGGATACACAGCAGATAACAGATAAGCTCTGTAGTATACAA
Source organism: Xenopus laevis (assembly GCF_017654675.1). Classification (NCBI taxonomy): domain Eukaryota; kingdom Metazoa; phylum Chordata; class Amphibia; order Anura; family Pipidae; genus Xenopus; species Xenopus laevis. The sequence continues at coordinate 134,982,767 of NC_054375.1, read as the reverse complement.
TGGGATTCTTCAGAACTTATCTGTTATCTGCTGTGTGCTTGAACGGCTGCCCAGTGGCTATGCAGTAGCTTGTAATATAATAGTCATGTTTCTATAGCAAACACATCAGTTTTACCAGTGGAGGGCAAAAGTACATTATATTGTCATTCCTTTAAAACACTCAAATTTTTTGGTGTTACTGTTCCTTTAAGAAAATCCTCCCTCCCCAGCCGCTCTCTTACCTTTTCCAGGGGGGGGGGGGCTGAAGGTAGGGAATGTCAGGCCAGAGCTGGGCCCCTCTAAAGTTACATGCAAGGGGGCCCAACACAACTTTGTTACAAAACAGTATGTGCATGTCCAAGGGGATCAATACATCTATTGTCCCATAGCCAGAGTCAGTTGCCATATGGGAAAATGTAAAGAACATTTTAAATAGTACATCCAACTATTGAATTTTCAGTGTCAGAGTTCAGGAAGACATCTAAACTCTATAACCCCCTCTCATGGCTGACATTTTTCTTTTTCAGTACATGCAATCAGGCGTGATGGGATGGGTGGATAAAGTGGAAACTGTCTCCTCAGGGGAAATGCAAATAAAGGATAAACTCTACCCAGTACAGAAATGGTTTCCTAATGCATATTAGAATTCCCCTTCCACCTCATGTGATGACACATTTCCTCTCGGAACTTGACATTCCAACTATTTGCCCACAGGTGAGAGTTTGCTGACGATGGCAGATTCCGCTGAGGAGCAGAATAAGAGACAAGCATGCAAGGACAGTTAAACTCTATTAGGCACACATGTAGAACTGCCAGTGCACACAGAAGGCCGGCCAGCACATTTATATCTGTGGGCTGATGAAGTGATGAGGTACAGAGTCCGATGCCATCTGGTGCCTGTCTACTTGGCAATTCTGAAGTGCCAAAGATTCTCCCACACGAAACAGGGGAGGACACTAGACAAGTGGAGCTCTGCTGTGCAGTGACTAGGGAACAGTGGGAGTGGATTTTGGGCATCACAAGGCTGTGGAACAATACCAATTTGATTTTATTGTGACTTTTGTGAATGCTGCCACCATAGTTGTGAACTCCCCCATTGCTGTAAATTGCCTCCCACCCCACTACACACCTCATGCCGCAACTGTCCCAAATTTGTACCTTCGGCTCACTCTAAAATCAAATTGGGGCCCAGAAAGGCAGCAGTCCTGGGTCTGTGCGGCCCATGAGGCTGGGGCCCACCAGGTTTCTCCCGGTGCCCCAGCAGTCCATCAGATCTTCTTCTGGTGCCAGTCCTTCACCCCATATTTTTAAAGATCAGTATTTAAATCTGTGGCACACAAGGCATATTATCTGCCATTTTTTAGGCAAGCAGAAAAGCACCTGATTGCGGCATTGCAGCCTGTCCATCATTTTAAAGGACAAGGAAAAGGTAATACAGTTGGTGGTGTCAAAATTGCTAACCTTTTTCCCCATCTTCTGTTTGAAAAAAATTGCAAAACCCAGTGGATCTTAACTGGTGCCATGCCACCATCTTACCCATATTTCCCAAGGCTCCCCTGTGGCTTCTTCTGACTCTCTGACTTGCACATAAACAGGAGCACTGCTTCAGACAGGCCTAGACTGGTAATCGGTAGATGCTGGCAAATGCCAAAGGGGCTGCCGTAAGATGCCATAGTCACTAGTTTTGGTCCTGTGGTAGGTTGTTTGGGCCTGTCTGTTACTGATATGCCATAGCCAACTTTGAATCCCAGTCCTGGGTCAAGTGAAAAAAGTTAGTGTTCAATTACACTAGGGGGTGCCTAACTTTTTTGCACATCCAAGTGTATTACCCTTTCCGTCTCCTTTAATGGAACTCACCTGTTAGTATTGGTGCAAAATATTTCCCAGTTTCATTAGGCCATAGAAACAATCTCATTATCACAGGGCTGGTTTTCGGCAATTCAATAATAATACAAACTGGCACATTACTAAATTGTGTAACCGTTTTTAAATTATCTTTACTGTTGAAATAAGGAACACCCGGTGGTGTAACACTGTTACCCCATCCCCAAACCCTCTTAACTGCTGGGAATCCTGCCAAGGAGCATTGTTAATGTGAGTTCAGACTTGGCTTAGCCAATCTCCTTGCAAGAAATAGGGATCTTATCAAGAGTCCAGCACACAGGTAAGTGGGGCCAGCAGCTGAATCCAGGCAATTTGCAACCTGTGAGCTAAAGGAGGTGCCTGTGTTTGCTCACACCACTCCCTGAAATTGTATAGCTGGGTGGCATAAGAACTGTGTAAATAGTGTTCAGATTTAGCAGCATGGATTCCGTTGTTTGGAACTTAAAGCTACTTAAGTTATAAGGGTGAACAATTATCTAAAGTTTGAATACACAGTTGCTTTATAAGATAACAAATTACGTAATTTTTTTGCAGTTAAAGTGACATTGTCTCTGATGTGAAAAGATTTTATGTTAAGCTCATGTATAGTAACAAGTGTAATCAAAGTACAATTACCTTCATCAGCAGCACACAGACATATGATTGGAGAGAGGTTTGTGAGTCCAGCTGGACAAAAGCGTAACTAGAGGGGGGCGGGCCCTGGTGCAGGACGCGCAGCCGGGCCCCTGCCCCCCTCCGTACACCCGGAAACTGTCCGGGATATGCGCAGCGCAGCGGACTGCCGGGGGGCCCTGGCCCGCTCGCACCCCCTTCTCCCCCGGTAGTTCCGCCACTGCAACTGGAGTCAGTACCACTGACATTGACATGTTTCTAGGAGAATGGGGAGCCCATAAGCTTGCAACAGTTTGGTGTCACATCAAGGCATACCGAGCCACTATAGTTAGGCCCTTCTTCCTCGCTTAGATTCAATATTCAGGATTCAATATTATAATAGGTTCCACAACAAGGTTGTAACCATAGTAACCATCCAAAAGAGCACATGTTCCATAAATCTATATAAATCTCATCACTGGAGGACCACTCACCCCAGCACCCACTCCTCAGTGGTGCCAAAGCTGCCCATCTACACATAAGATCAAACATTTATCTAGTTAATTGTCATTCATGCCCTTGCCTAGATAGGGGCTCTCATTGAGGCCTTCTGGCCGAAGTCACACATCTTAATGGGGTTGTATTCCATTCACCCCTCTAGCAGACACATCCACACCCATTCAAGAAAGAAGTATAGCTCTACCCTAGGCCTTTCTACTATCTGGGTGGACTCACCAGACACTTTTGTTCTAATTGGATTCAACCACTTTTCTCCCCTACATCGCCCCTTAAAAACACATTATAAAGCAACAACCCAAGCTCTGTAGACTACACAACAAGATCCCATCCCTTTCAGACTACACAACAAGATCCCATCCACCGTAGACTACATAATGAGATCCAATCCCCTGTAGACTAAACAACAAGATCCCATCCCCTGTAGACTACACAACAAGATTCCGTCCCCTGTAGATTACACAACAAGATCCCAACCACTGTAAGTTACACAACAAGATCCCTTCCCAAAAAGGCAGCAGTCCTGGGTCTGTGGGAGGGCTGGGGCCCACCAGGTTTTTCTTCCGGTGCCCTGGCAACTCAGTCCAACCCTGGCTCCACCCTCATATCCCCTGTAGGCTACACAACAAGATCCCAACCAATGTAGACTACACAACAATATCCCATCCTCTGTGGACTACACAACAATATCCCAACCAATATAGACTACACAACAAGATCCAATCCCCTGTAGGCTAAACAACAAGATCCCATGCCCAGATGGCTGAAATCAATTTACAAACTGCAACTCTCCATTGCTTAGTTATCAAAGCAGTTGGTTAGCCAGTAGGGTGCAGGCTATATTACCCATTCTGCATCAATCGATTAAGAGTTATAGACAAGTTACCCCAGTAAAAGGCCCCATGTGGCACTCGCACCATGCCAAAGGAAAATTAAATTTTGGATTGCTCATAAACCTATTTCCTTTAATGCAATGAAAGCTGGCAATGATATTTACACAGGCTGACCATATGAGAGCCATACAGATTGCCACAGAAAAGCAGGGTGTATAAATGATTTTGTTCATTAAATATGATTTTGTAATTGGCAGCTATAATCTGGTTTCAATCTTATCTTAGCACTGACTCGCAACTTGACATCTGCTTCAGCTTTTGTCCCAGTTGGCAGTGCACCAGTTCAGTCGGAAAGTCAACTTGGTCACCAACAATGTCTGCTTTTCTTCGAATGACATTAAGAAGCATAGTAAGAAGATTCAGTCCATTTATTTTATGGTTAACTATTGGCTGATTTATTTTCTGAAGAAATCTTTAATTTCCTCAATGACTAAACAATCTATAGTCAAGCACATTCAGTACCGGATGGAGAAACAGACCAAGTATGCTGCTACGGGTTAGGTCTCTTGTATGACATTTGATTTTTCTATATGTCCAAGGCTGAAATACTGTACATTCCAAGGAACACTGAATGTACCATATTTAACAGCAGTCATTTCCTACAGGGGGTTCGGGAGGTGGCATTCTGGGATCTGAGTGATTATGGGATGATGTTATTTCTGATGTCCTGGAAAGCTGAGATGTTTTTGAGGAGCCTACTATGGAATTTTTGTTGAAACTGGGACCCAGCCAATATCTTTCCACTTGGGACCCCCTATTGTCCTGTTCCCCCAGTGTGACACTGACTAATCTAAACCCTTGAACTGAACATGTTGTACTCTATCACTCATGCAAATACTGAACTGAACATATCCTGGTCAAAACAGAATGTTGGTATCCCACTCAATGGGAATCATTAAACTGGGTTCCTAGTGAAGTAGAACATTAAAAGGCCGATGGTTTGTGTGGATGGCGGAAAGACCTTACTGCATCCTGTTGGGGACATGTGCTTCTAATTAAACATTACTCTGTTTGGGAACTAAAATAACTAAGATGCTGGGAAGCATTTGTGATTTCCCAACTCAAGGAATGGCTTATGAATCCTACCCTTGTTTGTTAATGTATTGCAAGGCCCCTGTTAGGTTGAATGTTACTGTAAAGCTCTGCATAGCTTGTTGGTGCCATAAAAATAAACAATGATGATAATGTTAGTAGGTGGTTATAATTTAGTCCCAAAACAGAACTCTCCACTCCGAAATGTTTATGGATCCCTCAACATAAGAGATAAATAAAGATTATGCATAACATTATGCTTCAAAACTCCATAACACTTAGCGATAACACGTGCCCCTAGTTACCACTGGTCTGTGCATCCTGAATTCAATACCTCCATCAACCTGTTATTCCCTCACATATAATATCATATAAAAAGTATTAAATCTTAACTTACTGAGAGAAAAACACATCTTGCTCTGAGAGCACCCTAGTCAAGTTAGAAAGTGGGTTAGAAAGACTGTGTCTCTTAGGGCCAATCAGAAAACCTAATACCCTGAACCAACTCTTGCAGCAATTGGATATCAATAGTGCCACATGGTATAGGTTTTTATATAGGCCTGTTCTGATAATACAGATGGGCTGATGGGAACTGCACAAGCTGGAGCCCACTAGGTGTCAGGGCCCACTAGGAGATCTTGTGATACTTCAAACCCTGGTGACCCTGATTATTTGTTCATTTTATAATCTACATGGAAGGCCCTGACACCTAGTGGGCTCTAGCCATGAAGGCCCCTTAACTATGGAGGCAAGGGTTTGTTTACAGAAGTGACTTGGAGAGCGTCATAACCCAGTGCAAGGTGTTGTAGAACTGGAAGAATACTGACAGAGATGCCAGACTGCAGGGTAAAAGTCATCTTTATTCCTGGCTGCTCTTTCCACACTGTTTGCTCCTCCCCTTCACTTCTCCTGCCTGTGTCCATAACCAGGCCTGGACTGCCAGTCTGTGGGTTCTGGCAAATGCCAGAGGGCTGCTGGAAGTTGCCATAGACAGTCACTATTTATTGGGCTGGTGTGGGCTTTTGTGTAGCCTGTTTGGGCCTCTGTGTACCTGAAATGCCAGGGCCTATTTTGATTTGCAGTCCACCCCGTGTTAAGCTGCTAATACATATTAAAATAAACATTTAACATAACAGGAATGGACAGAGCAGCATTACAGAGAGAAAGGGAATTATTAATAGTTTCCTGTACATACATATATGGAGCTGGCATTTATAGACTATATTAAATCATTTTTATCAGCCCCTATCTCCACTGAAACTGATTTCCCTATCAAAGTCACACAAAATAGTATATGTAGAATACAGTCAATCTATAAGAATGGCTTTGGAATGTGTATGTGTGATCAGGACCGTAGGGTTGCAAGGCAGCAGTTCTTTGTGCCACCGCACCATCCAGATGAGAATGGAGGTCTTAGAAATATTTGATGAGAATGAATCAGTTTTAGTAATTAAAAAGGGCTGTCCAACTTGAGGCCTATGTATGCCAGATGTGGCCCTCTAAATAGCTCATAGCTCAGGTCACCAACAGGATTGAAGAGTTTTAAAAATAGTGTTAGCAACCAGGGAGCCAAAACATGTTCTGCTGGCCCTGTCAAGCTCAAATAAAATGACAGCTAACCAAAACAATTCTCCGTCACAATAGCTCCCATCCCTTCCCTTCTCATCTTTATATTTACTCCCAATCCCGGGACTGCTGACTGTAATGTTTTACTCGAAATAACTGTATCAGCAGTAGGTTATTTTTAAAAGAGTTTACGCAAAGGTAAGAGATACAAATAGAACTAAGGCAAAAAAAGTCATACATTTATGCTTTATGCTATGAATTTATGTGTTATGTTATAGTATATTATTAGAGGCACAGGCATAGGACATTGTTGGGGGCAATAATTCTAAACAGCCTGGCCAACAGCATACTTTGTGGCCAGACATAAACTGGAGTTTCTTATGGTGGCCATACATGTAGAGAGCTGCTCATTTGGTCACCTTGCGAAACAAGCAAAGCTCTCCCCGATATGCCCACCTTGAGGTGGGCAATATTGGGCTGATCCGATCATGGGCCCTAGGTCCCAATGACCAGATCACAATGTTGAGCATACGGGTTGTCGGATTGAGGACCACATCAACAAACCAATGCAGTTCTCGATCCGACGGGATTTTTAAACCTACCAATTGAGATCTGGCTTTTGGCCAGATATCGATTGGAGACGCCGTCGGAGGGCCCCATACAATGCCCAGTAAGCTGCCGACATAATCTGACCCCTCATTTTGATCGTCTTTCATTTTCATATTCCTTGCAAGGGCTGGAGTCATTATTCCTTTGGCCCTCGGCTGCACCCTAGCTCCACTCCTGATCTGCTCTAGCAGAGAAATGTATCAGTAAGTATTGCAGCCACCTTACTTAACAAAATGACCATTGTCCAGTGGGATCAAATCTTTACCGTCAAACATGGGTTACCAAGGTAAATCGTCTAGTTTACACCTGGCAAGACTGTCTTTGGTTGTGGTGAATCCTCAAAATGTTGTAGATTCATGTAGAAACAACTCTACTCTGTTATTTTCTCCTTGCAGTCACTGAGAAGTGACCAGTATCAGTTCCCACCAGCAACCACAACACCCCATGTCCCATTGCCCCAATGGTCCTGAGTATTTCTCTTTACTAATATGTACATTAAACATTCTCAGAGATGTACATCCTATAATTTGGGCCCATGTATGCGCTGATGGCCTCAATGCAATAACAACTACATATTGATGAAAATCAAATAACATTTCAAGATTCTCTTTTCAGCCCTTTGCCAACCCATTCTCTCTAATAATGAAATTCTGTTTAACAATAATCTTGGGTAACCCTGCTATTGAAAATTCTGCATTGTACTATGGCTACAGACATCTCACCCAGTGGCCTTGTGCCTTCATATGGACATGGAAAACCTCTGTGCATTCTAACATCCTTTATTCTTTCAGCAGTGAGTACAATATTCCCTATATATGGCATATCTTAATAATGCAGTGCATAATGTCCCCAGAGATTCCAGAGGAGAATAATTATGTTCATTATCGCTATATATATCTTGGCATGCCCTGCTTCATTTTTAAGGGTTACATGAAGCTGAGAACAAAGGGGAGCTGGTCAGTCTGTCACTTGGCGTCTGCCTGGGACAATATCTGCTCCAGTGACAATAGAGCAGGGAGCTGAGCCAGGAAGCTCGGAGAGTGCACATTCTTCCTCTCTTTGTTTCGCACAAATACAGAGGGAAGGAGACCCTCCCTCCCGCCCGCCTACCCCTCCAAACCTAGATAAATGGGGGGACATCGTTATTAATAGAGCCAGAATGTGACAGTAGATAAGGATGCTTTGTCTGGCCCAGTACCTGCTGTAAATCCTCACACCCTGTCTTATGTTTAATTTCCAAATCAGTGTCTATCAGCTCTCCTGGGAGCCGCTTGTCATATGTGAGTGTGCAAGAGAAATTATCTATTGTCCTGGCCAAGTGATGGTACAATGCAAGTACAGCTGTTATTAGCAATATATCAGAGTCATCTGCTATTACTGAACCAAACAACATATTTGCTGCCCCTGGGCACAAACTGATAATGTCACTGTTCTGGTCAAAGCCTGTGGGCCTGCGCACTCCAAAGGACTGGTCTGTGTTTGCAGTCGCTTGTAAAGCACCCACCACCAGAACTGGCTGTACTGATTGTTTTGCCAAGCCTTCCAGCAACACTATTGTTACGTTCGTTCATTCCATCTTACTCCCAATTTGTACACATTAAAGGTCAGTCTCACAAACTGCTTGCGGTCATGTGACGCTGGGACAGAATTGACTCTGAATGGGCCGATGCTGGGAGTGAAATGCTCCACTGTATGAAAAGTCATTCATTATATTTACTGGTCTCAGCAAGTTACTATACACTCACCATGTCCCTGGCAGTAGGAATTACACCAGTTTGTGGACTACTGCGTATGTAATTTCTGTTACAAGAGACAAAAATAAAACCATGGGAAGGTCTGGGGGAGCAAAGATGGATTAAGATAGATAGATTAGTTAGATAGATAGATAGATAGATAGATGATAGATAGATAGATAGATAGATAGATAGATAGATAGATAGATAGATAGATAGACAGACAGACAGATAAATAGATAGATAGATGATAGATAGACAGACTAACCTGCTTAAAAGAGAAGAACTAAAAACATCAATAGCTGCAGGTAAAAAAGATCTCTGATATCAGTAGTACATCTCGGTAAAATTAATCGACTATTAAAGGAGCTACGATATGACTCCAAACTTTAATGTAAAGGATGAGAATCATTTCCCAGGATACTCAAGACCAATGGTCCCCAACCAGTAGCTCGTGAGCAACATGTGGCTCTCCAGCCCCTTGGATGTTGCTCTCAGTGGCCTCAAAGCAGGTGCTAATTTTTGAGTTCCTAGCTTGGAGGCAAGTTTTAGTTGTATAAAAACCAGATGTACTGCCAAACAGAACCTCAATGTAGGTTGACAATCCACATAGGAGCTACTAAATGGCCAATCACAGCACTTATTTGGCACCCCAAGAACATTTTTCATGCTAGTGTTGCTCCCCAACTCCTTTTACTTCTGAATGTTACTCACGGGTTCAAAAGGTTGGGGATCCCTGCTCAAGACCAACCCTGTCCAATGGCAGATACATTTTTGCTCTTCTTCTGCACTCTGACTTATGCAGACGCACACCACATATATATGTAAATAGATATCTGTATATGTGTATCTCTCATTTCTATTAACTACAGATACATTACTATAAAAAATATATAGGCATCTAAATGTCACCATGTCTATCTCTTTATCCGTTCAAGCATTTATTTCTACCAACGACAAACACTGGTTTGTCTTCTTACAGCGAGGGATTCGCTAGTTACAGTGCAATCCTGTCTGCTGGTAGATCATTATTTCTAGGAAATTAGCATAAATCTAAAATCTTATTTCCTGTCTCTTCATATTGTATCACCTGCCCTGAGGCTCCCTCCTATTGCCACATGCATACGCATCCTTCTTCCTTTTACTGTCAATGTCTCACACCTTTGTTGTGGAGCAGAAACTGATATGAATTTCCTTCATTCGGGGCACTATTTTCTGCAGCCAAAAATGGTTTTACTTGTTTATCTTGTCAGTACAAAAGGAATCGTATGGGCCATTTCCTACTGGCAACCACTGGACTGCCAGGCTCATTCATTTTCCTCTTTTCTCTTTTCCATTGTTCCCTCCCTGTGCCAAAACAGCATTTCCAACTGCTCTCAACAATAACTGACTTTGATAGGGGGGCCACACATGAGTCCTATGTCAGATCAGTTATAGAATATGTCATTTACAGTGGAGGCAACTAAATCAATATGGGGTCCCAATCTCAGCCATTGGCCAGTGATGCCAATACACATGGCAATTGTGGTCATCAGCCAATCAATGTTTCTGTTTCGAGTGATCATTTTTTATACTAATGCTTCCGAAGGAGACATTTAAAATACATTCATGTTTACACCCAAAAATGAAGTGTTTTAAAGGGGTGGTTCACCCTTAAGGTAACTATTAATATGTTATAGAATGGCTAATTATAAGCAACTTTTCACTTGGCCTTCATTTTTTTCTTTTATTATAGTTTTTGAATTTTTTGCCTTTTTCTCTCTTGACTCTTTCCAGCATTCAAATGGGGTCACATACCCCATCTGAGAAATACAAATGTATTGTTATTGCTACTTTTTATTACTCATATTTCTATTCAGGCCTCTCTATTCATATTCCCGTCTCTTATTGAAATCAATGCATAGTTACTAGGGTAATTTGGATTCTAGCAACTGGATTGCTGAAATTGCAAATTGGAGAGCTGCTGAATAAAAAAAATACTAAATAACTCAAAAACCTCATATAAATAAAAATGAAAACCAACTGCAAATTGTCTCAGAATACCACTCTCTACATTATACTAAAAGTGGATTTAAAGGTGAACAACCCCTTTAAAGTAATTACAATACAATTTACTGGTGTGTTTGCTACAGAAAGGCTACTATAGTTTATATAAATAGGCTGCTGTGTAGCCATGAGGGCAGCCAACCAAGTTATAATATTATAATATCATAATAATATTACATTTAACTTGGCTTAGGGCAGAGACAGACGAGAAGATTGAGGAGATTTAGTCGCCCGGCGACAAATCGCCTCTTCTTCGGGCGACTAATCTTCCCGAACTTCCTCCCTGTCGGCTAGAATCGAAATCACCGGCGGAGTGACACTCTGAGTGCTTCATTTTCCGAAGTCGCCCAAAGTTTCCTCATGAGGCAACTTCAGGCGACTTCGGAGAAGAGAAGGCACTAAACCACTGATCTCTGAATATGAGCCTTATATGGGCCAGTTGGGATCCATTATTTGCCTTAGTTCCTCAGCAAATATGGAATATATAAGGAAAAACAATGGAGTCTGGGGGATTCTAGAGTAGTTCCAACAGCTGAAGGGCTGAATATTAGACATCATGGTCTTATGTAATTGCCTGTGGCCCCATCTTGTTTAACATAAGTTCTTTACCTAATGTGCCAAATTCTAGGGAGGATGAAATTTTGCACACATAAAAGCCCACCGCCCTCATGGGACCCTCTGGACTCCTAACCCACAGCAGTACCTGTATCAGCTGTTTCTTTTGTTACATCCCTGAGCCCTTGCAAAGAATGTTGCCTTTTTAACCTCTGTCCATCCCTGCAATCATGAACCTTCTATAACAGTCTCCCGTACACAAAATGCGCAATTAATAAGTAATACTTGGGTGTATTATGTATCTCCAAGACCATCTGTCTGTGTTCTGATTTTGTGCTGATCCTTTGCACCAGCAGCTGTTTCCCCTGTGGATACACGGAAGAGATTCCTACAGACAGGAGTCCTGGGCTAGAGATCCCTGAGTAACATTGTTTAATCTGTGCATCTTGAATATTTCCCAACATGTTCGTCATGCCTTTGTTAACAAGTCGGCTCTTGTTAGTGGCTTCATGCTGTGCTAAAAGGCAGAAAATGTCAGCAGCGCTTCCCACGGCTATTGAGTAAGCACAGGATGTAAAGATCCCGGAACTTAACATTACCAAAAATGGGGAGAAAGGCTCCCTTTTTGGAGAGTTGGCTGTACTGATCTAGCGGCCCGGCTACAGAGCAGTGTATGCACAGAGTAAATGGATTTATTCTTTTTTTTGCAGCGGGGATAGGGGGGGGGAGCTTCAAAACTGTAAATTAAAGGAATTCTGACATGGGAAAACATTTTTTTTTTCAAAAGCATCAGTTAATAGTGCTGCTATTTAAATCTGACATGGGGCTAGACATATTGTCAGTTTCCCAGGTGCCCCCAGTCATGTGATTTGTGCTCTGATAAGAAAATTGGTAGCCAGGGCCCCTTAAACATCCATGCCTTCCCAAAGTCAGCAGCTCTCAGAAAGATGGGGGGCTGGCTAATCAAGTAAGTGTAGCGTGGCCGGGGCCCCTCTTACCCTCGGGCCCCCTACAACAAACCCCACTGCCCCCCCTGATGGCTGCCTCCAGCAGCTCATCAGCAAAACAATGAGAAGGTAACCAGATAGCAGCTCCCTTGTAGATATAAGTACAGCACTCAATAGTAAATATCCGTGTCCCACTGTGACTCTTTTAGTTACATTGAGTAGGATAATCAACAGCCTGTCAAAAAGCAGTTCCATAGTGCAGCACTGGCTCTTTCTGAAAGCACATGACCAAGCAAAATGAGGCTGCAGTTTAGAAGAAAAGTAGTTCCAATAGGCTCCATCATTTTTTCCCAGAGATCCTAGGGCTTAACAGTATCAGTCTCCCCTTGTTCACAACAAAGAGAAAATGTGGACGTAATGGATTGTTGGCCAAACAAGTGGAAACTCTACAGGGGTCAAACGAGTACAACCTCGTTCCATCGGGGATGTAGCTCTCTGCTAAACAGAATGCAGAGGCCTGTACATATTTGCACAATGCCCCATGCAGTGAGCAAAGCGCCAAAAAATTGCCAATTGCTGCCTTTGTAAGACACTTCCTATTATATGATTTTAGCTGTACATATATGGTCAGCTGTACTAGTACTGTGGCACAATGTGTTTGTACTGCCATGGTTCAACATGCCCTTCCTCACCTGCAGTAAATGTGAAAAAGTGTGAGCATGGCAGACGGTGGCTACATCACATGGGAATGGTTTGGTAAGCAGAAATTAAATTCATCTAAATATTGCTTAAGTGCACTTTGGGGACCTGCCCAACTGATATGTTACTGGTCATAAGCTTGATATCCATTAGGCAGGTTTGAATATTCCAATGGGTGAGGACTGCATCAACCTTTTCATGTAGTAGTCTCCTGAATGGCTTTGACAGACATCTATTATGAACTGATTGTTGGCCTGGGGACCAGCCTAATTTGTCCCACCATATGGGCGGTTAAATTGGGCAATGATCTGCTTATTTGGCAACTCTTGTGCATATAAATGTGGCATGCCAAGTAAAAACCTGAAAACTCTAAATTTTATCTGCTAAAAACTTATCACATGAATAACATGGCTATAGTTGACGTCCCTGAGCTGCGTTCTTCATAACTGACCCCAATGTACAATGGAAAGGGGCTTCATAATCTAAGAACTGGCACATATATGAAAGCAGTGACATAATTACATATCAGCAGACCACGAGAATGCAGTAGGTTCAGGATGGGAAGGGCAGAGGGTCCAAAAAGGACCCTAATTCCCTGGGATATTCTGTCCTGCCTCTAATGCTGTGAGATCCATTCACTTTTGTGTGTGGGAGAAGTGGGGTCAAAGTAACATGACTTGAAGGAGGGGGACCCAAAAATTTCTTGGAAGGGGGTTCCTGGAAAGTGAAGTTATACCACTGCATAATAATTTCTAGCAAACACAGCACCAGCAAACAATATAGTGGAGCTCTGAGATGCCTAAAGAAATACATTTGGGTCCCAAGGCATCTGGCAACAGAGGAGTAAAAAGAATGGCCTTGGGGCACGGACACAGCTGGACAGATCTATTTTGAGCACTCATTAAACAAACAGATTTATAAATAAAATACATGGAATGTAAGAAATGTTCTGCATTCTCTGTCATATTCCATTGTGGCCTAATAGCATGACATCATGGAGAATGGCCTGAGAACTGTGAATCTTTTATTGCCCTATGTACGCTGTCTCCCAGAAACCCTAAATCACTATTCAGTAACGCAAACCCCCAGCTTGTCATCCCGACGAGACAGTGTAAGGTGGCAACAGCAGTAAAGTGTTCTCTGAGTATATTTTCCCTCTCCAAGTCACTTGTAAATGTTATTGTAAAAATGTTACTGCTGCTGTCAAACCTAACTGCAGTGATCAGATTGGCATAGTTGTAGTGGGACCCATTAGCCACTAGCCTTTGGTAATGGGGAATGTAGTTTAACAGCAGCTGAATGCAACCTTACAATAAAAGCAATCCCATTGTTGCAGCACCATATGAGAAAAGATATGAATACAAGGGAGACAATGAAGGTTCTTTATTTCTTTATTTAATAGCAAAAATTGTGCATGCGTTGTTATCCAGAATGCTTAGGACCTGGGGTATGCCATATATTGGATTTTTCCATAATTTGGCTCTCCATACCTTAAGTCTACTAGAAAATCATGTAAACATTAAATAAACCCAATAGGCAGGTTTTGCTTCCAATAAGGATTAATGATATCTTAGTTTGGATCAAGTACAAGGAACTGTTTTACAGAGAAAAGGAAAATATTTAAAAAAGAATTTGGATTATTTGGATAAAATGGAGTGTATGGTACACAGCGTTTCCATAATTCTGGAGCTTTCTGGATAATGGGTTTCCAGATAACAGATTCTATAACCGTACATACATACTTATATATCCAGTTTTCCTAAAATTGCACAGGTATGTGATCCAAAAAGCTCTGCATTATGGGAAAGCCGTATCCCATCGACTCCATTCATGGGCATCACTACAAAGGAAGCAGACCCTGCAGATGCAATTCTGGATACAAGGTCCTATACCTGTACTGTGGAGTTGTGCTTTTTGCCTTGCTAAACTTTCTTCCATCTGTCAATGTGCTTTATGGTTCAATGCAGTGAAATATACAGAAGGTTTTAGGATTGGAATCACTTGGTCTGAAGGGTCTTTTCTAAAAATAGCCAGAATCTCAGCCAGGCCCGGATTTGTGGAAAGGCCACCTAGGCCCGAGCCTAGGGTGGCTGGACTTTAGGGGGGCTCATGCTGTCCAACCACACCCACATTGATTCAAAAACACAGGGGATACGCTGGATATACAATCATTTTTTAAATTTCACATGCGCCAATCCCCATTTGCATGAATAAAGGGAAGGGAACAGGGGCGATGAACGGCAGTGGGCCTAGGGGCGCCCAGTATGTAAATCTGGCATTGATCTCAGCCATAAAGCAGGGAAGAACTGCTGCTTACAATGGAAACCAGTTAGGATCTGTGCCATTTTGACAGATTGTTCTGCTGTGAAGAGCCAGAACCTCAGCCATAAAGCAGGACAGGACTGCTGTTTACAATGGGAATCAGTTAGGATCTGTGACAGAATGTTCTGCTGTAAAGAGCCAGAACCTCAGCCATAAAGCAGGATAGGACTGCTGTTTACAATGGGAATCAGTTAGGATCTGTGACAGAATGTTCTGCTGTAAAGAGCCAGAATCTCAGCCATAAAGCAGGACAGGACTGCTGTTTTCAATGGGAATCAGTTAGGATCGGTGCCATTTTGACAGAATGTTCTGCTGTAAAGAGTCAGAATCTCAGCCATAAAGCAGGACAGGACTGCTGTTTACAATGAGAATAAGCTAGTATCTGTGCCATTTTGACAGAATGCTCTGCTGTGAAGAGCCACAATCTCAGCCATAAAGCAGGACAGAACTGCTGTTTACAATGGGAACCAGCTAGTATCTGTGCCATTTTGACAGAATGCTCTGCTATGAAGAGCCAGAACCTCAGCCATAAAGCAGGACAGAACTGCTGTTTACAATGGGAATCAGTTAGGATCTGTGACAGAATGTTCTGCTGTAAAGAGCCAGAACCTCAGCCATAAAGCAGGATAGGAGTGCTGTTTACAATGGGAATCAGTTAGGATCTGTGACAGAATGTTCTGCTGTAAAGAGCCAGAATCTCAGCCATAAAGCAGGACAGGACTGCTGTTTTCAATGGGAATCAGTTAGGATCGGTGCCATTTTGACAGAATGTTCTGCTGTAAAGAGTCAGAATCTCAGCCATAAAGCAGGACAGGACTGCTGTTTACAATGAGAATCAGCTAGTATCTGTGCCATTTTGACAGAATGCTCTGCTGTGAAGAGCCACAATCTCAGCCATAAAGCAGGACAGAACTGCTGTTTACAATGGGAACCAGCTAGTATCTGTGCCATTTTGACAGAATGCTCTGCTATGAAGAGCCAGAATCTCAGCCATAAAGCAGGACAGGACTGCTGCTTTATGATGCTGATTTGCTGGTTTAACACACACTCTCCCCACACAAGCTGACTCAAATGGCATCACTAAGCACCAGTTATAAGTGATGAAATAACAAAGCACCACTTTTGTGCATTAGACATGATATAGTGCAGCCCTGTCTGTACCATACTTCTATACAGTAGCCTGCTGTGTTACTATTTATAGCTGAGCTTGCTGTTCTATATATAGAAAGGAAAAAACAGCACACCCAGTGAAACCACCTGAAAAGAACCAATGAGCCATTAAATTGGCTGCTCTCTCTGTGGTGTGTTCAAGGTTCCCTCCAGCTACTGCTTATTAAGCTGGCCATAGATGTTGAGATTTTTAAAAGATCAGATCCTGATCGTGAGACCACGATCTTCTCAGAATGATCGTACGATGGTACGAATCTACCATCAACTAAAAAGACCAATTTACCAGGAAAACAAAGGGGAGCTGCCTGCTTGGCCCTGCAAACATAGAGAGATTGCACTGGGACCGACAAAGATTTTTTGACCTGGCCGATCAATTTCCCGACAGATGTCGGCCGAAAAATCGTAAGATGTACGATCGTTCGAATACCACTAACCGCACGATAATTTCGAAGGATTGGTCGGGCTTCCCTAAAATCGGTCGTTCGGCAAGAAGAATCGTCGCGTCTATGGGGACCTTAACCCAGTGTGCTGTGTGAGCTCATGAGCTGCTGGTTTAAATGGCCGCCCCTTCCCTCACACCTGAGGGAGTCTCCTGTCAGGAAGAGCAGGAAGTGGTGCAGGGCAGGGAGCTGCTGTGGGACATTTCTTTGAAGCAAAGACACCATAATGTGGGGCGACTTAAATGCCATGAGATGCCTCTGTAAACAATAAACCCCACACAGCCCAGAGAAACAATGTCCTTGTGTTCCCACAAACCATCTTGTGCCTAAAAGTACAGCTCAATGATAGGGAATTTTTCTTTCTCAGAACATGTTTTGACGTCACAGTCTGTGTTCACACATGTAACTATGTTATACCAACGGGAATTCTAGGGTTCTAAAACTCATTTTATTATGAATGTAGCGGCAACAAAATGACTGTATACTCATACTATTTATGGTTAAAACTGTCTTGTATGGTTAAATCTCTTACAGCGTTGCGTGTTTATAGAATGCAATATATATATTTGCCAATATACAAAGCCCTTAGTTCCTCTGCTCCTCACTATACTTCCTTGCTTGATACACGGCACATTGTAACTGCTGATTTGGTCTGAGTCAGCGGCTTACCTATAAGGGGCCCTCCGATGGGCCCTGACCAGCGATATCTGAAAATAGGGCAGATATCATCAGCCAGGTTTGAAAATGTTGTTGGAACTATGACTGAATCTTCTTGTTGAAGCAGTCCTCATCCTGACAGCCTGTATTACCTCATTGTGATGCAATCATTCGGCCCTAGGGCCACCCTAAAGCCAAATGATCATCCTAGCCAAACAATCAGATCAGCCTGATATTGCCAACCTTAAGGTGGGCATATCCACTCGTTTGGCAACCTCACCAAGTGGATCTTTCAAATATGGCAGATTTATTGTATATTCCTCCCAGCCGCTTCCTTCTTACCAGGCCCAGATTTATTTGTGGCAAGGCCACAAAGGGCCGGTCCTAGGGCAGCAAACTACTAGGGGCGGTATGCCGCCCAGCCGCTTTATGGGGAGCTGCGCGTCCCCAGAGCTCTGGTGCTTACACACATGTGCTCATGACGGGGGTCCCCACCGAGCGATAGGACTATGCGGCCTAGGGGCGCCGGCCCGCGAAATCCGGCCCTGCTTATAAAGTCTATAAGCTGGTGTAATGAAAGGTGAATGAAGTGGTGAATAAAGGACACTTCAGCAGCAGTTCTCTGCGCTTCCTGGTGCCATGCCAAAAGATGTGCTGCTGGTTTTCACTTACCTTTGGGTCTCTGTGCACAGGTGCCATGACTCCGGCAGGCCCTACTAGGAGGGGGGACGCAGGTGCAGTCGCTTTGTGCCTGTACGTTATCCACCTGTTTAGATTGTAAGCTCTATGGGACAGGGACTGCCTTTCCACTGTGTGTCGGTATAGTTTATACTTATTTATTACCATGCTTGTTACTTATTCATTATTGTGCTTGTCCTCCCTGTGTGCACTTTTCTATTTTCAAAAGTGTGCAGCGCTGCGTATACATGTTGCACTTTATACGTAATATACATACACAGGGCCGCTATTAGAAATTACGGGGCCCCCCCACCCCAGCCCTCAAGCCCCACCCAAGAACCACCCCAGCCCCCAAGCTGCACCCCAGATCCCACACCACAGTTAAAAGAACACACAGATATCAGTGCCAAAAGCTGTAAACCCCCCCCCCCCACACACACACACACAAAAACACAAGTTATAAAAATCCATTGATGATCAGGGCCCCATTATAAGTTAAAAAAAACTGGCGCCAGGGGCCCCCCATAAAGCAGACCCTGTGGCTGCAGGGGGGACAAGGAGGTATAGGGGGCTCCATGAGGCCCTAATTAATTAGTAATTTTAATATATATTGGTAAAACAGGACAACCTTTGGATATTTTGGGGGCCCTAAAATTATTTGCTGTGGGTGCCCAAAAACATCTAGTTATGCCACTGCGTACATATACCTGGGTTTGAAATTCCTACACACATATGGGGTTACTTATTAAAGAACTTGTTCACCTTAACTTTTAGTATGAAGTAGAGACACATTTCTGAGACAATTTGCTTTTGGTTTTGCTATTTTATTATTTGTGGTTTCTGAGTTATTTAGCTTTTTATTCAGCAGCTCTCCAATTTCAGCAATCTGAATGCTAGGGTACTTTTTATTACTCATCTTTTATTCAGGCCTCTCCTATTCATATTCCAGTCTCTTATTCAAATCAGTGCATAGTTGCTAGGGTAATCCTAGCAACCAGATTGCTGGTCTTGCAAACGGGAGAGCTGCTGAATAAAAAGCTAAATAATTCAAAAACCACAGCAATTAAAACGAATTGCAAATTATCTCAGAATATCACTCTCTACATGATACTAAAAGTTAATATAAAGGTGAGCAAACCCCTGAAAGAAATAATACGGATATTGTCAAAGCACTAGCCGGCACCTGCGGGGGTCATTCAGTTGAATTGTAGGATTTAATCTATAAACCAGTGTAGATAAATGTGCCAGTATGGATTCAACATGATTCTTTGTAGGGAATGTGCATCATATGAAGAGAAAGAACACTCTGTATAGCATGCTGTTAGTGGCAATGCCCTTGGTTATGGCTTAGTATGAATGTACTGCTCAGGCCTTGACTTTTTGTTCTACTGTACCATTTTACTGAAATATTCTTCCTCCTTACAATAGTCCATCATCCCCACCTGCACCAAAGCCCATGTATGGACACACAGACAGGATGGAGGGGACACAGATGTGCATGAGGTCAGAAGAGAAAGACAAGAGAAAGTAGAATATAATGGGTTTCCTTATTGATAAAGGGATGTCCTCCCAAATAAAACGTTCATGCATAATGAAAAGAAAATGTCATGCTCAGCAAATAAAGGTATGGGCAATAAATTAGCCCAGGTATTTCCAAGGACAGAAAGGCAGTAGGTATGGGACCCGTTATCCAGAACACTCGGGACCTGGGGTTTTCTGGATAACGGATCTTTCTGTAATTTGGATCTTCATACTTTAAGTCTACTAGAAAATCATTTAAACAATAATTAAACCCCAAAAGGCTGGTTTTGCTTCCAATAAGAATGAATTATATCTTAGTTTGGATCAAGTAAAAGCTACTGTTTTACTATTACAGAGAAAAAGAATCCTTTTTTAAAATTTTGGATTATTTGAATAAAATGGAATCTATGGGTGACGGCCTTTCAATAATTCTGAGCTTTCTGGATAACGGGTTTCCAGATAATGGATCCCATACCTGTGAATAAAAATGAAAGTTTCTGTCTGTCCTCTCCTCTGTTTGCCTGACTACAGAACCAAATTAGCTCTACTTCACCCAACACTCAAATTCCCACAATGCCTTGCACGCTTCTCTGCTTCTCCTTCTCAGCTCTGCCAATCACACAACCTGCAAGGTATTGGGGCAACTGGCATCTGGGCTGGAGGAGATAGAAGAGCCGGCTACCAATATCAATATTATTAGTAGTCAGGGAAAACAGAGGAGGGGAATCATTTCCTCAAGTAACACAAGGCAGCAGAAAGTTGCGGTGACAGCAATAAATTATTAACCCGTGTATTTGTTCAACTCCCATTATAACAACTTGCAACACTTGATTTCAATGGCAGGAATAGCAGTTTGTGGTGTCCTTTTTTTATCTCCAGTCCCTGAAGAACTACAACTCCCATAATCCCCAGCTCACCCTGCAGATAACCATTACCTATGACCATGGGACCAACTGCAATTTCTATAACAGTCCCCAGATGTGTGTGCACAGAGTTGTACCACTTTTTATTTTACATTATAACACACTTATAATATATATATATATATATATATATATATATATATAATATATATATATATATATATATATATATAATATAATACTGACCTTTAACATCTGACTGTTTTACCACTAAACGTATAACAAATATAGGGGATTTTTAATGTGCACAACTCCCAGATTCCTCTACTTGCCTTGGCAAGTGACTGGGACTATAACCTGAGATGCCTGCGACTTTCTGTTGTGCAGGGAATTATAGTATACGTTGCAGCACACTTTACTCCAACTAAGGATTATGGGACTAAAGTGGGTAATGTAAAAAAGTAGCAAAGGTTGCAGCAGATCTTGTAACCCCTAGCAACCAGATGTCTGCTTTCAATCAGACAACCAGGAAATGCCACCTGACTATTGTTGCCATGGATGGCACAACTGTATAATGTGCTAGAACACTGGTTTGTAACTGATATTGGTTTGCACAGTACATAGCAATTTAGAGAGATTAAGGACCATTTCAAGACCCATTTATAGAAACCCTTTATCAGAGTATAGTGAGGGTTGAGCTGATTATGACTCTGATACAGTGTATTGGATCTATAGCATATTTATAACACCCTTTGTTCAGTTGAAACACAAACGAGAGAGGCCAGAGTTAAAATAATAACAATAATATGAATTTATTCAGGAGATAACACAGTGGAATAAATATCATCACTGATTGAGTTTATAGCACCAGAAGAAGAAAAGTCAATGCGCAGCATCAAGCCACACAGTGCTCTGCTACATATCTGTCTTATTAGTTCTTGTGGGCTGTGCCCCATCCCCCCATAGCCTTCTAATGGGGGGTTCTCCTTTCTCTGCCCGATGCAGCCCTGGGGCATCTCCACCTGCCGTGATGGGCACCAGTCTCTGCAGCTTCTTGAAACAGTCTGGATCTTTAGCTTTAGTGGTACAGTCTGTCAGAGTGTAAGCTCTCTGGCCAAGCATCTCCAAGCTGGAGTGTGAGCTCTTTACTCTGGATCTTTAGCTTTAGTGGTACAGTCTGTCAGGAGTGTAAGCTCACCTAACAAAGCTGGAGTGTGGGATCTCTGGACTCTGGATCTTCAGCTTTTGTGGCACAGGCTGTCAGGAGTGTAAGCTCTTTGGCCAAGCATCTCCATGGGGTGTGTGCTCTCTGGACCTTTAGCTTGTGGCACGGTCTGTCAGGAGTGTGAGCTCTCTGGCCAAGCATTTCCTAGCTGAAGTGTGCCTCTCTGGACTCTGGATCTTAAGCTTTAGTGGCACAGTCTGTTGGAGTGTAAGCTCTCTGGCCAAGCATCTCCAAGCTGGAGCGTGAGCTCTTGGAGCTAGTCTCTGAATACTGGAGCATCATATATCAGGATGCCTGCGGTTAGAGTGTCAGTTCCGCGGGCCAGCCCTTCAGGTGATGACCTTGAGAGGAATCTTGCGGAGCTTGAGGAACTGGAGGATCTTGTCCCTGGTCCTTTGTCTGAGAGCCTGTAGCGCCCGGCCTTTCTCCTCGCTGTCCTGATCGATGCAGAAGATGATGCGAGCTCTGGCTTCGGCTTTTTTGTCGCCGGATTTTTTGAAGAGTCGCTGGAGGGAGTCCTGGTCGACCCCCTGGAAGATGTTGTGCGCGGCCGCCTTGCGGGAGGCGGTGTCGAAGTGATAACCGTGCACGGACGGACTGACTCTCAGAGACACGGACATGACTGACGCTAGTGCTGCTGCTAGTTCTGCACACGACTCCTATGAAACGATAGCACAAGTGCTTGTGAATTGCTCCGTGAGCTCTGCCCGCTTTTATATCCTGTCCGAGCCTTTATGGCTCCGCCCACTCTCCTCCCGGGGAGGGGCCGGGGATCTGGCAGTAACCCTTTCCTCTCCCCAGGGAGTTCTGGATACAATTCTGCGCAAACTCCCAGTATCTTGTGCGAGTAAGAATTTGGAACATTCTTCATCTGCGTTCTTCTTGGGGTGCACAGTTGGTCTCTTCTACTCTTTGCTCTACATTGTCTGTTACATTAAGTATCCCTATGGCAGTTATTACCGCTGTAATATTCCTTATATTGCATTGTATACCTCTCTGTAACATTAGTCTGCCCATTCAATTGCCCCTGTGTATGTGTGTAATATATATATATATATATGTGTGTGTAAACCAAGCTTTACTTGTTATCTATAGAACTCCCAGGGTAATGCTTGTATTGTATTTCTATAGTACTATAGCCTTGCAATATTACTATACTTCTACATAATGCCTATACTTAAGCTCTTCAGGCTAGGATTCATCTGTTGGGTATATGATATTGGAGTGTAAGCTGTGCAGGCTAGGATTCATCTGTTGGGTATATGATATTGGAGTGTAAGCTGTGCAGGCTAGGATTCATCTGTTTGGTATATGATATTGGATTGTAAGATGTGCAGGCTAGGAGTCATCTGTTGGGTATATGATATTGGAGTGTAAGCTGTGCAGGCTAGGATTCATCTGTTTGGTATATGATATTGGATTGTAAACTGTGCAGGCTAGGATTCATCTGTTGGGTATATGATATTGGAGTGTAAGCTGTGCAGGCTAGGATTCATCTTTTGGGTATATGATATAGGAATCTGTTTATTTTGGGAATATAATATTTATAAGTATCTGTTTATATTGAATTGTGAGCTTTGCAAACTAGGATTTTATCTGTTGTTTATCTACACAGAAAGCAGACCCTGCAACTGCAGGGGGGCCCAGGAGAAATAGAGAGGCCCCATGAGCCCCTAAATTATTAGCAGTGTCAATATATTGGTATAACAGGTCACCTCTGGAGATTTTGGGGGCCCTACAATTAATTTGCGTAGGGGCCCCGTAACCTCTAGTTACACCACCACATATGACCCTGCATCAACACATCAATGCAGTCCTTCTTGGACAAGATTTTCAAACCTTCCTAATTGGCATCTGATCAATTTTCAGCCATATGACAGTTGGAGAGGTCCACCAGTGTGTCCTTTACATGGCCAATAAGCTGTCAACACAGGTACCAAGTTATCATCTTTTATTGGACCATGCAAGGCCCCCTTTATACCAATATATCTCCAGATACTTGTACAGTTACTCACAGTCAGCTGCAATTTTAGCCAAGTGTTATCCGTGTAGTGGTTCCCAGGATACTCCATCCTAGGCATCCAATTAAATCTATCAAATCATCATAGAGGGTTGGGAATCATACACTAGGCAGATAATTAACTGCTATTACGCTTTTATTTTTGTCCACACAACATGTTTTGGGCGTTAAAGACCCTTTCTCACTGAGATTTGGGCATATCGGGGAAAGATCCCAAACAAGCGGATCTCCCTGTGTATGACCACCTTTAGGCAATTTATGGGAGGAGCCAAATTGCACTAATCTGATCTCACTTAACTATAGAAGAAACAGACCCTGTAACTTTTTGGGGCACCATCAGACTGGGGGGTCTGACACTGCCACCTCTCCCCCCCTACACACACACCCCCCCCCCCCAATGCGTTCCTTATTTTCTGTACTGTTCTTGATTGGCGCATGGAGGAGATCAGAGGCCGCACAGTCTTATGTGGCCATGGATGAAAGTCTGGACTAGCGGGGCCCACCAGGTTTTTTCCCGGTGTCCCGGTATCCTGGCCCAGTCCTACCCTTGCGTGCGGCCCAGGGAGGTGCTGTCTGATAAGATCATTTTAGTGACATGGATATGCAATGTTAAAATCAGGAACATTAGAACAGGGAACAGACCCTTTGCTGGGGATCTCAGGAGGAATAGGGGACTCAGTATCATTAACTGATAAACACTTTATTTATGACAAATGTATCATTCACAAAATGAATTTGCTGCAGGGCCCAGTTACTTTACTGTAATCCAGAGACTCTCCTGTGTCAAATAAAAAAACATGCTTCAAACCCCCAAATGTTTGACTCTCATCCCGGCAGAAACCACCCTCTCCCGGCAACTTGTTATCAGCCTCACTGGAAACATCTGCTGAGCTTTACTGGTCGGGGTAACGTGTTTAGCAATGTTGAACAAGCAGAAGCTCTCCACTCTACCTTGGCATTCAGCGAATGTAAACTGGCTGCAGTGATTCAATGTGTGTGTACAGTGATTCAACCTGTAACTAAGGAAAACAGGGGAAAAGGAAAAAGATTTAGTAGAAACAGCTGCCATGCTTCATCGCCTGGTCGTCTTGGGGCTGCAAATAAAGAGAAGCAGCGAATAGAGCAGCGGCGTAGGGAAGGTGAGGGGGTGTGGGGAATAAATTCGGTTGGACAGAGCTGCTCCTGTGTATAGGAAATGGCACAACAGCACTAGAAGACCAACTGTATGGGTCCCTGATCATTTTAGTCTTCAGGGTTACAATAAATTGCATCTATATGCTAGAGCTTTCCCTTAAAGGGATACTGTCATGGAAATAACAAATCTTTTTTAAAACGCATCAGTTAATAGTGCTGCTCCAGCAGCATTTTGCACTGAAATCCATTTTTCAAAAGAGCAAACAGATTTTTTTATATATTCAATTTTGAAATCTGACATGGGGCTATTCATATTGTCAATTTCCCAGTTTCCCCCAGTCATGTGACTTGTGCTCTGATAAATTTTAGTCACTCTTTACTGTTGTACTGCACATTGGAGTGATATCACCCCCCCCCCTTCCTCCCCCAGCAGCCTAACAAAAGAACATTGGGAAGGTAACCAGATGGCAGCTCCCTAACACAAGATAACAGCTGCCTGTTAAGGTGGCCATAGACTCAAAGATCCGCTCGTTTGGCGACAACGCCAAACGAGCAGATCTTTCCCCGATATGCCACTAACGGCATGGCTATATCGGGGGTAATTCGAACGTTTGGCCGTATGGCCGAACGATCGAATTACGATGCGCCAAGTGGCTCCGACGGGTCGGTCGGTTAAAAATCAAACCTTCCCGATCGATATCGTGGCCAGATATCGATCGGGAAGACCCGTCGGAAGCCCCAATACACGGGCAGATAAGCTGTCAAATTGGTCCAAACGACCGATATCGGCAGCTTTATCTGCCCGTGTATGGCCACCTTTAGATCTAAAAACAACACTCAATAGTAAAAGCCAAGTCCCACTGAGACTGATTCAGTTACATTAATTTGTTGAAATTCTATCCTAAAGTGTAGGCACAAGTCACATGATTGGGGCAGCTGGGAAATTGACAATATGTCTAGCCCGATGTCAGATTTCGTCAGTGATTTACACTCTAGCCGGCAGGGAGGCAGTTCAGGGAGATTAGTCGCCCGAAGAAGAAGTGATTTGTCGCTGGGCGACTAATCTTCCCAAGTAGCTTTGTGTGTCTCTGCCTTTACACTTCAATATTAGAAAAACGATCAAACATATGTATATATTCATTAGATTGTAAGCTGTATTGAATAACAGGGCTCTCTATACCATCTGTATCGGCCTGTAATTGTACAGTGCTGCAGACTATGTTGGTACTATATAAATACCTGTTAATAATAATAATGATAATGGTATGGGACCTTTAATCCAAAATTCTCGGGACCTGGGTTTTTCCACATAACGGATCTTTCTGTAATACGAACCTCCATATGTTAAGTCTACTAGAAAATCACTTAAACTTTAAATAAACCCAATTGGTTTTGCTTCCAATAAGGATTAATTATATCTTAGTTTGGATCAAGTACAAGCTGCTGTTTTATTATTACAGAAAAAAAGGAAATAATTTTTTCAAAAATTAGAATTTTGATAAAATTGAGTCTACGGGAGACGGCCTTCCTGTAATTCTGAGCTTTCTGGATAACGGGTCCCATACCTGTAACAATAGGGATGTTCATAGTCAGTATATACAATGTGATTTTTCTACTTCAAACAGGGCCCCACCTTACAGTGTTGATCGTGATCTCTAATTTCAGCCCCAGGTGAGAGAGAGTATGTCTTTAAGATGTTACCGAGCTACAAATAGCAGCCTGGCTCTATTGTCCACTTGATGGGAGTGTGAGTAGAAATTAGTGCTTTTTCTTAGAAACTCATTCTGTCTGTAATTGTTACATTTTACCCCAAGAGAACAATAAAAAGAGAGGAGCTCAGTTACGATTTCCTAAAGTAAATAGACATCCCAGGGCCAGCACTTTGATGTATTTTAATCCTACTGAAACAGACCTTTCTGTTGGAATTTAAAGGGTAACTATATTGGCCACTAAATATTGCTAGGAGCTCATGAACATGATAAATGAATGGACATCACAATGGTTTGGGGATTAATCATTTCAGCCTGCTGCTTTAAATGGTTGAAAACTATGCAGTCTATGTCCTTTTGTGTGTGACTGAAGAATATGATTTGGTACAAAATTCGGTCGCGGTTTCCCGTATTTAAAGCCCCAGCGCAGCATTTTTTCCAGAATTTCACAGGCATGTTGCGGTGCCCAATTTCTGCCCCAATGTTGTCACTTCTGTCATGCAGCATCAATAACAGCATCAGCACCGGATTCACGTAGCACAAGTCAGTTGCATAATAAGGCAGTGTTAAAGAAGGATGAAAACCCCCTGATTGATTTTTAGGGCCCCATCCAGAAACACATTTAATGCACCACCTATAAGCTGCCCCCCTTGCCCCCGTCCTGGCCTGAAAAAGCAAAGTAGCACCCAGGCTGGTGGTCTTCATGTCTGGTATAAAGATTCACAGGCTTTCATCTCATGAAGGAGCATTTGCAGTGATTGTTTACCTTTAAGTTAACTTTTAGTATATTATAGACTGGCCAGTTCTAAGCAACTTTTCAATTGGTCTTCATTATTTATTTTTATAGTCTTTTTGAATTATTTGCCTTTTTCTTCTTTTTCTTCAGCTTTCAAATGGGGGTCACTGACCCCAGCTAAAAAACGTATGCTCTGTAAGGCTACAAAGTTATTGTTGTTGCTAATTTTGTATTACTCATCTTTCTATTCACACCATCTCCTATTCATATTCCAGGCTCTTATTCAAATCAGTGCATGGTTGCTAAAGCTATTTGGATCCTAGCAACCAGATTGCTGAAATTGCAAACTTGAGAGGTGCAGAATAAAAAGCTAAAGAACTAGTGATGGGCGAATTTGTTTCGCATCGCCACAAATTCGCAAAGGGCGATTTTGACGCCATCGCCCATTAAAGTCAATGGGTTCCGCTAATCGTCAAAGTTCACGCCGGCATCAGAACGATTGGCGCCATCGAAAAATCTTTGACGCTGGCGTCAGAACCGCCAAAATGTTTCCGACGCAACAAATTCACGCCTGGCGAATAAATTCGCCCATCACTATAAATAACTCAAAAAACACAAATAATAAAAATCAATTGCAAATTGTCTCCGAGAATCTACATCATGCTAAAAGTTAACGTAAAGGTGAACAACCCCTTTAATAATGTACATGCTCCTGGTTGGTGATCAGAACCAGGGAGTTTTCACAATGGACCTGACATGGCCAGAAATAGCAGCCACCAACCTTCTGCTTTACTCTGCTGCTTTACTCTGCTTTCTCTGCCCAGGCATGGGGCATGGGGGCAGTTGATGCGGGAGTATTAGATGCAGTTTAGGAATGGGAAGGTGGCCCATTTATTAATCACCTTTAATACCAGGGTTCCCTTCATAATTAGGCTGGACCAGCCCATTGGCACTCACTTCTGGAAGCTGTAGTCAAACAAAGATGCCGGGACATGCAGTACAAAAGCTGGCGGTCATAGGTTGGACATCCCTGATGTATATAATGGAAATATAGGTAAGCAATGGTTATAATGGGGTGATTCTGGGGACCCAGGGCAAATGCTGTCTCTGCCCTACCCTATAAGCAATTATCCCCGGGGGACTCCTTTCTATATTCCTAATGCCTCATGCAGATAACACGTTTGCCAAAATATTCTGGGCGACGGGTGGGGAGAGAGACTAAATATAGAACAAAGAGGTGGATCAGGATGCAGTGTATATAAAGTGTTTACACACCACGAGGGATGGGAGTAGTTATGTTTAACAAGAACATCAACAATAACACAGGCCTCTCTGTCCTCACGTATAGTCAGCACAAGCGCAGGCACTATGGCGTCTGTAAGGAGCACTCAGATCTTTTATACATCATATATATATACTGTATATATATTTCACACCACAGTGAATAGGTACAGAAGAAAGATGTTGGCACGTTGCACTTTTTGCCGCTCGTTTAAGCCATTTTCTGCTATAAAACTGGTGGATTCTTTGTTGCTGAATTGTGCAAGCAATGTTTAAAGGGGCCCTTCACCTTTAAGTTAACATTTAGCATATTATAGATTAGCCAAGCAACTTTAAGCAACTTTTCAATTGGTCGTCATTATTGTTTATAGTTTTTTTTTATAATGAGGGTCATTGACCCCATCTAAAGTATAAATGCTTTGTAAGGCTACACATAAATTGTTATTGCTACTTTTTAAGACTCATCTTTTTATTCAGATCCTCTGCTATTCATATTTGAGTGTCTTATCCAAATCGGGTGCAATTGCTAGGGTCATGTTGACCTTTGCAGCCAGATTGTTGAAACTGCAAACGGAAGAACTGCTAAATAACTCAAAAACTACACATAATAAAAAACTAAAACCAATTGCAAATTGTCTCAGAATATCACCCTCTACATCATACTAAAAGTTAAATCAAAGGCGAACAACCCCTTTAATTCTTCCATTTTGTATCTTGCTTTACATAGTACGGATCTGATAACAGCTGGATACATATCGGTGCCGCAGAGATTTTGTGATTATGGAAGTCGTTGAAATTTAGTAATAATAGTTTGGGTATTTGTTTTCGCATTAATTTTGGAGCAATAGACTTTTGGCATTTTAGCACTTTAACCCAGGCATTTTAACCCTTCTGTATTATACTGCTACACTGGATCTCTGGGCACCTTAAAGGAATACTGTCATGGGAAAAAAAAATTTTTCAAAATGAATCTGTTAATAGTGCAGTTCCAGCAGAATTCTGCGCTGAAATCCATTTCTCAAAAGAGCAAACAGATTTTTTTATATTTAATTTTAAAATCTGACATGGGGCTAGACATTTTGTCAATTTCCCAGCTGCCCCAAGTCATGTGACGTGGGCCTGCACTTCAGGAGAGAAATGCTTTCTGGCAGGCTGCTGTTTTTCCTTCTCAATGTAACTGAATGTGTCTCAGTGGGACATGGGTTTTTACTATTGAGTGTTGTTCTTAGATCTACCAGGCAGCTGTTATCTTGTGTTAGGGAGCTGTTATCTGGTTACCTTCCCATTGTTCTTTTGTTTGGGTGCTGGGGGGAAAAAGGGAGGGGTGATATCACTCTAACTTGCAGTATAGCAGTAAAGAGTGATTGAAGTTTATCAGAGCACAAGTCATATGACTTGGGGCAGCTGGGAAATTGACAATATGTCTAGCCCCATGTCAGATTTCAAAATTGAATATAAAAAAATCTGTTTGCTCTTTTGAGAAATGGAGTTCAGTGCAGAATTCTGCTGGAGCAGCACTATTAACTGATTCATTTTGAAAACATTTTTTTTTACCCATGACAGTATCCCTTTAAGCTTCCCAACATGCTTTGTAATGAGAGCACCATGGTTCCTGCACTGGCAAATGGCATCTCTTTTGGCACAGACATGCACACGCTACCTGACTATAGGCCACCATGCCCATTTTAGGTAATTACTGGCACATGGGGTGTTTTCAAGAATTTTGATGACTGCATTTCGAAGTAACCCAATAGTAGGGCAACAAAAAAAACATTTCTAAGCAACTATGTTATAAAAAGTGCCCTTAAAATAACCAAGGGTAGCTGTTTGGCCACCCCTAGGAATGAATAGAACACGGGTGAGTTTTTATCCATTAAAATCTAAACTCGCATTTTGATTAATCTGTCTCTCAATATATGATAGACAAAGTTGTGGGTGTATCTGTATTATACACAGAGCAGTGAATGCATATTAAATACAGAGCAGTGTATCAGTATTATACACAGAGTAGTGATGTAAATAAATAATACACAGAGAAGTGAGTATATACATATTATACACAAAGTAGGATGTGTTTCTTTATACACAGAGTAGTGATGTAAACACATGATACAGTGAGCAGTGAATCTATGTGTATTATACACAAAGTAGTAGGTTTATTATAGACCAAGCAGTGAGAGTTTATTATACACACAGAAGTTTCTGTATCATGCACAGATGAGCCAGTCTGGGTACTCTCATTATTCTTTGTGTAACTGGTGCCAGCTCCTATTATTCTCCATGGAGTGTGTACGTGTGTGCCAGCAGTGAGCGGGTTAGGGGTTGTTGAGTGGTGAATTGTACTGGCAGCTGCTGATCAGGAAGGGCAGAGTGGATTCCCTGACAGAAAGACCTTGGACACAGGGAGCTTCCTCAATTGTATTGTGGATGGAGACGCCAAGCTGGGGGGGAGACAGACTATAAACAGACAGATGGATATACTCCTACACTTATCAGACTCTTGGACGGCTTGTTCTAAAATACAGGAAAGCCTTGCAGCAATAAGACTTGAAAGTGCAGGAAAATTTAGTACTACGAATGGGCACCGCGTTTGAACGGGCACAGCTCCTGGCACAGATATACTTACTGGAAACCCCCTTGCGCAGGCCTGTCATGTTTGCATATACTGTATACAAATGCATGGCATTTAAGTTAGTTAATGTCAGAGGCTACTGTGTGCAATGAACTTTTTTCCATGTGTGTGAAAGCTGTTATAAAGATTACTTCATTCTCTATAGATCTCTCCTAAACAGCTGCCATAGGTTGCATATATTGTGCTTTTCTGTTAAGGGGTGGGGGGTGATCATCTTATAATTAATTATGATGTAGTGTAGACAGGGTTGATGATTTGCAGTGGGTCTTCATTTTTACTTTTTATAGTTTTTGAATTATTTACATTTTTCTGTGCAGCTGCCAGTTTTGAGATTTTTAACAGCTATCTGGTAGCTTAATCCACTCAGCAGCCAGGCAGCAGTTGGGAAGTCAGAATGGAAGATAAATACTAGAGGGTCTGAAAACAGATATAAGCAAACCAACAAAAGAATAGTTTTAAAATTGAAGTCTTGTACGCAGTAGCAGTGGGAATATTAGCCTCTGGGAAGGACCGTGGCTGTGGGATAGCAGGTATAGTAGGGGGAGATGGTGCCTATAGTAACAGTGGGATAATAGTCTCTGGGAAGGGAGTGTGACTGTGGGATAGCAGGTATAGTAGGGAGAGATGGTGTCTATAGTAACAGTGGGATAATAGTCTCTGGGAAGGGAGTGTGACTGTGGGATAGCAGGTATAGTAGGGAGATATGGTGCCTATAGTAACAGTGGATAATAGTCTCTGGGAAGGGAGTGTGACTGTGGGATAGCATGTATAGTAGGGAGAGATGGTGCCTATAGTAACAGTGGGATAATAGTCTCTGGGAAGGGACTGTGGATGTGGGATAGCAGGTATAGTAGGGAGAGATGGTGCCTATAGTAACAGTGGGGATAATAGTCTCTGGGAAGGGAGTGTGACTGTGGGATAGCAGGTATAGTAAGGAGAGATGGTGCCTATAGTAGCAGTGGGATAATAGTATCTGGGAAGGGACTGTGACTGTGGGATAGCAGGTATAGTAGGGAGAGATGGTGCCTATAGTAACAGTGGGATAATAGTCTCTGGGAAGGGAGTGTGGCTGTGGGATAGCAGGTATAGTAGGAAGAGATGGTGCCTATAGTAACAGTGGGATAATAGTCTCTGGGAAGGGAGTGTGACTGTGGGATAGCAGATATAGTAGGGAGAGATGGTGCCTATAGTAACAGTGGGATAATAGTCTCTGGGAAGGGAGTGTGACTGTGGGATAGCAGGTATAGTAGGGAGAGATGGTGCCTATAGTAACAGTGGGATAATAGTCTCTGGGAAGGGACTGTGGCTGTGGGATAGCAGGTATAGTAGGGAGAGATGGTGCCTATAGTAACAGTGGGATAATAGTCTCTGGGAAGGGAGTGTGACTGTGGGATAGCAGGTATAGTAGGGAGAGATGGTGTCTATAGTAACAGTGGGATAATAGTCTCTGGGAAGGGAGTGTGACTGTGGGATAGCAGGTATAGTAGGAAGAGATGGTGCCTATAGTAACAGTGGGATAATAGTCTCTGGGAAGGGAGTGTGACTGTGGGATAGCAGATATAGTAGGGAGAGATGGTGCCTATAGTAACAGTGGATAATAGTCTCTGGGAAGGGAGTGTGACTGTGGGATAGCAGGTATAGTAGGGAGAGATGGTGTCTATAGTAACAGTGGGATAATAGTCTCTGGGAAGG
Organism: Xenopus laevis; assembly: GCF_017654675.1. Taxonomy (NCBI): domain Eukaryota; kingdom Metazoa; phylum Chordata; class Amphibia; order Anura; family Pipidae; genus Xenopus; species Xenopus laevis. Next base: position 134,949,637 of record NC_054375.1, on the reverse strand, counting down.
GAGTGTGACTGTGGGATAGCAGGTATAGTAGGAAGAGATGGTGCCTATAGTAACAGTGGGATAATAGTCTCTGGGAAGGGAGTGTGACTGTGGGATAGCAGATATAGTAGGGAGAGATGGTGCCTATAGTAACAGTGGATAATAGTCTCTGGGAAGGGAGTGTGACTGTGGGATAGCAGGTATAGTAGGGAGAGATGGTGTCTATAGTAACAGTGGGATAATATTTATACCTCATTGGCTGTGAGTGGCGTCTAATGTGAGAAACTTAGCACTGATACTATGGGACCAATTGTAAAATCTGTGATAATTTGAACCCCATCTGTTATATGATCATTTCACCATTTCATTAGTTCCTCCTGAAATTGGTAACTTCATGTGCAAGGCTTGCGCCAGGTTATTCAATTAGTAATTTACCAAGAAAAAAGAATGGTTTTGCCCTTGCAATCTACCCTATATTACTTGGAAAACCAATTTGTCTTATTTACTGCTAGTTTAGTTTTCCTTGCATACGCCTTGGTTTGGGCTTCGTGTGTTTGTTAATTTAATAATCTGTCAGTTCCAAGAATCTTCCCCATAAGCCGTCCCTAGAATGGTCCCTATCACGTAGCACTTATCAAATCCAGCCATTCTCTCAGAGTTGTCATGATTAGCCCCCTGAGAATAGCTGATTGGTCCGCCAGCCAATATTCCACGCTCAATTGTTATGCTGCTTCTTCTGCACAATGTGGTTTGGTTAAAGGAACATAGTCACCATAATAGAAACATTTCACATTTACCTGAAGTCCTTAAGGTGGATGGACTCATGATGATTCTTTGTTTATTCAACTCACATCACTCCAACATATACAATTTGGCAAAACTGTTTCAAGTGTTCTGATCCACAGATCTCTAGAGAGGTGGGAGGAAGATGTAGCCCCAGCATTTCTAGGTCTGCACCCATACGCATGTGATGATAGGAGCCATCAACAGGCTGAAGTTTTCATCTGGGCTGAGAGACTGATATTTTCAGGCACTAAGCCGTCCAAAATGCTTGACCACATTCCTCCATGGAGGACCATCTTGAGGTGGACAAGTCCCATTCTGATTCCCAGTTTTTTTGCCCACTGGGAAAACTTTGGTTTCTGCATGTGTGGGGGGTTTTGGTCTTCCTTTGTGTTTCAGCATTTGGTTAACCAAATGGGAATGGAAAGTGGAAATTACTAGGGTCTCAAATATCAGTATATATAATGATGCCTGTTTTTTCATTTAGCCAACGACTGAGAGTACTTTGGGCCTCTAAGCAATCAGCCCCACAGTTTGGGGTACCAGTTGCTTAATGCATTAGGATGAATATTACATTTTGTTAAGGTAGCCATAAGATGGCCATACATGAAGAGATCCGCTCGTCTGGCGACATTGCCAAAGGAGTGGATCTTTCACCAATATGCCCACCAACGGCAGGGCTATATCGGGGTAATCCGAACATTCGGCCCTTGGTCTCGGATTACAACAAGGAGCAATGTGCTCCGACGGGTCGTTGACGGAAAAATTAAACCTTCCCCATCGATAACGTGGCCAGATATCGGTCGGGAAGACCCGTCGGAAGCCCCCATACACGGGCAGATAAATTGCAGAATTGGTCTAAAGGACCGATATTTGCAGCTTTATCTGCCGTGTATTGCCACCTATAGACTGAATGGGCAACTCTTGGGTTATTTGGATACATAGCAAAAGAGGGGTTGTAAAAGTCAGTATTTTTAATGATACAGAACAGTGTACCAACCTGGCCCAGGCCCTCCCCACAAAAAACTCTAGAGCAGTGATCCCCAACCAGTGGCTCGTGAGTAACATGTTGCTCTCCAACCCCTTGGATGTTGCTCCCAGTGGCCTCAAAGCAGGTGCTTAATTTTGAATTCCTGGCTTGGAGGCAAGTTTAAGTTGCATAAAAAACAATTGTACTGCCAAACAGAGTCTCAATGAAGGTTGACAATCCACAGGGGCTACCAAATAGCCAATCACGGCCCTTGTTTGGCAGCCCAAGAACATTTTTCATGCTGGTGTTGCTCCCCAACTCCTTTTACTTCTGAATGTTGCTCACGGGTTCAAAAGGTTGGGGATCCCTGCTCTAGAGGGACCTGGAATGTGTGCAGCAATCTACCCACCCCATGCACACTGACAAGCATGCACACATCTGATTGCTGCAGGCGCCCGTGAATTTCCAGGGAAGAGAGCTGCTATAGAGGAAGCAGACCTTGTGCTCCAGGCCCTCCTGCAATTACAGGGTCTGCTTCCAATATAGTTGCACCACTGGAACAAGAAATCATACTACAGAACAATGCAAAGTGATATACAATATGGAATGCCAATAACATAAATGCGTGTTTTTTTTTTGCTGACAGTGGTTTACTTAGGAATCAATTATTTTTCCTAAGTGATATTAGCTAACAGAGCTAAACACAAAGGCTGGAATTCCAGAGAGTATAACAATAACAAGATTGAATTCTGCAGAACTCACTCCCTTTTGGCCAGAAGCTTTTATTAACTTTACCTGTCACGTCCTGGGATGGTGGGAATGGGAGTAAAAATAAAAATAGGATCAATATTCCCTAAAGGCTGCAGTGAAACCCTCATGAACCCAAACTGCCGGACTCTATTACAGTGCAGTGTTGTGTTTACTGGAAGGGGGGAGGCTTTAAAAGCAACACATTTAGTGTACGCTCTATTTTATTGATTTAAACAAAAAAAAAAGGCTCTTAAAAACATCATTAGCTATGTTTATATATTCCAGGCTCTTGAAAACATCATTAGCTATGTTTATATATTCCACTCTTCCCAGGACTTCTGAAAAATATATAGGTAAAAATATCCCCTTAAATAAAGGTTATTTAGAAATAAAAAAAATTCCTAGAAGGAAGGATTGTGTTTGTTTTGACTATCTTTGTAATCGGGCAAAAAATGCCCCTATCCACCTGTCACCTGTTCCCTAGAGCGCTATGGGATAGGCACTGCCTAAAGCGCATGTGGCATTTGCAGTCTTTTTTTAGCCATAACTATTAATGCCTCTCTGTTGCCAAAGTCTATTGTAAGCCATAAGTTGGCCTTATGGAGGCACACTTAATAAATTGATTCGATATTTTGCTAATTGTACTGAGACAAGATCATTTTTGGGGGGCTGTGCTCAGCCAATAAGATGTTCCAACCTGCCTGATCAGTAAGAGACCGATCCCATGTCACTTATCAGTCTATGAGGCATTATTTTGCACTTAAAGAGTCAAAAGGCTGCTGACTGAATTGGCAATCAATATCTGCCTGTTAATGACACCCTTTACTCATTCTACAATGGAAAGCCTTCCTATGCAAGTCAGCACAACTATCTCTAAATAAACCTTGTGAATAAATCAGACCAGGCAGCACTTGTACAGTTTGGATGTCAATGTTGGACGGGGCTTATTTGGGCTCAGCAGTCGGAGAACTGGACTTCAGTGTTCCTCATAATGTATAACAGAAACAAGAAATGATGGAAATTGCCCTTAGCTGTGGCCCAATACGACAGGGGCCATCCGATAAATCCTCTGATACACTGGAAGGCCAGTCCAACCTTGACCGCTACAATAAATGCCATTCCCTGCTTATGTGTCTCATCCATGCCCTGCCAATCAGACTGCAGAGCTCAGCCAGTTGCTTTGATTTTACTGGATATATAACAATTTAATGTTTTGAATGGAAACATATGGAAAGCACTATGGACCCGGGACTCCCTCTACTGGCGACTGAAAACAGCAAATGAAACAGCATGGCAGCTTTAATCTTACTATACAGAATAAAACCTACAGTAACAGGGTACAGAACAAACAAACAAATATATAGAATACATAAAATTAAGTTCAACATATTACAATATTATAATATTACATTATTTCATAATTTTTCTTTCTCATTCTCTATTAGATTACAATGTTATCCTTCAAGTAAAGTGTTAAGTGAGAAAATAATATGTACTAAACAAAAAAAACAAAAAAAACAAAAAAAACAAATACAGGTATCTGTTTTTCAGAGACCTATTATCCAGAAAGCTCTGAATTACAGAATGACCCTCTGCCATAGACTCCATGTCATCCAAATAATCCACATTTTGAAAAAATTATTTCCTTTTTCTCTGTAATAATAAAACAGTAGCTTGTACTCGATCCGAACTGAGATATAATTAAGTAGGAAGATCTAAATTACGCAAAGATATGTTATCCAGAAAACCCCAGGTCCCGAGTAATTCTGGATAAAAGGTCCCATACTTGTACTGGTATATTACCTATAGAATAAAACATTCATTAACAACAATTAGAAATAGAGATCTGAACAGAAAAAAAACAATAAAAAGACTATAGATGAATCATAAGCATCAGGCCCTGACTGGCAATCTGTGGCTTCTGGCAAATGCCAGAGGGGCTGCTATAAGGTCCCATAGAAAGTCAGTATTTAGTGGGCTGGTGGGGGGCTGTTTGGGCCTCTGTGTGGGCTGATTGGGCCTTGTACATGAAATGCCAGGGCCTATTTTGATTCTCATCCAGACATGATAAGCATTATATATTATACTGTGAAACTATATATATATATATATATATATATATATATTTATATTTATTTATTTATATTTAGTAATAGTCCTGTACACTGGAGCTGTTTGTTGGTTGCAGAATATGCAGCTATTTCTTGTTATCAAACATACAAGGATAAAACAAATAAAGTTTTAGGCTGTTTTTGCCTATGTAAAATATTAGGTAACCTGGGCGTCAGCCTTGCAGGAACTGCAATTGGGATGGCATAGCATCAACAGAAGAAATCCCACTATTCTTAATTCTAAGCTCCAGCATGCCCCATATTTATATATACAGATGGGTCTGGTGCTATGATGTAGATCTGTTGCCTGAGTAGCTCTCTCTATAAAAGTTAGAATTTCCAAGGAATACTCCTAATGTGAAGCTGCAGGGATTAATGCACAGCCCTGTACAGTATATGTATTTACCCATAGGTTTCATTTTTACAAGAAGTAATGGACTGATACATCAGCAGCAATGTTACTACACGTTGTTGGTAATCACAACAAAGACTTATGGCTGCCACTGGCACTTGTAGATGGGCATTTTGTCTGCCATTTTTTTTCTCCAGGCATATGCAACATTATGATTCTGAAATTTTCATTTTCATAGAAGAATCATTTTACAATCATCCATTGTGGTGTCTATTTTGAATTCCTAGTGTCATGGTGGGGAGACCATAAGTATGACGGCTCCTAGAGCAATTTTGGACATTATAACACTCATTAGCGTGTGCTGTGGGCCTAGAGTCAGTGGTCTCGGTCAGTGTGGTGTTATACAGGTATGGGAACCTATTATCCATGATGCCTGAAGTTTTCCAGATACTGGGTCTTTACTTAATGTCAAGCACCATAAAAATCTATGCAGTGAATCCCAGGTTTGGTTCAGGAATAAGCCAAATCTATCCAACCCTTTTTTTTCTAGGATTCAGCAGTGCCTGGTTGAACTAAATTCCAATCCCTCAAATCTAATGACTTTACATCACATGACTATAGAAAGTGTCATCTTTTATTCGGTGTGCAGCTTTCCCCCTAGGTCTTCACAAATTGCCATATGCAAACTAGGATTTGGATACAGTTCAGGATTCGGCTGAATCCTTTGTTGAAGATTTGTTGATCAGATGCAAAAAAGTAGATTCGGTGCATCACTATAAAAAAACAGCAAAATGATTTTGCCATTGGCATGGATGTATGCTAAATAGAGAATCAGTCAACAATGAGGAATTGTTTGTTTAAATAGGAAATCATGGGGAAATGCCATATACATTTTTTTCAGAGCTTTCTGGATCATGTAATTATGGATAATAGATCCTACAAATGTGCATGGATTTTGGAATCATGGTGTCAGCAGTCCTCTTGTGTGTCATTATTCAGAACACCCTCCTTGCAGGTGCCCCTGACATTCTTTAGAAAGGACATGATGTTGGACCCTCCTGTGCCCCTCTCATGTAAATGTTGCTCCATCTTTCCTAACATCTTGGAGCGGTTTCCTGCTGCGCTCACATACTTGCAGACTATGCGAATATGGAGGGAGCGGAAGTCTGTGAGGGACAAGACGCATTCATTAAAGGCAGAGAGGAGTTCAGGGTCCCCGCTTTCTTGAACGTATCCCGGGAGAGAAGGTGCCTTGCCAATCCTCTCTACAAAGTGGCGGTGTGCCGGGGGCATGTACTCTCGCATCCGCAGTAGGAAGTCGGCTGTTGGAGGAGAAGAAAAAATGAGTTGTCATATCCCCAAGGCTGGTGACACAGAAGAAGGGCCCCATTCATCAGAGAAGGCTGAATAAGTGCATTGATGCTATGTGCTCACTATGGGAGTTATTTAATAAACCTTGAGCTTTTCTGATCAAGCTTTTGGCAAAAAAATTTTTTGTGGAAAAATTAACTAATATTTTTCAAGATTATACCCCGATGCTGCAAAAAGCCCAAATCCGAAAATCTGCCATCTCCGACCTGTCAAGGTCCTATAAATCAATTGGAGAGGCACCTATCTCAATTTGAATTTATCATGGTTTGCACTGGGTTTAGCCCAAAATGCCAACTTTTTCACGGTTTTCAGGCAAAAACTCAAGCAATTTGGTAAAAAAGCCCAAAAAATTAGAACAATTAGATTTTTCGCACGATTTTATGCAAGATTTTATCCCACGATCAGATTAATTCGGGTTATTTTATTAAAAAATAAGGTCAAATCAGACATGGGAGTGTGGTTGTGGTTTTATTTAATATAATATGAGAAAAATTTGGATTTTAGTATATAACCCCTTGTATGTTGCGTGTATGGAAGCCCATCCTTTCCAATCCCATCTTTCCAGTCCAGAGACAGACTGAACCTATGGAGGGCCCCAGTATAATATTGTGATTTGGGAACTTCCTTTTGTCATTGTCTATAAGAAAAAAACATTCCTCCAACAAATCATAAGCAAAGGTCCCATATGAGCCGGCATTTGCACTCATGGTGTTTAGCCATCACAACCCCACCATGCCAGCTGAAAGGAAACACCATGAGAAAACACCAGGTCTGTCATTACCCTATAAGAAAGGCCTAATCTCACAACTGTGTGTGTGCCACAAATTTGAGAAGTACTGTATATAGACTGGACTGGATAAATAAAAGTGCAGTGTATTTTTGTCTGATGGTATGAACAATTCTCCATTTTTGGGGAAACCATTAAAGAGAACAATAGTCATGGTTTGTGTCTTACCGCTGTCTGATCTGTGCTTAATTCCCAACAGTTCATCAAAGGCCTGAAATACAGAACTCTGTGCCGCACTGCCTCCTGAGAAAGAGAACGGGGTTTCTGCTACCCCTTCATATAGCAGCCCCTCTGGCATGGACGGGTTGTCCTTCCACCTGTGTGGGGGGACAGGACATTCAGAGACACACAATGATATATATATATACATACACAGAATCATTATTATGCCTTATCCCAGCAGGGCACAGGTTGTCTATATCAGGGATAACTACCCTGGGCCTCTAGTTGGACTACAGCCAGGGCCGACATCAGGGGGGACAGGGGGGACAAATGTCCCGGGAAGGGGGGCCCGGCAGTGCTGCAGTTTTGAAAGAGCCGGGCCCCCCTTGAGTGCTCCGCAGCCGTGCGGCCATCCCGAACAACTGAAATGCAGAAGTGCCAAAAAGCGGAACAGCCGAAGGACCCGAAGCCACGAAAACAGCCGAAGTCCCGAAGTGGCAAAAAGACCCGAAGTTACGAAAACAGTCGAAAATTGAAGTCCTGAAGCAGAGAAAAGACCCAAAGTCACAAAAACAGCCGGAATTGAAGTCCAGAAGCGGTGAAAAGACCCGAAGTCACGAAAGGAGGCGAAGTTGAAGTCCTGAAGCCACGAGTTCAATTCTACTGAACAGCAATTTGTGTTTTTTTGTTTTTTTTAATCCCCTGGCCACCAATGTATTATTTTAATATTCTGTAGGCCCCTGCCACCAATGTTTTTTTTGAAAAATATTTTTTGGGGCCCCAATTTTTTTTAACTTGTAAGGGGACATCCCAAAGGTGTGTAAAAAAAAGAAATTGTTAGCCATTTCTACTTTCAGCAGCAATGAATGTGCCAGCTCAGAGAGGGTTAAACAGCGCTATCAGCTGAAGAAAATGTTTAAACCCAGGATGTTCCCTGAAAAAATATTTTCAATATCCGGGGAACTTAAGGGAAGAAGAAGGAGAGCTAAATTTATCCTGGGAAAACAAACTGAAAGACGGCAAAGCAGGGAGCGAGAGTGAGGGTGGGGCAATGGGAGCGTGCAGGATAGGTGGGTGGGAGAGGGGGACCTGAGAGTGGTGTAAAGGCAGAATTTCCAGTTCAACAGTGAGACTACAGACTGTAAAGGAGAACAGTAGTTTCTTTTCACTAAATGTATTTTCTACAATGTGCCAATTTATTTCACAATTGTGGAAATTTGGGGAATGAAAAGATTGCACAGATTGATCCGTAATGTAATGCTGGCTGGGGTGATGGGAATCCTAGTTCAACATATCTAGAGGGGGATATTTGATGTTATTTTACAGTAAGTAATAATGTAAGAGTTTTGGGGAGGGAAAGGAGCCTGCTGAGAGTCATTCATGAGGCTTTGGCTAAAGAAGAGAGTCGGTGTGAGAATCAATGGGATTCTGGTCACCAGTAGGGCAGCTCCTCACCTTACAATAGGGATTCACCGGATCCACAATTGTGGACTCGGCCGAACCCCTCACAAAAGATTTGACCGAATACCGAACCCTAATTTGCATATGCAAATTATTCTTACAATGGGAAGGGGAAAACATTTTTTACTTCCTTGTTTTGTGATAAAAAGTCATGCGATTTCCCTCCCCATCCCTTATTTGCATATGCAAATTAGGACTCTGATTCTGTTCGGCTGGGCAGAAGGATTCGGCCGAATCCTGCAGAAAAAGGCCGAATCCCGAACTGAATCCTGGAATCGGTGCATCCCTACCTTACACAGTAAGACTCCTTGCTAGCTGCTACTTACCCGGACAGAAATAGGCGAATTGTGTTGTAAAATATGTCAGAATCCACATAATCTGCAGAAGAAAAAAAAAAATCAGTATAGATCACTAAACGTTAACTGCTGATTGGTTGCTATGAGTTGCATCTCCCATTATGTTCTTGTGTGCAGGAATAATTGTACATATATCAGTAGATAAGCATGCTGGTGAAATTTAAAGCTAATAAGTATTGTTGCCCACCTCATCTACCTTACGGATGCCCAGTGTTGGACTGGGATGCCAGGGGCCCAACATAAAACCTTAGGCTGAGGGCCCACTTTCTGAATCCTCTCTTCACTCAACCACGTTATTCTCCTAGTCTCTTTTCTCTACATATTTTACTCTGTTCTTCCATTATTGAGCCTCTTTGTTCCCATAAAGAAATAGGGAATGACCATGAAAAAGGCCAAATTGTTAGAAGCAAGAGACCCAGCGGGAGTTTTCTTGGTATCCCTGTGGGCCAGTCCGACACTGGGGATGCCACAGAAAAAATAGCAGCCCCATTGGCACGAGCTTCCATTAGAGCAGGGCTGTTCAAGTAGAGGCCTTTGGGCTGGATTTCTATGGCTCCAGGCTGACTGATGGCCCCCACACATTTCTTTGTATGATATCAACATTTTACTGCCTCTACCCCCCCAGCTTGTGGTTAATATGGTTAACACTAAAAGAATTGGATAGCACTAGGGCAGGGATCCCCAACCTTTTGAACCCGTGAGCAACATTCAGAAGTAAAAGGAGTTAGGGAGCAACACAAGCATGAAAAATGTTCTTGGGGTGCCAAATAACTGCTGTGATTGGCCATTTGGTAGCCCCTATGTGGATTGTTAACCTATATTGAGGTTCTGTTTGACAGTACACCTGGTTTTTATGCAACCAAAACTTCTCCTCCAGGCCTCCAAGCCTGGAACTCAAAAATAAGCACCTGCTTTGAGGCCACTGAGAGCAACATCCAAGGGGTTGGAGAGCAACATGTTACTCACAAGCTACTGGTTGGGGACCACTGCACTAGGTGATAGAGAGCAAAAATGAATGTATGCAGAATCCCCTGTGTAGCCCCCTGATTTATGTTCTCATGCTAACCTTGGTCACTACTACACTGGTCTTGATTGAAAAGCGGATAAGGACCGCACATGCTCACCGCTCTCCCCTCAATTCAGGTGCACAGTCAAACAGTGTCCCCACTGTAAGTACGACAAAGACTCGAAAGGCAGACGGCACTTCTGAAAATGGGGTTTATTGGAGTTCCTGCTGGAAAAACCTAACGCGTTTCGGGAGTTATCCCTTAGTCATAGGTTAGCAGGAAATCCTTTTAACTGTTTTATTTTAATTGTTTCACTTTGTTTCAGTTTTTAATTGATTTAAATAAAGATGCAATTTTATTAAGAGCCCACTAGAGGGCATTATCACCTTGTGTATAAAAAACCCAGATGTAGCAAGTGAACTGCTAACCTATGACTAAGGGATAACTCCCGAAACGCGTTAGGTTTTTCCAGCAGGAACTCCAATAAACCCCATTTTCAGAAGTGCCGTCTGCCTTTCGAGTCTTTACCCTGGTCTTGAGGGCAGATCCACCCGGTTGGCTGTAACAGCAGTTCTTTTACACGCGTTTACTCTCTAAAACTGCTTGTTACATTTGCAGTGCAGTGCTAAAGATGGCCATACATGTACAGTTTGGCAACCTCACCAAACGAGCGGGTCTCTCCTTGGGATGATCTGATCATGGGTCTATCGATCGGATCACAACGTTGAGCATACAGGCAGTTGGATCAAGGACCACACCAACAAACATGCGGTCCTTGAACCTGCCCGATAAAGATCTGGATGACTTTTGTCCAGATATCGATCAGGGAAGCCGTCAGAGGGCCCCTTACAATGTCCAATAAGCTTCCGATTTAAGGTGGCCATACACAGCCAGATATATGCGGACGATTCGAGTCCTTTAGACCGATTTGGCAGATCATCTGCCAGTGTATGGGAGTTCCTACAAGCCTCCCCGACCGATATCTGTCCAAAAATCAGCCAAATATCGATCGGCAGGTTTGAGTTTACCCTGTGATCTAGAACCTCATTGGCTAGTTGATGCGATCCTTGTCCCATTGTCGCTTATTCCCATCGTTGTAATCTGATCATTAGGGCCGAACGATTGGATTAGCCAATATCTCCCTGCCTGTGGTGGGAAAGAGGTCGCCAAATGAGCGGATCTTATATAGTGTATGGCCACCTTTAATCTGTCGGCATCTTATATCTGCTAGTGTATGGGGACCTTTAGAATGGAGAGCTGCGGGGTGGAACCTCACAGAGAAGGAGACAAGACGACATAATAGGGGTGTAATGGTAAAATGGCTCACTCACTGACCGTGCATGAGTTTCAGAGCATCGCTCATCCTGTTGATGGATTCAGTCAGATCCTTCAGTGCTTGCAGAAGCCTCGGCTCATCCTGACAGACTAGCGAATTCACTGCCTGACAAACGGCCTACAAAACAATACACAAGTCATAAACTGGCTGACAAATTCATCCCTTTGCCTATGCCTTTAGAACCTGTTTGTCTCATTTTACAGTACTATAGCTGGATATTACTCATTACTCACCTGCACCCCTGGGATAGCAGCGACCTCCACCATCAGCGTTACTAGCGCAAAGCCCTGCAGACTGTCCCCTCCTGGCAAGGACACTATGGTTGTCAGGTTCCTAAAGGAAAAAGAGCAGTTAAGAAAAACAGCCCTTCCCTTCCAAGAACTGTAATATTCTCATATTTTAAGAGGTGGTTCACCTTTAAGTCATATTTTAGAATGTTACAGAATGGCCAATTTTAAGCTACTTTTCATTGATCTTCATTATTTTTTTAAAGTTTTTAAATTATTTGCCTTCTTCTTCTGACCCTTTTTAGCTTTCAGATTGGGGGTCAATGACCCCATCTAGAAAACATGCTCTGTAAGGCTACACATTTATTGTTATTGCTACTTTTTATTATTCATCTTTCTACTCAGGCCTCTACTACTCCAGTCTCTTGTAATTTGGACCTTAGCAACCAGAATGCTGAAATTGCAAACTAGAGAGCTGCTGAATAAAAAGCTAAACAAATAAAAAAAAATAGAAATAATAAAAAATGAAAACCAATTTCAACTGTCTCAGAATATTACTCTCTACTTCATACTAAAAGTTAAATTGAAGGTGAACCACCCCTTTAACTTCTTCTTTGCCGGGGGCCTGCACTACTCAATTCTGCAATTACCCAATATCAGTTCACAGAGAGACACTTAGGGGCAAATGTTGCGTCAGCGTTGGCTTCACTAAAATCCGATGTTGCGCTCAGGGAGGCGAAAGGTAGCGAAGTTGCGCTAGCGTTAATTCGTCAAGCAAAGCGAAGTTACGCCAGCGATGCCTAATTTGCATACAGCGCCAAGTTAAAGTACAATGGACGTATATGTAGCAGCAAATACATTACACTACACAAGCCCAGGGAACCTTAATAAAATAAAATAGAGTTGTTATATTGCCCTACACATGTGCCCACTGTATAGTTTAGGTGCCATATGTTAGGAAATGTAGGGGGGAAGGAGGGTACCCCCAAAAAAATTTACGATCTTTTTCAGCCTGTCAGCCTTAAAAAAGTAAAAGACGCCAGTGTTTTTTGTGACTTAGAAAAAAATGTCAACTTTTCTTGAAGCAATCCCTATCTACTCTATTGCACTTTGCCTGGTCTGAGGTGGCGAAGGCAAGTCTGGCGCAAGAGGTAACGTTCAGTAAAATGCGCAAGTTAGTGAATTAGCGTAGTTACGTCCCTTCGCCATAGCGCAACTTCGCCTGGCGTAAGTGTGCGAAGTAGCGATAGAGTAGGGCCCGTTAGTAAATCAGCGAAGTAACTTCACACTGGCGAATTTTCGCTAGCGTTACCCACTTCACCCTTTAGTAAATTTGCCCCTAAGATTTCTGCCATTTTATCCCATGCTGCTGCTAGAGTCAGTGATCCAAGCAACCAGAAAGCAGATAGTGAGAATAATATTGTGTTTTTAATTGTTCGTGGCCACATGCTCAGTTTCTAAACTCATTTAGAAACTTTTAGTGACAAAGTCTAAATTCAGACAGAATAAAACAAATTCAAATGCTTTTGAATTTACAATTTTGGGGTTGGACAGGGCCAGCTGGACAATAGGAGAAACCCTGGTGGGCCCAAAAACTAGTGGAAACTTTACTTCTCCTTTAATTGTAGAGTGAACTTTCCATTGACCCTCTATTAGGCTGTGCATATAGTAAAGCAATAGTAAAGCAAAAGTTACTCACTCCATGGTCAGAGGTCTGCGCAGGATTCCACATATGGCAAAGAAAAAGTAAAAAGAGACAATTAGTTTGGTGACTCACCACTAACCTGTTATAAACATTTAGGTGTCAGCAACAAAGCAGCTAAAATGCCAGGGAAGTGACACCATATTTTTCTCTTAATCCTAATCAGTCTGAGAAGTGCTACCATTAGAGTGTAATCCCTTGTGACTAGGACCCATTCTGAAATATATGTTTTTGTCTGTATGTCAGTTATTTTGTACCCTTATGTACAGCTCTGCAGAATAGGTTGATGCTTTATAATTGAATGCAATAATAATAATTATACTGGTGTGATCTACAGCTGATCTTATTATTGTGGCAGTGTGGCTAAGGCAGCGTCGGACTGGGGGGCCCCCAACACCATCCCAGGGCCCCCCAGCCACAAAGTCCTATCTGGACGCCCCCAACCCTCCGGGGTGCACAAGTATAACTCTTTCCATCATGTCAGTACTCAGAGAGGGAGTGCAGGGAGCGGGTCTGCGCCTACCAGGTTTTTTTCTGGTGTCCTGCCAGCCCAGTTCTACCCTGGGCTCAGGGTATCTATTTGGGCTAGGCTTAGATCATTTGAAAATTCAGGGACATAGCTAAAAAATCCATGGGCTGCACCAAATGCAATTTAATTTAAATGCAGCACTGCCAATGTCGGACTGGCCCACTGGGATACCAGGAAAACTCCCGGTGGGAACAGGTGTTAGTGGACCCTCTTGTTTAAAACATCATTGTCATTCCCTACTTCTTTATGGGAAAAATGCTTATTAATGGAATATAGTAAATGGATATGAAAGACTAGGAGAATAAAGAGGTTGAGTGAGTAGAGGAGGAATAATAGTTTGGAAAGGTCCACTGTCTAAGGTTTTCTGGTGGGTTCACAGTTTTAGGTTTTCTGTTAGGCCCAAGGTCTAAGGATTTCTGGTGGGTCCCTGGCATCCCAGTCCGACACTGAGCACTGCAATATGCCCTACTATACCTGCTATCCCACAGCTACACTCCCTTCTCAGAGACTATTATCCCACTGTTACTATAGGCACCATCTCTCCCTACTATACCTGCTATCCCACAGCCACACTCCCTTCCCAGAGACTATTATCCACTGTTACTTTAGGCACCATCTCTCCCTACTATACCTGCTATCCCACAGTCACACTCCCTTCCCAGAGACTATTATCCAACTGTTACTATAGACACCATCTCTCCCTACTATACCTGCTATCCCACAGTCACACTCCCTTCCCAGAGACTATTATCCACTGTTACTATAGGCACCATCTCTCCCTACTATACCTGCTATCCCACAGTCACACTCCCTTCCCAGAGACTATTATCCCACTGTTACTATAGGCACCATCTCTCCCTACTATATCTGCTATCCCACAGTCACACTCCCTTCCCAGAGACTATTATCCCACTGTTACTATAGGCACCATCTCTCCCTACTATATCTGCTATCCCACAGTCACACTCCCTTCCCAGAGACTATTATCCACTGTTACTATAGGCACCATCTCTCCCTACTATACCTGCTATCCAACAGTCACACTCCCTTCCCAGAGACTATTATCCCACTGTTACTATAGGCACCATCTCTCCCTACTATATCTGCTATCCCACAGTCACACTCCCTTCCCAGAGACTATTATCCCACTGTTACTATAGGCACCATCTCTCCCTACTATATCTGCTATCCCACAGTCACACTCCCTTCCCAGAGACTATTATCCCACTGCTACTATAGGCACCATCTCTCCCTACTATACCTGCTATCCCACAGTCACACTCCCTTCCCAGAGACTATTATCCCACTGTTACTATAGGCACCATCTCTCCCTACAATACCTGCTATCCCACAGTCACACTCCCTTCCCAGAGACTATTATCCCACTGTTACTATAGGCACCATCTCTCCCTACTATACCTGCTATCCCACAGTCACACT
The DNA here is from genome assembly GCF_017654675.1 of Xenopus laevis. Lineage (NCBI taxonomy): Eukaryota > Metazoa > Chordata > Amphibia > Anura > Pipidae > Xenopus > Xenopus laevis. The sequence continues at coordinate 134,934,314 of NC_054375.1, read as the reverse complement.
CCCTTCCCAGAGACTATTATCCCACTGCTACTATAGGCACCATCTCTCCCTACCGAAAAATTGCTAGAAGTGGAGAATCTACATAGGATAGTAAATGGATTTCAAAGTAATATACATTTCTAATTATTATTTTTTCACTTGTACTGATCCTCTCCATTAAAATCAAGCGCATGAACATTATTTACATAACAGATCATGTTTGAGCAGCATTATTGCCATGAACTATTCAGTTAATTATCCTGATTTTAAGTAACTAAAGGTCCTAAAAAACCAAGGATCTAGAGCTTAATGTTGTACATGGTATGTGACACTGCACCTCTACCACTTAATATGGATACAATGAATATTAAAAATTTATGTAAAAAGTTTCATAAAAGCCGGCCTTACCCATGAGGGTTTTTACGCCGCCAGTTGGCCAACACGAGATCAGCATGGACCAAGATGGGTGGCATGCCAAGCACTTCTGACAGAGTGAAGTAGGGCACAGCCAGGCACCGGGGCAGAACCTGAAAGGGCACAGTTAGTAAATGAGAATTGCCCCACCCTCTGGCTGAGAAAGATCATTTTGCAAGTGCAAAAAAACACAAACAAGAAATGATGTTAAGAAGTATGTATGAAGAGTTTCTAAGTAACCAAACAAGCTCTTTATTATTACATTCCTGTTGTATTATTACATCTCCTGGTGATTACTAATAGTCAGCAATCAGTAACACTGTCTGATTCTGAACGGTAATAGTCTGTCCGTCATCATTGGCATTGACACAGTTCAAGAAACTGCTTGGATACACTTGAGAGTCCTAATGGGGACACGGCCTCAATATTGCTGCACACCTGGTGTGTTTTATAAAGTAGCGAATTTCAGGTTCTCACCTTTACAGCCCCTTGCTCTCCATCTTGCCACACGTAGCCCATGACAATGTGACCCAGAATCAGACGGGCGAGGCGCTGCTCTCTGTGCCCTGAGAGGTACTTTAGGGACAGCTCTGGCATCTAGGAGCACAATGCAGAAATTTTAGGAGCAAAGTTCAGTGATAGAAGAACTGGGAAGACAGGTTTCCACTATACTAAATGAATGACCATCTGAAACAGGTAGGAATTAGGGGTAGGCAACAGTGGCACCTGCCTAGGGAGCAACCATTAGAAAGGGGGGTGCAGACCATGTTTTTTGTAGTCAGGCCCGACTTGCAATCAGTTGATTCTGTATTCAAATAACAGAGGGGCTGCTGTAAGATTCCATAGATAGTTATTATTACTGGGCCTGTAGGGGGAGGCTGTTTGGGCTTCTGTGTATTTGCAATGCCAGGGCATTCTGTATCCCAATCTGGGCCTGATTGCACTTTATTGCCCAGATCTACTGAACTATCAAAAGCTCATTGTCTCTTCTTTCTTTCCTATTTATATTGATCCTATTTACTGTATATTGATCTGCCACAAACTCAGCTAGATAGCATGTGGTAGTATCACTGGGCACAAAGACTGCCACCCTTGCCTTGGCACCAAAGCTATTTGGCCTGTCTCGAAAGGTCAGGAGAGACCTGATGCTGAACATACTGCAATATACTGTGCTACTCTCGCGCCCTCATGTGTTTAAAGCTTGCATTACAACTTTTCTTATTTATATTTCTTGTTCTTCAGCAATTTACACTTTTTGTACAGCATCAGTATTCTTTAGTACTGTGCAGAATAACCATGAAACACTAACCTGAATTTCAACCTGCTTAAATATAACATCAGGATCAGGTGCCCTGAGGGATGGAACTATAACTATGAGCCATGTCCCCCTTCACCTTGTCTGAGACTTCTGCAACAGCCCTGTTCCCATTCATCTTTACTGCACATGCCTCTAGAATGAAAGGGTCCTGCTCATTAACAGACATAGCTGAAACCAAGGGGGATTTTTTACGTATGCAGCCAGCAACCGCTAAAAGCGAAATACACACACAGCAGAAATATGTATGTGCCACTGCCACTAATGCCAATGTAAATGGGCACAAAGCAATATAGTTATTAAATGGCTGCTGAAAGCTTGTACATTCAATGCTTTTTTCATAATTGTGCCACTTAATGACATATATCTTAACTCAATGGATCTAAAGCCAACAACCAATACTCACTACTTATACTTCCTGATCTCTCAGCAGCATTTGACACTGTGGATCACCCTCTCCTCCTCCAGTCCAGGCCCGGACTGGCAATCTGTGGGTTCTGGCAAATGCCAGAGGGGCTGTTATAAGGTGCCATAGAAAGTCACTATTTAGTTGGCTGGTGGGGGCTGTTTGGGTCTCTGTGTGGGCTGATTGGGCCTCTTTGTACCTGAAATGCCAGGGCCTATTTCAATTCTCAGTCCGGACCTGCTCCAGTCCCTCCATTCACTTGGCCTTTGTGACACGGCCCTGTCCTGGTTCTCTTCTTACCTCACTAATCGTTCCTTTAGTGTCTTAGAGTATCATCTTCTCCCCTACCTCTTTCTTATGGGGTTCCTCAAGGCTCTGCCCCGGGCTCATTATTTTATCTCTATGCTTCCTTCATTGGCAAACTAATCAACTCTTATGATTTCCATTACCACCTCTATGCTGACAGTACTCATAGTTATCTCTCCTTTCCTGATCTTGGGTCTCTTCCTGCCTGTCTGCTAAAGCTACCTTAAATTAAACGTTTCCTAATCATATTCCAGTCTCTTGTTCCAATCAATGCATGGTTGCTTGGGTAATTTGGACCCTAGCAACCTGATTTTTGAATTGCCAAATTGGAGAGCTGCTGAATTAAAAAACGAAATTAAACAAAAACCACACATAATAAGCAATGAAACCCAATTGCAAATTTTATCAGAATATCACTCTCTACATCATACTAAAAGTTAATCTAAAGGCGAAACAAACCTTTTAACTTTTGATAGAATCCATTGAGAGAGCAGGGCTATCAATGCAGCGAGAGTGAAAAGCTAGAAACAATAGGAGGAGTGCAAGCTGGCTGGGAGCCTCACACAATCATCAGCTGATATAAATTGTTTGCCTGTGGGAAGTTTGCATTCACATATCCCCTAGGCTCACTGCTGACACTCACCTGTCTGACTGCTTCCCGAATCTGTTTATTCTTGATGAGGTTGCACAGATCTCCAGCAATGGTCATCCAAGGCTTGTAGTATTCAGGGAGCTTCTCCTTAAAGAAAAACAGACACATCTAGTAGATTAGGAGGGTGTTTGGTATTTTACAGCTCTGTCTCAGTTGGGATTCCAACATTACTACTGTCCCTCTGTGATGGGATCTAGATTTCATTGTACCTCTCTTCAGGGTGAGATCCTAACACTATACATAACTAGATATTATTACTAGTGATGGGCGAATAAATTAGACTGGTGCAAGTTTGTGGTGAATGTCTCGCAGAGGACAAAATTTGCAAAACTCCTGGGAAAATTTGGCGGCATCAAAAAAAAATTGGATGTGCGTCGGAAAAGTCGCTTGCGTCAAAATCGTTGTGCATCAATACTATATGAACGTCCATTGACTTTAACGCCCATGTCAAAATTGACGCAGGCGTCAATTTTTGAGTTTCCTGAATTTTTGGCCCATCACTAATTATTGCAACTCTTTTTAGGGTGGGATCCTAATATTGTCACAGTTCCCTCTGGGGTGGGAAACTGACATTAGTATAGTCCCCTCTGTGGCAGGATCTGGATATTATTGTACCTTTCTGTAGGGTTGGATCCTAACATTGGCACAGTCTGGCGTGGACCACTATCAGAAATAATGAGGCTCTATGGGACGATATTGTCTTGCACTCTTTTGACCAGTGAACTGACAACACAGCATGTTTATATAAACGATTGTAGTCTTTCTAAAATAAACACATAACGTTTACCAGTTCAGGGCAACAGTACATTATATCTGAATTACACTTATTTTTTTGCTGTTACTGTCCCTTTAATGTAGCAGCATCGGGATGGGATCCTCAGGGGTGGTCCTAAATTCAGTGTTATCATAAATGTGAATTCTGGGATTTGCACAAATTACTGGGGCGGGGTATGATAATAGTTCTCTGATATATGCTGGTGCTAGAACCCTGCTGTATGGATCAGTGGCCAGAGCATGGTGGGTCTGCAGTAATGTGGAGCCAATTCTCGTAGTCCTACAGTAGCATGACTTACTGCTGGGATTAATTCTATGCAAAAGGCAGAAAGCAGATAAACATATGTCTTGTCTTTGGTAGCTGTAAATCTGTTTTTGTCCCTGACTTCTGGTCTGGAGTCCTCTGACCAATCCATGTTGTGCTTAAACAATTCAGTCCCTCTGTTCTGTGCCCTAACCAAGCAAAGTTTAAGCTTTTTATCCTCACTATCCATGTTACGGTGCAGCAAGTTAATGATTTATCCTAATCAAACAGGAATTTGCAGCTTGTTTTTGCTCTTAAAATCCTAAAATTGTGTTAGGCTAAAGGCACATAGGTCATTCATTTTCTGTCCCGGTGTTTTCAGGCTGAGAACGGGCCAGTACTAGCAGTCCTCATTGAAGGGAGGTGGCAAGGGAGTTTCTCCACCCGACGACTCAAATACCTGTTAGAGAAAATACCCCATGTGCCCTAAGCAGTTTATTTAGATTGATAGCACTGGCTTCTGTCATTAACTGCTGCTGTGCGCACAAAAAGCGTAAGGCTATTCTGTATCTTCCATGAGTTTAAAATAAAATTTTACATTGTCTGATCATGTAATCCAGGCCGGGACTGAAACTTGGCATTTCAAAAAAACCGGGCCCAAACAGTCCCTGCGTGCCCAATAAATAGTGACTGTCTATGGCGTCTTACAGCAGCCCCTCTGGTATTTCCCAGAAACTGTCTGAGCCTGGCATTGGGATCTATAAGTGGTGTCTGTTATTTATTTGTCTGTACAGCCATTTTCTAGCTGTCATAGGCTCTAATAATAATGTAACTATCAGGTCCAGGTGCAGGCAGAGCAGCCAGGTCCCCCACCCGCATCTAATTCTCATTGGTGCAAGTGTCCAGATAACCTCATGGGGGTGCAGGCCCGGGTGCAGTCTCACAGCCCTGGTAGTTCTGCCCCCAGGGGTCTAATTTATATTTCATAATGCAGCTGAATGTGGGACCAGGGAGGAGCAGTCGTTTTCCATAAGAGGAAATGAAAGAGGCTTTACTGGCCCTTTAATATATAATTCACACACTATAGATGAAAAGGTTTTCCCTTGAATGAGGAAATCTTTATTTCTCAGGAATGAGGAAACACTATGTTCAGACACCTGTCTCCTTAGTATGATTAGCCAATAGCTGGGTCATTAAGGGTCAGGACACACACTCAGATTCAGGGAGATTAATCGCCCAGAGACAAATCTCTGTTTCTTTGGGGCGATTAATCTCCCCAAACTGCCTCCCCTGCCTTGCCGCCAGCTAAAATGTAAATCGCCGGCGTGATGGCACTCGGCGCGATTCGTTTTCCGACGTCGCCCGAAGTTGCTAATGAGTGACATTCACCCTGGTAACTACTGGAGGGTGCTAGGAGCTTTAATTGTACAATAGCAGGAGGGATGCCAACAGGAGATACACTTTCAGTAATTAATCTAGCTCAACATGCACACATAATACCATGTGAAAATAAAATCAGCATATCTAACCTTTCTCTAGGAATACATTATTACCCTATGAGAACCAGTTCTTTAATATCCATAGATTTATAAAAGGGGTGGTTCTCCTTTAAGTTAACTTTTATTTAGTTATAGAATGGCCAAATCTAAGAAACTTAACTCATCTTCATTATTAGTTTTTTTATATTTTTTCATTCTATGCCTTCTTCCACTGTCTCTTTCCAGCTTTCAAACAGGGGTCACTCATCCTTCTATTTGGGCCCTCTCCTATTCATATTCCAGTCCCTTATTCAAATCAGTCCCTGGTTGTTATGGTACTTTGAACCCTAGCAACCACATAGTTAAAATTGCAAACTGGAGAGCTGCTGAATAAAAATCTAAATAACTAAAAAAAAATGTATGATGTATAGTTACAGCAGAAAAACTGACTTAATAATTCGTTTTAAATTAAAAAAAAAGAGTATAAAAAAACAAAAACAGAACAATCAAGTCAGTGGATAAAAAAAAAAATTAAAAATTGTGTTTCCATAGATTTTAAATGAGTTTGATAGTTTGATAGTTCTCACCAGTGGGTCCTGGAGAATAAATCCATATTGTTCAGACACATAGAACTCCTTGGGATTAATATCTTGATTCTCCATTCAGGCACAGAATGTGACAGAGTGTCTTGTGTCCCCAGTCCAATGTTATAGAGCAGATCCCTCAAGCCTTTATATACAGACCAGGTGCTGCCTGAGGGGCAGAGTCAAAAGAGTCAGAGTGATAGGCCCGGAGCAGATGGGCCGTCCCAATTTAGTTATTAAATCCAGGGATTTCTGAGACATGTAAATACGACTCCAGGTTATTAGTAAATGTTGACAAAAGGCAGAAAAGAGAAGTAATGTCTGTTCCACTCTGTGCTCTTGTGAGCTTATAACCACATGATGACAAGGACATAGTGGAGTTTCCCAGTGGTCATTTGGGTTCTTCTCTGCTTAGAAAATGTCAAGATTTCTAGCAGATACGTGATGGTATCACTGCCCGACCCATCGCCATGTAGAAGTGAAACTGGGCATTTTTTCAGGGCCACAAAGGCATTTGCTTCCTGGAAACCACAAAAACAAAAACATTATCTGAAATGCCAACAAAGTAACAGCATTATGTTACTAATGATATCTTATTATGCCTAAAATTGATACGTCCCCCTTTACATCCGACTACTGATCTGACAAAAAGGTGAACCTACTAAAAACAGCCAATTTAGCCATTTTTACACTTCATGACTGTGGCTCTGGGATAACAAGTGTAGTAGTTCCTATAGTAGCAGTGAGATAGTAGTGTGACTGTGGGATAGCAGGTATAGTAGGCAGAGATGGTGCCTATAGTAACAGTGGGATAATAGTCTCTGGGAAGGGAGTGTGACTGTGGGATAGCAGGTATAGTAGGGAGAGATGGTGTCTATAGTAACAGTGGGATAATAGTCTCTGGGAAGGGAGTGTGACTGTGGGATAGCAGGTATAGTAGGGAGAGATGGTGCCTATAGTAACAGTTGATAATAGTCTCTGGGAAGGGAGTGTGACTGTGGGATAGCAGGTATAGTAGGGAGAGATGGTGCCTATAGTAACAGTGGATAATAGTCTCTGGGAAGGGAGTGTGACTGTGGGATAGCAGGTATAGTAGGGAGAGATGGTGTCTATAGTAACAGTAGGATAATAGTCTCTGGGAAGGGAGTGTGACTGTGGGATAGCAGGTATAGTAGGGAGAGATGGTGCCTATAGTAACAGTGGGATAATAGTCTCTGGGAAAAACACATGAAGCTTGGTAAATAACTGATAAGTGACTGTGTGTTAAAGAGCTGTTTTCAAAGCCAGGCAAAGTACAAAGACTTAAAGTAAACTGTAACCATGATTGAAGTGCTCTTGTCAAAGCTTAACCTTTGCTCTAATCCCCCAAATAATAAGAAGTAGTAATAACAATAGATATGTAGCCTTACAGAGTATTTGCTTTTAGATAGGGTCAGTGACCCCCCATTTGAAAGCTGAGGAAGGTAAATAATTAAAAAACGGAAAAAAAAATGAAGACCAATTGAAAAGTTGTTTAGAATTGGCCTTTGGATATCATATAGAAGTTAACTGTAAGGGCTGATGAGTTAAACATAAGGAGAGGCTGAAGCTGGACATTTTTGTAACTGTTACACAGTCAGCTGATAAATTCTATAAGCGGAAACTCTTCTGGCTTGTGACTGAATTGCACATTATTGGGGAATTCTGAAGTGATAACAGAACTAAAACAATGAGATTTTTATCATCTATAACAGTGATCCCCAAACAGTGGCTCACAAGCAACATGTTGCTCATCAATTCTTTGGATTCTTTGCTTTCTCAAAAGAACCGAAACCCTAGTAAGACGGGTGAATAACAATATTATCAAAAATGTTACATGTGCCAGTAACCCTAAATATTATTTTGGCAAAAACGATTAACTGGTTGGTGCCAGGGTAAGGACTACAATAAGCATTTGAGGTCTTGCTGGGGAAGACACTGAGAATACTGGTTCTTCGAGACCCCCATATACAGGCTGATAAAAGCTGCCGACAGCTTATTGACCTCCGACGAGCGTCCCCGTTTGACATCTGCCCGAAAGTCGGCCAGATGCTGATCGGGCAGGGTAAAAAAAAAAACGTAGGATCACGTCCTCATCTGTTCATTGATGTGGTCCAACGATCCGACCACCCGGATCACCTCCATTCTGATCCGATTGTTGGGCCCTAGGGCCCACGATCGGATGAGCCCGATATCGCCCACTTCAATGTGGGCTTATCGGGGAGAGATCCGCTCATTTGGTGATATGTCCACCTTTAGAAAATTGTTTATCCCAGGTGCTCCAGTGAAGAACAAGATATGTAAAGCAAAGTACTCAAAGCAACTGGCTGGCATGGGGCACTGGCAAACAGCGGAGTCACATCCTGCTCAGTAGGACTGGAGTCTGCCCAGTAGGACTGGAGTCTGAACACATCCTGTGTTCTTGGATGTTTTCCAACCAAAACAGATCTCAGGGCATAGCTGCTTCTTTTTTAAAGAAGGAGTCATTTTAAAGGAGAAGGAAAGATATTGCCAATAGATTAGTCACAATAGTGCAAGCTATAAGACTATTTATTCTGCAGAATGCTTTACCATATCTGAGTAACAGCTCTAGAAGCTCTCTCTGTTTGTTTAGTATAGCAGCAGCCATATTAGCTTGCTGTGACATCACTTCCTGTCCAAGTCTCTCCCTGCTTGGTTATAGCTCTGGGCTCAGATTACAGCAGGGAGGGAGAGAGGAGCAAACTGAGCATGCTCAAGCCCTACCCTAGAGGTTTAAGCTGGAAACAGGAATGTGGTGTTTCTTTTGACAGAGGACTCAGAGCAGCATTACTTTGAGGGTTTACCGATATATTTATATAGACCTTTCTGATAAAGCTTAATTTTAGCCTTTCCTTCTCCTTTAACTTGGGGTGCCAAGTGGTTATATTTACTTACCTGATCCCCAGGCTGGTGCTCCTATCAGCAGAAACTGGCACCGACCCGTGATTCATCCAACGAGTACCACGGAGAGATCCTCTTCCTGCTACTTTGCTCTTCAAAATTTCCCAGGGCTGACGCCGGGGCAGTAGAACTAAATAACCCGACTTCTTCGTTAAAGTTTGCCTTTTCACTCTACTGTGCACATTGGCGTTTCAGTGGAAAACATTCGTTTCTGGAGGGGGGGGTGGGGTGGACTGGAGTATCGGCAAGAGGTTCAACATTTTGTTCAGAACCTCACCTATGAAGGTCCAACTTTTGTTCAGGGCCCCCTTAGCTTATAGAAACATAGCGTATCAGTCACTCGGCCATAATTCCAAAACTATTTAGGGCAACAAATACACAGTCACCCCAAATCTCACCCTGACCTTCAAAACTGAAAAACAACTGGCTGGCATGGGGCACTGGCAAACAGCGGAGTCACATCCTGCTCAGTAGGACTGGAGTCTGCCCATGGCTGTGTTCTTGGATGTTTTCCAACCAAAAAAGATCTCAGGGCATAGCTGCTTCTTTTTTAAAGAAGGAAAGTCATTTTAAAGGAGAAGGAAAGCTATTGCCAATAGATTAGTCACAATAGTGCAAGCTATAAGACTATTTATTCTGCAGAATGCTTTACCATATCTGAGTAACAGCTCTAGAAGCTCTCACTGTTTGTTTAGTATAGCAGCAGCCATATTAGCTTGCCGTGACATCACTTCCTGTCTGAGTCTCTCCCTGCTTGCTTATAGCTCTGGGCTCAGATTACAGCAGGGAGGGAGAGAGGAGCAAACTGAGCATGCTCAAGCCCTAGCGCTGGAGGTTTAAGCTGAAAACAGGAAGTCTGATACAGAAGCCCATGAGTACACAATAGAAGGAAAGAAATGTGGTGTTTCTTTTGACAGAGGACTCAGAGCAGCATTACTTTGAGGGTTTACTGATATATTTATATAGACCTTTCTGATAAAGCTTACTTAATTTTAGCCTTTCCTTCTCTTTTAACTTGGGGTGCCAAGTGGTTATATTTACTTACCTGACCCCCAGGCTGGTGCTCCTATCAGAAGAATTGTGATTTGGGGTGAAAACTTAAGCAATGTCTTAGATATTGTTAGAATCGGGCCTGTATCTGTAACACTTATGTGGGAAGGGAAAGGATCCCTGAACAAAGGTTGGATCTCCAAGGAGGACTTGAGTGGAGAAAGGCAGACAGGCATCATGAATTTTTTATTGTAGGGTTGAGGGTGCAGGTGTCCTTAGCGAGACATTATCACAGTCAGATGTTAGCGGCCATATGTCAGAGGGGCTTCTGGAAGTTGCCATAGACTACTTATTGGGCTGGTGGGGGTCTATCTAGGTCTCTGTAGTTGAAATGCCAGGGTCCCATAATTTGAATATAGGAAGTTTGTGGGTACATTTTACTCTCAGCAAGACCCTATCAGAGGCGTGTAATGACCACTGCAAAGCAAGGATCAGGTAGCATTGGCAATGTTTAATGCTAGGAGAAAATAAAGAGCAAAACATTTTCTTCTATCATCAAAACGGCACAAGATCATTTTCCCAACCTGCTGCTAAAAAGCAGATCAAATAAATTAACATATGTACAATTCCTTTTACTAAAATAACATTTTCCATTTAAGGGGTCAATAGGATTATTAAAGCGTGGATTAAAAATAGACTTTATCTGTGTCGGAGTTAAGGTAAAACAGTATTTCTATAGCCTAGGATGCCATTTACAGAGTAATCGGACTGTATTTATACAAACAAAAGGGGTCCATAATCTCAAGCAACACGAGACGTCAGACAACTCAGAAGTTTAGTGTTCAGCACATGTTCTTAGCAGGGAAGTTGAGATCAGATGTGGTGGCTGAAGGTGCACTGCAGAGGTTCATACACAGCATAAAACTGATGGAATCCATCTTTAACTGCACAGTAGACTTCTCCCACTGATTAGTCTGAGTCCTGTCCCAAACGCCACAGGAGAAATAACACAACGACAGGTGTGCACTGTGCTGTACAGATTTGCATTCAACTCTTAATAGTGCATTTTTGGCACTTGAGGGTTAGGAGGATGGAGTGCAGAATTGGCACATTCCCTGCTGGAATTATCTTAGATCCATCATGGTGACATCCTGCTCCGTCACTGAAACATGGCCCCCGGCCTGTGGGAGGAAAAAAACAAACAAACAAAAAAAAAAAAAGACGAGTGATTAAAGCAACGGTGACGTTTACAGACTGGCCAAAATAGGAGAGATCATTTCTCCCGTGCCAACTGCAGGAACCAATAAATACCATATTTGCGAGGCTACAACAATCCAAACTCCTAGTCTGAATTACTGAGCAGTGCTCTATAGTTACCAGGGCCTAGATGCTTGAGAACTGTTGCACCTTTAAAAGGGGAAGTTCACCTAAAATAAAAGGCTTTATTTCTCTGGTCTATTAATTCATAGCATATCCACTGCACCCGCAGCTGGACTTTGATGCTCACAGAGATAATAATAAATAGACATCACTGTTGCCACTATAGTCTATAGAGCATTTTTTTTGATTTACACTCACAGCTGCCCTTTAAAAGATAAATCCAGTCTCATGTTTATGCTCAAGCTAAGCAGTCTTATTGGGGTTGTCAGACCACCAACAGGAGCACCAAGGATGAGCTTAAATGGCACCTATCACAGCCAAAATCAAACACATATTAACAATCTTTATATAAAGAATGATGCGATCCGCATCGGAGCTCACCCAGTAGCGCTGTGCTTTCCTGGTCGCAGCCCGTACGAGACGCCGGCCACTTCCCGCCGGTATTCAGTGTAGAGTAGACAGTATTCTCGTCACTATCGGCGCTGATCCAGGACACGGCACACAGACAACAGCGTCAATGCAAAAGGTTGGCTTTATTTGAACACACACATGCGGTTGTGGATTACAGCGGTGGATACACAAGGCTGTCTGACTTACGCGTTTCTTGCCGGATCCCCCGGCACTTCCTCAGAGTGAGGAAGTGCCGGGGGATCCGGCAAGAAACGCGTAAGTCAGACAGCCTTGTGTATCCACCGCTGTAATCCACAACCGCATGTGTGTGTTCAAATAAAGCCAACCTTTTGCATTGACGCTGTTGTCTGTGTGCCGTGTCCTGGATCAGCGCCGATAGTGACGAGAATACTGTCTACTCTACATATTAACAATCTGACCAGTACAACCTAAACACGTTTAATCAAACCACATATTAGTTTTTTGAAAAAAACTGCAGGTTTTAAAAAAAATCCCTTACTTTGTCAAATGGGTTCTTTCACTGAGGGAGGCCATACTGTGACTATAACAGAGACTCTAATATGCAAATTTCAGGAGCATTGTCAGATTGTAACACTGCTTTGAGTATTCTACCCAGAATGCCTTGTTTAAGTAAAGTCCCCCACTAGAAGTATCAGGAGATTTCCCTATCTTGTCCCCTGCTGGTAAAGTCATTATGCAAATGAAGGGCACACAGTAACTTCCAGCAGGTGGCAGCACTACTGAACAGCAGCTAACACAGAGGTTTGGTTGATTTGAAAATAGCTTAGAAGGGTTGATAAGCAACAAGGAATTTCAACTGAGCATGTGCGAGATTTCAGAGCTACAGTTGGCTGGGAAGATATAGGTAGGAGGAGCCAGTGAAATCCAAGATGGCTGCCTCAGCTAGAACTGCAGGGGAGATAGGGGAGATCTTGCAGAAGGAACAGTGAGCTGATCATTTACATTATACAAACAATTCTGTTTTAAAAATCGGATTTCTTGAACTTTCACATAGTGTATTTACTTAGTAAATGATTTTGGTCATGATTGGTGCCCTTTAACCTTCCCGATTTTGGCACTAGTCTCACGTCTTTCATGCAACACATAAAAATACTCACAGAAAACAGAGGCGGCTCTTTGCAGTGGGGGTGAAATCCCTTCTGCCGGCACTCGCCGATCTCCTTCATGCCGTAATCTGTCAGTTTAAAGAATCCCGTTCTGTAGAACGAATCCAAAATCTTTATTATAGAGGGAAAGCTCTCTCAAATGCACAAAAACAAACAAAAAAACCTTCCAGTTTCTGTCAATTACTACCCCCCCCTCCCCAAGAGGATGATGGCTCTTTTTTTTAGCCTCAAAATGGCCTTGGATTTGGCATTACCCCTAAATCTATATCACCCACTGCATTAAGGGGCACATGCTCCGCAGTCTAAAGACCCTCACAGCACGAGGCCAGAAAACGATGTAATAAGCAACTGCCTTTTATTGTTCCACAGAACCAGAACAATATATCAGTGTACAATCCGGGATGCTTTAGAGAAGTGCTGCCCAACTGTTTCCATCTAGTGAAGGAATGAGGCGGTATCCTGACATTATAATAAAAATCTCTTTGAAGGCAATTGTTGGCTTGTGGACCCTTCAGTTGGACATCCCTGCATTATGGCACCATCTTATAAAAAAAGAAAGAAAGATCTGCTAGTTTGTCAAAGGTCCCTAAAAAAGCAGATCTTTGCCTGATTTTCTTTGCCTGATTTTCTTTGCCTGATTTTCTTTGCCTGATTTTCTTTGCCTGATTTTCTTTGCCTGATTTTCTTTGCCTGATTTTCTTTGCCTGATTTTCTTTGCCTGATTTTCTTTGCCTGATTTTCTTTGCCTGATTTGGTCACCTATATAGAGCGGGCCAAAAGGCCTCTGTTATAATCAAATTGTTTCATAGATCATAAAGGCCTGCATCAACACACATCGTTTTTCAAACCTGCCCAGATATTTATCGGGGAGTCTGCTAGGAAGGGCCCATACATGGGCAGAGAAACGGACAAATTGGTCTGAAGGGAAGCAATTTGGGAGCTTAAATCTCTATGACCAGTTTTATGGAGAATCTGCTTTTCCAATGCATCAATGTGAGCAGCTCGCTGCGCTGCAATTCGGAGCAGTTATCTAGGTCTCCATCTTCCCACCAGGTAATAAAAGGGGAGACAGCAGGACTAATGGCACCTTTGTCACGTACATAATAGCACCAAGGACACAGTCTCAGCCCTCAAGAGCCTAATTGTAAACATAAAAATAACCTTGGCATCTCTTCTAGATCAGTTAATAACACAGTCTGCGACAGATAAAGAAATTTCCTCTTTTGTAGCTTTCCACTTAAAATATCTAACCAGCATCTATTGTTCTTATTTAAAGTGGAAAGTCACAAAAATGGAAATGTCCCTATCTGTAGCAGACTGTGTTAGTAACTGATCTAAATGGCAACTAACATAGCAGTGATCCCCTTATGAGTGATAAACAGTTATGCAATTATATATATCTGACCCCAAGCAGGTTCTTCGGAGAAATGGAAACCCAGAGAGACGCGTGTGGTTTAGGAATACTGCCAAGAAAAGCCTACGTAGAGGCCTATACATACTCTTGGAATTTGGGCGAGCAAACAATGGCGATGGATTCTGGAAGCATCATCTGATAAGAGCAGTGAGTGTGAAGGTCCACGCTGGAGAGGAAGGCGGTTTGGGTGGGATGGGTCTGCACAGGGAGAAGAAATACATTGCTCAGTCATTGTTGCTTCATTCTGCTTAAAGGGGAACTAAACCCTTAAAATTAATATGGGTATAAATGAATATGGCTAAACATGCCATATTTTGTATTTTGAACTTATTGCACCAGCCTAAAGTTTCAGCTTTTCATTAGCAGCAATGATCCAGGACTTAAAACTTGTCACAGGGGGTCACCATCTTGGAAAGTGTCTGTGACGCTCACATGCTCAGTGGGCTCTGAGCAGCTGTTGAGAAGCTAAACACAATAATGCTTTTCTACAAGCTCTTGTAATGACCAAGGTGGCTTTAAAGATTAGGTTCCACTGTACGACCTGATCATGAGAGGCTGCTGTTTTTGGTTTTTTTTCTTGAAGATACTAACAATTACATTTATTGAGAAGTCCCATTTTATTCCGCTGCATTCTCTGTAGCATCTACACAAGTACATATAACACTCAGGGCTTGGGCTGCTAACCTCTTCCTCAGCAATGGTTATTGCAGCTTTTGGGAATATCTTTGTACATGTTTCTCATGCGCAAGTATCACATAGAGCCAATATTACGAGTGTAACCTGTTTTAAATTAGGGGTGGGAAGGGGACAACATTTTTTACGTCCTTTTGTGACAAAAAGTCACGCAATTTGCCTCCCCATCCCTAATTTGCATATGCAAATTAGGATTCAGTTCAGATGGGCAGAAGGACTCGACCGAATCCTGCTGAAAAGGGCGAATCCCTAACCGAATCCTGGATTCGGTGCATCCCTACTTAACGGTGTCTCCTACCTACACCACTTCAGCCATGCTGCAATAAAGAAAGGTGGTCTTGTGGATGGAGCAAGGACAAAAAAAGCTGGGACACAGCTTATTGGGTTTTTTCCCTGTCCCCCAGCTCAGCATCACTAGGGATAAGAGACGCTACTAAGAGACCAAGTTGAATAATGGGTGGGAAAACTATGACTGTCACTTTACAATGCAGCATCTGTGATCGCTTCTCGGCCTTTTGGCTAAGATCAAGTGTAGTACCTTCTTATGATCCTATGTGAGGATGTGGAAACACTTGGTCTTTGGACCACTAAGATCATGTGTAGTCAGATCCGCTTTATCCGATGGAATAGGCCGACGAAGTGGAAGCTTGACCAAAGCGATGCACAGTGATCCTTTATGGAGAAGTGCTTGACCCACTTATTTTTGGGTCTTGCATAATACACACCCACACTTAATCTTGCTTCACTTCCCATATCCCCAGCTGCTTGGCTAAGGGGGGAAATCTTCTCTCCACTACTCCTATCCTCTTCTTTCTTTTTGCCGGCCGCCAGCCGGAGCTCTAACAAGGCAATCAATGGCATTTCACCGCTCTCTCCAGCACCCTTTTTGTGTCTGGTTTGAGCACCCTGGATGGGGTCATAGTCCCTTTGGCTAGACTCGCAGGCCATTACATGCCCTGGGGGAAGCTTCGGCAGAACCCAGGGTAGACGGGACTCCCCCTAGCTTCAACGAAGGGGAGTCCAAACGAACCCAATCCCCTTTGGGGGGCGGGGATGGTGGGCCCTCCCTAGCTTCGGCGAAGGGGGACCCACCCTCTCAAGCTGTCCGTGGGCGGTGCCTGGGACACTTGGGCAACAGAGCCCATGCCTTCGGGTAGGACCTCGGAAGGATGATTCAATATCATATGTGATTCCTCTACTGATCTGAATTGTCCACTCCAACAACTCTCTCCTTTTATCCTGTCACTACAGAAAATACAAGAAATACATCTTCTGTCACTACTACACCTGTATGTTCCTGCACCAGCCATTGCAGTTAGGACTGGACAAACTGAATACAAAAGATCCTAGGACGACTTTTCATTACGAGGAAGTCAAAAAATGTTTATGCAGTTTTCTTCCCCCTCTTGTTTCCATAATTTACATATGCAAATTAGAGTTCAGAGTCAGTTCAGTTCAGGATTAGCTGAATCCTAAAATAGTGGATTTGGTGCATCCCTAGTTGCAGTATAGTCAGCTATAGCAGCAGGATCATAGATGAAGGGGGAAGAGGAAAGAAAAAGTAATGCCATACGTGTATCCAGCCGAGTGTGATGAGTCCTTGTTGGTCCTGTATTAGAAACAGTTCCTCTTCGCTCTCTGTGTTGCAGTAATCAGGGCCCCCTGACTGTTTGGGTACAATGACGTGTGTGACTGTGAATTCATTCTGCATCTGGTATGAGAGAAACAGTGTGTGGTTAACTCTGCATGGGGTACGTATAAAGGGCCTGAGAAAGGAAAATTGTTGTACCCTTAAATATTAAATGCATTAGGGACGAAAAACATTTGCACGACTTGGCTAAACCTACTTTGAAACTAGATGTGGATTATTAAATGAAATGCAGGAGAAATCAGGATTGTGCATATGTACAGTTACAAGCAGAATTGAGTCCCCACAATGGCTAACAGTGACTTATGTCAACAATGTTTTAGTCTTTACTGGTACCTTGATACCGCAGGCTCAGAATGCACATTCCTCCTGCGCAAAGGGTGAATCCAAAGGACACCACCTTGCAAATAAGGGTGCAAGATATGGTCATGCTTAAAGGAGAGGGAAAGGTTTAAATTAAGTAAGCTTTATCAGAAAGGTCTATATAAATCCACCAGTAAACCGTCAAAGTAATGCTGCTCTGAGTCCTCTGTTAAACAAAACACCATATTTCTTTCCTTCTATTGTGTACACATGGGCTTCTGTATCAGACTTTCTGTTCTCAGCTGAAACCTCCAGGGCAGGGCTTGAGCATGCTCAGTTTGCTCCTTTCTCCTCCCTCTCTGCTGTAACCTGAGCCCAGAGCCACCTGCCTCCCATATATATATCTATCTGAGCAGCCTTAGATCATGACAGAAAAACTAAATCTAGCAAATGTAAAAAGAAGCAATATATTGCACAGCAACCAGTTGCAAAGCACTAGGCTGAGGCAAGGCACAATGCATCAGGATGGAGACGCCTATTGGTGACACGGTATATTGCACTTTGTATAACTTTTAAGCACTGTGCGCCAGTTAATTATAAATTTTTTTTAAGATTTAATTTTGCATGTTTTTAAAATTAACAAACTGTTGAGACAGTACTAAAGGAGAGAGAAAGGAAAGGAAGGAAAGCAATACAAAGTGAGGCAAAGGCACCAAATTAAAGAATTTAAGAAGGAGATGTTAAACAATCAGATATTTTGCAGTTCAAGCCAAGTACCCCATATAGCATTACATTTCTCTGGACAACCTCGTGCTAGGTAAGTAAATTTTTGACTTGTAAGGGAATCATTTTCATAGCCAAATTTTGCCTAAATCGTATGGGAGGAGGGGTCAAGAGATTTCCAGTGCATTAGGATAGCCTTTTTGGCATTATATAGCATATTCTGGAATAGGCCCCCCTTGACTGCGCTGAAGCGTGCCGCACCTGCCATAGTCCCGACGAGCTGAAGTCCCAAAGCCACAAAAAAAGACCCGAAGCAATGGAAGCAGCCCAAGTTGAAATCCTGAAGCCACGAGTTCAATTCTACTGAACACCAATGTGTGTTTTTTTTAATTTTATTAAACCCCTGGCCACCAATGTATTATTTTAATACTCTATAGGCCCCTGCCACCAATGTTTTTTTAAAAAAATATTCTCTGGGGCCTCAATGTTACTTTTTTAACTTGTAAACTAAGACCCTGGTGCCAAAGTTTTTTTTAAAAAACAAAACCCGTTACCATTTTTAGCACTGATGTCTGTGTGGTCGTTTAATTATGGTGTGGGGAGGCCCCCGAAAAATTTGTTGTAAGGGGCCCCGTGATTTCTAATGGCGACACGGACCACAAAATACAACACAGTGCCTAAAGTCAGCTAAAAGAAGGTTGCCAAGAAAGTGGACAAACAAAAAGCAGAGGACAGGCAGTAACAACGTGTCCAAGTTCCTACCAATTTCCCACAGAGAATGCCACAGGTCTCCACCCCTCTCTGCGTGTTATTCTCCGACAGTTGCAGGAACTTGCAGCACACATCTCGTGGTATCTTTACATGGCGCAGCCCATCGCTGGTAACCCCTAAACACAAACATGATGTTATTACAAAAGGCTATTTATGCTTATATACATCCAACTCCCTTTTCCAAAACGTACTCCTACCACAAGCTTAAGAGGCAGGCTCTTTCTTCACAAGTATATGTACCATTAAAGGGTATGTAAAGGCATAAAATCCCATTTTTTACTTTCTTTAATGAAAAAGAAACCTATCTTAATATGCTTTAATTAAAAAATGTGTACCGTTTTTATAAGAAACCTGACTGTATGCAGTGAAATTCTCCCTTCATTTACTGCTGTGGATAGGAATTGTCAGATGGTCCCTAACTGCTGAGCAGGGAAACAATCATACTTATGAACAGCAGGGGGAGCCCCCGCCTTACTTCCCAGCCATGCAGAACTCAAGCAGCTTTGTTTGTTTCCCTTTAGAGCAGTCGGCGACTTTGTATTGGATTTTATTTTTGCCTTTACATCCCCTTTACTGTTTCCAGCTCCAGCTGCATGGAGCCAGATTTAACAGATAAACTGGGATTCTATTTGGAGGATTATTTTGCTGCAGCCACTGGTTCTGCAAAGTTGGAGAAAGTTTGTATTAAACAATACAAAATAATTTATGATGATCCCTAAGCAGCCCAGACCACACGGAGCATGTGCACAGTCTTGGTCTTGCAAAGATGTTTAACAAAGTTACAAGATGGTGACCCCCTGTGGCCAACATTGAAAGCATAATCATTTGTTTGATTAGTCTTGTGGTGCAGTAAGTTCACGTTTATGTTTAGTATACAAAATACAGCATTTCTAGCCTTATTCTATTTTAGACTTTACTTCCCCTTTAAATTAATTATTTACATTTCTATTCTGCATCTCTTCCTATCTGGTTGCTGGAGTCAGTGATGTCCATAAACCCGCAAGCAGTTCCATTGTGAGGCAAGATATTAAATGTCATCATAATATGTTATGTATTAATTTTCTTTTTATTCACGCACTCTCCGGTCCATCTTTAGACCTGTAATTTAAACTACTGTCTGGTTGCTAGTGGATGTAAAGCCCTAGCAACTACTTTAATTAATTAAGTGCCATAGTCCCACTTTTGCTTGCACAGGAGAGTGCCATACCTGGTACTCACAATATAGCCCTGTTATATTATACATTGATTAACTAAAATAGAATCAGATGCACAATCTTATGGGTAATGGAAGACAGTGTGTTTTGTCAGCAGAGCGATTTCCAGCTCTGCAGGAAGGGATTAAATGCTCCAGATCAGCCCCATAATTAATTTGTGTGACAATCACCTGGGACCACAGGAGCACTTGTGTCAGGCAATTGTCACTGCTCTGTCAGCTGCATATTTGAGTACACCTGCAGGTCCAGACAATAGCCATAGAAAATAATTGGAGGGCTTTGTTCATTGACTGCTGACCTGATCATACCTTGAGTGCCAAAACAACAGGAATCGTTCCTTCTATTACCCGAAAATATATTTTTAAATAACATACCCAATACTAGTTAAAGGGATGTTCACCTTTAAGTTAACTTTTAGTGTGTCATGCAACTCTAAGCAACTTTTCAATTGGTTTTCATTATTTTTTATATTTTTTGAATTATTTGCCTTCTTCTTCGTCTTCTGACTTTTTCCAAGTTTTGAATGGGGGGTCACTGGTACCTCCATCTAAAAACAAATGCTCTGCAAGGCTACAAATGTATTGTTATTGCTACTTTGTATTAGTCATTTCTATTCATGTCCTCTACTAATCATATTCCAGTCTCTTAATCAAAACAGTGCATGGTTGCTAGGGTAATTCGAACCCTGGCAACCAGATTGCTGAAATTGTAAAACGGAGAGCTGCTGAATAAAAAGCTAAATAACTGAATAACCATACATAATGAAAAATAAAATAGTCTCAGAATATAACTTTCTACATCAGAGATCCCCAACCTTTAGAACCCATGAGCAACATTCAGAAGTAAAAGGAGATGGGAGCAACACTAGCATGAAAAATGTTCCTGGGTGCCACATAAGGGCTGTGGTTGGCCATTTGGTAGCCCCTATGTGGATTGTCAACCTACATTGAGGCTCTGTTTGGCAGTGCACCTGGTTTTTAAGCAGCCAAAACTTGCCTGGAATTCAAAAATAAGCTCCTGCTTTGAGGCCACTGAGAGCAACATCCAAGGGGTTGGAGAGCAACATGTTGCTCACAAACTACTGGTTGGGGATCACTGCTCTACATCATGCGAAAAGTTAACTCTAAGGTGAACAACGCCTTTAAGGTTAAGGCCAAACAGGGCCGAACTGAGCCTGCTGAAATCCACAGGCCGATTTCAACCTCTCACCACAAGCAGTATCGTCATCTTCTTCTTCTTTTTGTGTTAGCTCCAGCGCAAACACACTCTATGGATTTCATAGAAGAAAAGTGAGACTGCATTTCACACCAAAATCTGCAGAGAGTAGATACAGCTCATAGTGAGTGGGTGAAATTGGCCTGCGGATTTGAGCAGGCTGATTTCAGCCCTGACACAATTACTGATTCAGTAATCTCTCTGGTTGTAAGATCTCCAGGATGAAAACAGTCATTACTTACCACTACTATTACTGCCATAAGAGGAAGGTTTCAATGATCGGTCTACAGCAGGTGGATGTGGCTGTACAGTTCCATATGAAGGGAGCAGTGGAGTGACAGGGGGCTCATTCACGCCAGGTATGAGAGGGCTCCCAAGTGGCTCAGCTTCAGGCTCATCTTTAGAAAACTGATGTAAGATTCGGAGTCGCTCGGCTTCCAGCTCCTTCCTGCGCATCATTTCCTCAAAGGCCTGAACCTGTTCCTGCTGCTCCTGTTGCTGCTTCAGGAGAGCCACTCGTTGCTTTTCTGCATCAAGTTGCTGCTGCAGAGCTAGACGGCGGGCGCGTTCTTCCTCTTCCTTCCTCTGATCAGAGCACAAGAACAACACATGGTCACTTCATGCCAAATGCGAAATCTTTAGAGTTGTGAACAAACAAAATAAAACTTGCAGCACAGCATCTGCAGTTTGGAGCCTGTTTGTTCACAACTCTAAAGATTTCGCATTTGCACCAGCCTCTACCTGGGACAGAGGCCGTGACACGGGCATTCACCGTGACCGAAAGGTACAAAAATCTCTCCCCACTTCATGCCAAACACCAGATCAGTAAAGTATAATTTTAGGGGTAACAGCATACAGGGCGTTTTACCCGCCACTGTCATCCAACAGAAAACAGTGAAGGACAAAAGGCCACTGTCCTTCATCTTGATACTAATACATGAAAAGTTACTAATTAAATGGACACAAAGCAGTGACCAGTGGATTCGCCAGCAAAATGCACCATGTATTTAATAAAGCACTTTAAATTCAATATTATCAGGGCAGTGATAGACAGGGGCACTTTGATCACCGCTGTGCTTTAATGGAGAGAGATGGTGGTCAAAATGCAAATGGGTCATTAGCCTTAGAGTATTTTATATACACTATAATTAGGATTTACTTGAAAACGTATTGAAATGTTCTTTACAGAAGCTTTTTTTCCCTCTGTGTGAGAGCTGCCATATTTGCTGCACTGATGAGGAATGATGAAATCTCATCACTGGACTATGGCTATGGCAGAATGCTTTATCAGCGTCACAGACTTTCAGTCATGAAAGTAATTTGATCTAAAGTAACAGTAACATCAAAAAATGAAAGTCTTTTAAAGTGATAAAAATATAATGCAGTGTTGCTTTGCGCTGATAAAACTGGGGTGTTTGCTTCAGAAACACTTCTATTGTTTATATAAATAAGCTGCTGTGTAGCAATGGGGGCAGCCATTCAAAGGAGAAAAGGCTCAGGTTACACAGCAGATAAGCTCTGTAGAACATAATGGTGTTATCTGTTATCCACTATTTAACCTGTGCCATAAAGCCTTTTTTCAAGGGGTTGACCCCTAAAGCTTGTGCCAACTCTGCTGGAATAAATGTTCTAAAAGGCAAAGCCCAGTGTCTGGTGTGCTTCCTCCCTATGGGAATTCTTGATTTAAAGTAATAGTAACATCAAAAAATGAAAGTCTTTTAAAGTGATAAAAATATAATGCAGTGTTGCTTTGCGCTGATAAAACTGGTGTGCTTCAGAAACTGTTATCCACTATTTAACCTGTGCCATATAGCCTTTTTTCAATTTCCACCATTGCTACACAGCAGCTTGTTTATATGAACTAAAGTAGTGTTTCTGAAGCAAACACATCAGTTTTACCAGTGCAGGGCCAAATTACATGATATTTCCATTACTTTCCTTTTTTGGTGTTGCTGTTCCTTTAAACCGTCTGCATGGGCCAACTCTGTGGATGGTCAATAATCAAACAGACCAATCTGAACATTAACATCCATGCCAATAACTTAACTTAGGTTAAAACCAGCCTAATCACATCAGTACAAGTATGGCCACCTTTGCTCACAACCATACTGATTATTTAACGGATCTGTACTTCACCTGTTTCTCCGAGTATTCATCATATTCTTTTTTGTATCTTTTATGAAGTTCCTTCTTCAGTTCCTCTGCCTTGGGGAAGGCAATTTCCTTCAGTTTCTGGAAGAGAGAAAGAAAGTGAGCAAGAGAGTGAAATAAGCAGGGACCCTGTCCCCCAATCAGGGTCTTACCTTTAGGGTCTCTTTCTTCTCGGGTACATTGGCTGTTTTGTAATCCCGATGTTTTGGCAGCTTTTCAATGAAGAGCCTGAGGGGAAAAGCCAAACAGTCAGTGCTTTCAGTCTTTTCTCTTGTTATAACATGATGAATCCCGTATAGGAATGAAGCTTCCTATCAAGCCCAGAGGCTGTGTGATATGCTTACACTGACCTATAATACCTATATAGAAGCACTCTGATTACGGAGGGATTTCCCTGGCTTCAGCCTATGGACCTCCAGGTGGGCAGAGCAGTTTACAGGGTGTCTGTCCCATTTACTTGTACGACGTAATACCAGTTTAAAACACTTACCACCAATAAGGTCCAAGCGAAGACCCATAAGATCCAAGCAAAGATTCTGAGCAGTGCTGTTAAAATTCTGCAGAGAGCAAGAGAACTGGGCTCTGTATAAAATGCCTCCAGCAAGGGGCCATATAATCCCCACCCCCTGCCTCAGGCTTGAAAGCCACTCATACAAAAATAGCAGCGCTCAGAGTACAACGCAAGGGTAAGCAATGGGTGATTCTCATGTGATACACGAAGCAGCTGCACCATGTGTACATATTATATTCTTCATTCATATAGTGCAAAGCTTTACAATACACTGACAATCAGACCAAAGCTTTTTCTGTCCCACGGTTCATTGTCTAAGCAACTTTCCAGTATACAGTAATCGCACATTTATTTCTAAAGGAAGTTTTAACTGAATGCTTATGTGTTGATCTCGCTCTGTTCTCTGCACTGGTTCCTGGTTCTGACTCTTGAAACAATGTAGCGGAAACCCATTCCTTCACAGATCAGTTAACCAGCCAGCTTCTGTAACATTGTTTCAGGTGTCAGAACTAGTACAGGAAATATAAACATATAGGGGTATATTTATCAAAGAGTGAAGGTAGAGTTCACCACAGTCCGCTAGAGTGAAATTCCGACACTCTCCATTCTTTTTTTATGGGATTTGTAAAGGCGTATTTATCAAAAGGGTGAACTTTCACCCACTGATAAATACACTTTTAAAAATCCCATAGAAAAGAACAGAGAGTGGTGGAATTTCACTCTAGCGGACTGTGGTGAACTCTAACTTCACTCTTTAATAAATATACCCCATAGAGAGATGCTGATTTCAGTGCTCCTTGTCTATGCCCTCTGCAGGCACATATAGGGTATATATGAGTCAATCATTCTGCTGAAGGCCAGTACAACCAGTTTAGTTGCCTCCATACAGTTACTGAATGCCAGCTATGCATACATAGCCTGCCCATAGGGCAAATGGCCTAAAATTTGGGCACTAATAAGCAGTCAAATAAACGCACAGATGCTATATTTAGGGCTCATTTACCAATGCCAGGAGCAACATATGCCTTTATCCCACACACGTGGCATATTTGCATGCATAGATTTTGAGCCAGTTTGCATTGGGAGCAGTTATGGTCTTGTTCTGGAAAATAATGGCAAATGAGCCCTTGTATCTCTATTAAAAAAAAAAATTTAAAGGAAAAGGAAAGGCTTGCAGCACTTGGGGTGCCAAATGTTAGGCACCCCCAAGTGATTGTATTGACTTACCTGAAACCACGGGCTGGTGCTTACCAGTGAGAAATCTTCTTCCACCTTCGTCACGTGGCTCCGCATGCGCAGTAGAATGAAAAGCCGAACTTCTAACTAAAAAGTCGGCTATTTCATTCAACTGCACATGCGTTTGCCCCGGGAAATTTGAAGAAAGAAGAAGCCGTAAGAGAATCGCTCTGTGGTGCTCACTGGTATAACCCCGGGCCGGTGCAGTTTTCTGCTGATAGGAGCACCGGCCCAGGGTTTCAGGTAAGTAAATACAATCACTTGGGGTGCCTAACATTTGGCAGCCCCAAATGCACAAAGACTTTCCTTTTCCTTTAAATAAATTTAAACACTGCAAACAAAAAAGAAGACTGCTCCAAGCTCCCCCTTGTTCCAGGCAGCTCCTAGGGGCCAGGTGCTCAGTCCACAGCGTCCCTACTGTAGCAATAGCGAAACAATAAAAATCGGCTGGACGGCACACTGGTTAAAAATTTATTGTAGCAGGCTGGGGATATATAACATGTTTATTTATTAAAGAGTGAAGTTAGAGGTCACCACAGTCCTCAAATGAAATTCCACCACTCTCCATTTTGAAAGGCGTATTTATCAAAGGATGAACTTTCACCCATTGATAAATACTCCCACAAAAATGGAGAGTGGCGGAATCTCACTCTAGAGGACGGTGGCGATCTCTAACTTCACTATATGATAAATATACCCCAATGGCTATCCCGAAATACGTTAAATATCCGTAACCTGCTACAATAAATTTTTATCCAGAGTGTCGTCCAGTTGTTTTTTTTTTTGTTTTGCTAAAAACATTTAAACCTTTGTGTGGGAATAATAAAATATTTACACGTAGTCAGCACATGATAGATCCCTTTTCAGTGTACAGATAAGATGTTAAGGGCAGAGACACACGGTCAGATTTGGGGAGATTAGTTGCCTGGCGACTATTCTTCTCTTCTTCTGGCGACTAATCTCCCCAAACTGCCTTCCCCTGCCTTCTGGTGGCACTCGGAGCACTTTGTTTTCCCGTAGTCACCCAAAGTTTCCTCGTGAGACACATGGTCCGATTCGGGGAGATTAGAGGAGATTTGTCGCCGGGCAACTAATCTCTCCAAATCTGACTGTGTCTCTCTGCCCTTAATGTTTTGCAAAAAACACAAACAAATGTCTGTCCTCAGAATATACTTGTTGCTTCAAGCCAGTCACCCCACTTCCTAACTATAATTGATATTAAAAACCAATGCTTAATCAAGTGGAATGTCTATTCTTGGCTCACAAATTAGACGTCACAAAGAGAAAACACATGCCAAAAACTGGGGTCTTACGTGATATATTTGTTGTACAAGATAAAGGCGTTCTCTATGCTGCCCTCCCCAGAGTACACGTTGGCCATCCTGATCAATTCCACTCCGGACCTGTAGTAGCGCTTGGGAGGAATGTCATCATTCACCTCTACGGATGTTCCCTTCAGCACGAGGGCTCGGATCCTCTCTTCAGGGGGCAGACTGGCATCACTGTGTTCAGGCATGGTGTGTGTATATATATATTTATATATCAGCACTGCAGTGAAAACCTGTACCAACCAAAGCAAAGAAATGCTTATTTCATGGCTGACAGCATTTTAAAGAAGGAAAGGTTAAAATTAAGTTAGCTTTATCAGAAAGATCTATATAAATACACCAGTAAACCCTCAAAGTAACCTATTTTCCAAAAAGCTTGGGACTTGGGGATTTCCAGATAAAGGATCTTTCTGTAATGTGGATCATCATACCTTAAGCCTACTAGAAAAACTTGCAAATATTAAATAAACCCAATAGGCTGGTTTTGCCTCCAATAAGGATTCACCTTTAAGTTAACATTTAATATATTATAGAATGGCTAATGCGAAGCAACTTTTCAATTGGCCAGCGTGGTTTCTTTTATTATAGTTTTTTTAAAAAAAAAAAATAATTGCCTTTTTCTTAGGACCAATTGCAAATTGTCTCCGAATACTAAAAGTTAGTTTAAAGGCGAACAACCCATTTGACTATATCTTAGTTGGGATCAAGTACAAGGTAATATTTTATTATTACAGAGAAAAAGTTAATAATTTATTTTAAACATCTGGATTGTTTAAATAAAATGGACTCTATGGGAGACAGCCTTTCCGAAACTTTCCGAGAGCATTCTGGATAACGGATCCTGTACCTGTAATGGAGGGCAGCCTGAAGCAATCATCAAACTGATGGCCAATAGGTCTATCTAGTGTTACTAATGCAGGCTCGCTGTGATTGGTTGCTTGCCAATGTGCCAGAGCAAGCCCTAGGCTGCAGCTCTAATGTGGTGGGTGGTGGCACCCCTTTAATTATAAATGGATATATACAGCTGAATAGATGTCTACAGAGCCCTGTAAACTCCATTGCAGGGTGTAACATTAGCCTTTCACCCATCTCCATCACTGGGTGGCTCTTTGTGCAGAAATCACCTGATTCATGGTATTACTTTACACATACACACCCATTAATTGCCAACCTTCCCGTGTTCAGTTCTAGGAGGCTCCCTTTATTTGCCACATCACTCCTAAACACCTTAGTTGCCCGGCTGGCTTCCATATCAGCAATTCTCAGGTCACATGTTTATTTAAGCAAAATCATCTTGCCCAGAGCACTGTACCCCCAGCAACACATCATAGCAACAAGCTGCAGCCTGTTAAACAGTTGTGTCCTACCAAAACATATCTGCAGTGAGCACTGAACCCCCTCGACAGAACATCTTGTTGGCTTTAGCTAGATCAATAGCCTTTTGGCTAAGATCCACCCTACCACTTGGTCCTCTGGCTGGCAAGACCAAAGAGGAGTATCTGTTCTAATGATCCTATCTGAAGAACGGAGAAACCATTGGTCCTCTGGACTAGGCTGACAAGCGGAAGCTTGATGAAAGCTGGGCCGCTGTGCTCCCATGAGGGTGGCCCCTGACTTGCATTTTGAGTCCGGGGAGATGCACATGCACCCATGCTTAATCAAGCTTCACTTCCTTTGCCCTTGCCATTAGGTGGGCGGGAAGTCTTTTCTTTTTCTGGCTGCCAACCAGAGCCTTGCAAAAGGCAACCAATGGCCTTGCACCACCCACTCCAGCACCCTTTTTGTGTCTGGTTTGAGCACCCTGGATGGGGTCACGGTCTTTTGGCTGGACTCGCAGGCCATGACACGCCCTGGGGGAAGCTTCGGCAGAACCCAGGGTAGACGGGACTCCCCCTAGCTTCGGCGAAGGGGAGTCCAAACGTCCCCAAACCCCTTCGGGGGGGCGGGGTGGTGGGCCCTCCCTAGCTTCGGCGAAGGGGGACCCACCCGTTCGAGCTGTTCGCTGGCGGTAGCTGGGAACAGCTTGGGCAACGGAGCCCATGCCTTCGGGTAGGACTCGGAAGGATGATTAAAAAAAAAAAAAAAGCTTTTCTTGGTGCGGTTATTGGGACTCCCAGCACCTCTCCAGGGCCAAAGGATTTGATAGAGGATGTACTTCAAATTCAATAGAATTCTAGAGGATAATGGGGGCAGGTATGGAATTACTAGAGATTATATGACATCGGGAAATAGTTACTATTGTGAGTGAAGGCACATTAGAGTTATATAACAATCTGCAACAAACATACTGGTAGTTACTTTCCAATGGGCCAGAAATAACACTGGGAATTGTGTGTCCACAAACATACTGGGAATTACATGCCAATAGAAATACTGGGCAGTATGAGAAAATATACCCTTCCGATATATTTATATTTTTCCCTATTAATAACATTGGGATCAGCCATCATTTTTACCGGCCAGGCCTGTAAAATACCTGCCAGATGGCAACCCTTCCACTCCCAGCTACCCTCGCCTCCACCCTTCCACTCCCAGCTACCCTCGCCTCCACCCTTCCACTCCCAGTTACCCTCGCCTCCACCCTCAGCTACCCTCCCCTCCACCCTTCCACTCCCAGCAACCCTCCCCTCCACCCTTCCACTCCCAGCAACCCTCCCCTCCACCCTTCCACTCCCAGCAACCCTCCCCTCCACCCTTCCACTCCCAGCAACCCTCCCCTCCACCCTTCCACTCCCAGCAACCCTCCCCTCCCTGCTATCCTCCCCTCCACCATTCCACTCTCAGCAACCTTCCCCTCCACCATTCCACTCCCTGCAACCCTCACCTCGACTATTCCCATCAACCCTCACCTCGACTATTCCCAGCAACCCTCACCTGTTGGAAAGCCTTCCTTGTAGAGGGGAGCACCAGTCTGACATTTATATCGGGTGGCAGCCCAGTCCTACATTGAGTTTTCCTGCTTCCTACTCCGGGCGGGTTGCAGCAGCTCCATAGAAGCTTTCAGGAAGTCCTGGTGTCTCAGCCAGACACTCCCCTCTGAAACAATAATCTCCTCCCACAACTTGCTCACATGGCTGTGACTTCACTACATTTAAAGCTACAGAACTGCTGCTGCCGATACAGAGAGGAGCCCGAGATCTCTATATAGAACAGCAGTGAAAGAGGTGAGGGCAAGTGAGTAGTAAACAAAGCGGGCTGTTACATGCAATGAGAACTCTCAGCCAGCTGCTTTATTCACTCTACAGGTACGTCCAGCACCTTTACAATCAACATTCCAATCTCTACCGTCTCATTCCAGCAACTACACCAACGTCACGTGACGGCTTAGCTCACGCCGCCACGTGACTCAGACGTGGTTATGTCGCTGCCGCCGTACAAGGATTACTTTCATAGCGCTCTATTACCAAAGTAAAAAACTACTTCTAGGTAACAATGTATCCGGAAGTGAAAAAATGAGCAGGTGTGCCGACACTCGAAACCACGCCCACTTCCCAATAACTAAAGGTCACTTGTGTGAACTCACTCACATTGTATTAAAGGAACAGTAACAACAAAAAATTAAGGAGCATAAAGTGCTTGTTCACTTTTAGTCTGATGTAGAGAGTGATATTCTGAGACAATTTGCAATTGGTTTTCACTTATTTTTGTTTGTGTTTTTTTGAGTTATTTCGCTTTTTATTCTGCGGCTCTCCAGTTTGTAATTTCAGCAATCTGGTTGCTAGGGTCCAAATTACCCTAGCAACCATGCACTGATTTAAATAAGAGACTGGAATATAAATAGAAAGAGGAGTAATAAAAAGTAGCAATAATACAGAGCGTTTTTTTTTTTTTTTTTAGAAGGGGTCAGTGACCCCCATTTGAAAGCTAAAAAGTGTAAGAAGAAAAAGGCAAATAATTCAAAAACGATAAAAAAATAAATAATAAAGGCCTAACGAAAAGTTGCTTAGAATTAGCCATTCTATAATATCCGAAAAGTTAACGTAAAGGTGAACCACTTTAAAGTAATGAAAATATAATGTACTGCTGTGCTGCACTGGTGTGTTGGCTTCAGAAACTCTACTTATTGTTTAAATACATTTTATTTAATGTTTCCATTAAGGCCCACACTATACCTTGTCCTTGCTCTTTTGCTCTTGACTTTGAATTGAACATTGGCAGGAGCAAGGTACAAAAGGCAGCTCATAGGCAGGTGTGGGCATACTTTTGGGCTCCCTCACATGACTCTCAAACTGCATCTGGAGTAGTGATGTGCGGACCAGCCCAATACCCGCAGGACCAGCGGGTCAGGCAGGTTCGGGCCGACCTCGCACACCTGTTTGCGGGTCTCAGGTGGGTGCGGGTTGAGCTCTTCTGACTGCTCTCCCTGCCCCCACCCTTACAAATGCCGACTTCCGGGTTGAACCTTTATAGACGCACGCCTCTCACCCCGCCCCTTTTGTGACAACATCGGCGAGGCGGGTCAGCGCAGGTCTATAAAAGGAAGCTGGGTGCGGGTCAGGAAAATCCACTCCCGAACATCACTAATCTGGAGCCCTGTAATTTAAAGGAGAATTAAAGACTAAAAATGAATATGGCTAAAAATGGCATATTTTATATACTGAACTTATTGCACCAGCCTAAAGTTTCAGCTTGTCAATAGC
The DNA here is from genome assembly GCF_017654675.1 of Xenopus laevis. Taxonomy (NCBI): domain Eukaryota; kingdom Metazoa; phylum Chordata; class Amphibia; order Anura; family Pipidae; genus Xenopus; species Xenopus laevis. The sequence goes on along the minus strand of NC_054375.1, from coordinate 134,903,467 downwards.
AGCAATGATCCAGGACTTCAAACTTGTCACAGGGGGTCACCATCTTGGAAAGTGTCTGTGACACTCACATGCTCAGTGGGCTCTGAGCAGCTGTTGAGCAGCGAAGTTTATTGGTCGTTACAAATTATCAAGCAGAAAATAAGGTTGGCCTGTAATATAAGCTGATGCTACAGGGCTGATTATTAAATTCTGATGCTGGTTGTACTGGTTTCTGTGCTGCCATGTAGTAATTATCTGTATTAATTACTAAACATTAATTACTAGACATTTCTATTCTATGTGTACTGTATATTGTGAGTGGGTCCCTATGCTCAGTAAGTGACAGCAGCACAGAGCATGTGCAGTGAATCAGCAGAAAAGAAGATGGGGAGCTACTGGGGCATCTTTGGATACACAGATCTTTACTGCTAAAGGGCCGTGGTTGCCTTGTACAAAATGGGGGTGTGTAAGCACTCTAAAGGCTAAGTAATAGTATATTTAAGTATAATGAAAGTGCTAGTTTTAATGCACATTCCCTAGTCCCCTGTCTCAAAAGTAAGTTTACAAAACAAGGATTTTTAGTTACAAAGTTATGATCATAAAGTTGAAGAGCCACCATACCACGTCAAGGTAAACCCCATATGTCGGGCCTTAACTTGTTTGCCTTTCAGCCATAGTAGAAAAAGTCTTACTTCTCTGCATAGTATCCGTGAATCAGTGTATGTTGAACCTTGGTTTCAGTGTGAAGGATCTATCCTCCCCCGCCAGCATGTGGTTTTTAAGGGAGAGGAATTGTCCAAACCAATTTTTAAAAGTATAGGGCCCCATTAGTTTAGTGGTTTCCTTAGGCTGGTACAGAAGCCCAAAACAGAATGTACAGCCTTTATAGATACTTCTTTAGTGAACTTTTAGTATGTTATGCAATGGCCAATTCTAAGCAACTTTTCAGTTGGACTTCATTTTTTTCTTTTTTTATATACCGTATTTTCTTTTTTACTATTTGCCTTTTTCTTCTCCAGTTTGCAATTTCAACAGGTATCTTGTTGCTAGAGTCCAAATTACCCTAGCAACCAGAAAGTGGCTTGAATGAGAGACTGGAATATAAATAGTAGAGGGGCTGGAAGAGAAAGTTGAGTAAAAAAAGGAACAATAGTGTTGGCTGATGGGGTCCAAACCCCTCTTTTGGAAGCTGGAAAGAGTCAAAAGAAGGCAAATAAATTAAAAGAATAAAACAATTAATATAAATTGAAAATGTACCATTCTGTAACATACTAAAAGTTGGCATGAAGGTGAACAGTTGTTGAAAAGTTACTCTTGGGCCAGAGGTCCCTAAAAGTCAAGTGTATGGCACTCTCTTTATGGGGTACAATATTGTGCCCCTTAGTGTGCCAGCTCTTGTTTCTATCCAAACAAGTATTTATGTATCTTATTTTAATCACCTTATTAAATGGATGCATTACTATAATTATCCTGTGATAGCAACTATAAACTATATCTGGAAATTGTTCGTAGAATGATTTTTTGAGGCAGGAATTTAGTTCCAAATTACTAAGCTTCAAAGCTTCTATGTATATATTTTATATGGACATGAAAACAAATAAAGGGGAACTTTAGGCCAAAATTAACTTTACATAATAACTTTTAAGGCATAGGGCTGTGGTACTGCCCTCACTCTGTTCTTTTTTTGGTGAAATTCGTAATTGTTTTACAAAACTGGGGAATCGGGGTACTGGTGTGCATTTGCTTCATCGTTCTCTTGTCATTGGCAGGTGACTGTGGGACCCAGTGTAGGGAAACTCTACTATGGAGTAAGTTTTAGCTGTTGTGAAACTACAACTTCCAGAACTCTTCGACAGCTGAAGGTCAGAAGTTACAACAGGTCGTACATCCCTGTCCTGATCTCTAAATGACTGTAATAATATGTAATTTTATCCAGAGATCTTTGTTGCGAATGGAACTTTGGGGGATGTAGGAGGAACCCCAGGGCAAATTCCTTCTTTGCCCTAACCTGAAACCAGTCCTGAAATGTTTAGAAGTAGGAGGAGCTTGGAGCTGTCCCCAGCCTTGTGTAACTTGTGTAGTATCCACGGGCGCCTGTGCAGATGAAACTGGAGCATTACAGGTGTCGGTGATATAACTCACCCCTCCTATTTTTATTTTGTTTAACGTGCAGCCCCATCAGTGACTGAGACAAGGGAAGCGGTGTGACTCAGGCAAGTCCAGCCCAGAATTCGTGTGTACAAAAAGCAGAAGGAGGAGACCGCAGAGCAGCACAGAAGTGCAGAGGGCACAGACATGTGGCTGTACGTGGTTGCAGCTCTCCTGCTGATCTTTATCCTTTTCAAGTCATGGACAGCGAACCGGGGTCCCAACCCCTTTGCTGCGGATACCAGGAGACCCCCGAAACCCTTCGTTAACGACAAGGCTGAGCGGAGAAAGGTGATTAAGAATGGTAATGCAACACTCTATTCATTTAGCAACCTGTAAACTAGTGACTGCCTTCTGCTTATATATAACAGGCATGTTGTTGGACAAAAACCTCTCAACATCCTATTGACAGCCAAAGACTATTGATTGGTTTCTGAGAATTAGACTAAACTACATTTAATGTTAATATTATGACACCTACAGGGGTTTAGGGAGGCTTGTTGCAATCTGTACACTCAATAAAACGTTCTCTTCTGTTATTTAACCTGCACTAGATCGTTAAAAGCTTATTGGGTTATGTCACAAAGTTTGCATCTGGTCTAGTAACCTATAGCAACCAGCAGCAGGAAGCATTTACTGATCACCAGTTTGAAAGCAAATCTGGTTGCTGCTTCTTAATAGATGAGGTGCAAAACTTTTAAAGAGGATCTATATCTCACTGAAATAAGACACTTTTTCTAAGTACGATCTATTACATTTTCTGTTCCGTTTAAGAAATAATCAAGTTACTCTTTAGTATTTCACTCTCCACAGCCTGTCAGTCACTCTTCATGCTGAGCTCTGGGTCAGATTTTGATTGACAGGTAGGCCACTTCTTTTTAAAGAGTGAGCACTTAGGTTAAGGGTGCACCCCCCCCCCCAAAGGATGTATTAGACCTGTCAATCAAGAACTGACTCCACCTACTGCATGAAGACAGAATGAAGAGAGACAGGTTGCTCAGAGGGGGAGAGTAAAGATTAACTTAATTATTTCATAAATGATACAGAATTTTTTATTGATAATATTTAGAAAGTTTCTTATTTGAGCAAGATGAAGCTTATATTAAAATTTTGTTTTTGCTATAGATCCCCTTTAACTTTTACTAATTAACCCACATCACCCCTGATGATTCAGTGCATGCCAACCATACATAATGTACAGACCGGCAATGGATGGAGCAGTGCAATTGGGCTATGCTGTGCCCATTTTACATATTGTAATATTTGGTTATTTGCCCAATGTGATGATTTGTCAGATACCTGCACCTCAGCAGATATGTGGCCGGCTTAAAGGAGAATTCAACCCTTAACTTAAAAAAACCCTACCCTACGTATACGCCACTCCCTCCTCCCCTCCCCCAGCCTAGTTGCTACCCTGGGGAAATGCCCCTAACTTTTAACTTACCCCTGTGTGCAGATTCAGGGATCGGAGTTCACGACAGCCATTTTCTTGGTCTTTGCTAATCTGAGACTGAGACCAGCGAATCGGCAACTTGCGCAGTTGGAGCAATTTCCCAGTTTGCGACAACTGCGCGTGCGCCGATATTGACGGAAATTGCAGAAGCGCCGGAAGAAGACACTAAGGGGCAGATTTACATATGTAACGAATGTAATTCCTTTGACTTCCAATATCGAAGTAGAAGCATTTATTGCAAATAGTTCGATCGAACGATTAAATCCTTCGAATCGTTCGAAGTTTTTTTTATTCTATTCCTTCACTCGAGCTAAGTAAATGGGCCCCTAAGACCTGGAAGATGCGATCCCTGAATTTGCACCGAAGGAGAAGTAAAAAGTTAGGGGCAATACCCCCCGGGGGGGCAGCTAGGCTGGGGGGAGGAGGGAGGGTGGTCTACGTGGGGTGGGGGGTAGGGTTTTTTTTTAGTTAAGGGTTGAAGTCTCTTTAAAGGGGAACGGTCATTTACATAAACATCTGCCCACAATGTATCAGACGCTTAGTCTTTTTTTTTTCACAAACCGGTCTGATTTTTTTCAATTGTTTTTATTTAGATATAAACGGTTTATAGTTTATAACGTTTTAGTTTTCCCACTACAAACAACCAGCCATGCTGTGTATCAGTAGAGTACGGCAAATTGCTGACTCATGATGGGATCAGCCAGTTAGAGCAGGGGAGATGTGTCTGTGATATACATAAATAACAACAGAGCGGAGACAGGTAGACGTTTCATACAAGCTGACTGTCATTTTCCTAAAGTTTAGGGACTTTTAAAATGATTTTGAAGTAGGACCCTTAAAATGATTTTGCTGTGGGGCCCATTCAATTTTAATTACTCCACAGGTTTCTCTATTTCCCACATTTAGAGCAGGGAAATTAAACCTTTAGCCCAATCTGACAGGGAGTGCTGGGAGTCTCCTTTTGGCAAGCCTTCAAAGGTTTCCTAAACCTCCTCTGAATCATAAGCTATTTTTCTGCTTCAACCTTGTTGGCTTCCGCAACCACTATGGGGGCGTCTGTAGTAGTCACATGACAAGGTGAGGGTGACATAAGGACAACATTCTTATGCTTTCATGCCTGGGCATTGTGGGCACAGGGGTTAATTCAGCTTGTGTGACTGCTGCACTCTGGCCTAGAAATTCTTTGACTGCCAAAGAGGTAATGTGTGCTGTGATACAATCATAGCCATATAAATATAATAAATATCTAACATCTACTGATAGGGTGCCCTTTCACCCATTTTCTCATACAGGCACATCTGCAACTGGGTGCTGTTATACAGAGGCAGTGATAGCCATATAAATACAATAAATATCTAAAATCTATTGCCTAAGGTAATGTTATGTAAATTGTTCTTTTGTCAAGGACGTTTCTAGGGTTTGGGTCTGTACAGAGGCTCTTTCACCAATTTTCTCATATTGGCACATCTGCTTCTGGATTCTAATTAATCCCCTGGTTGTGCAGTGTATAGAGGGGAATCAGTCTGGGTATGGTTGGGACAGCTCTTTCCAGTGGGGGAGCTTTCTGGCTGTGTTGTGTTTCTTTGTTTTGAGCAAATTAAAGTCACATTAAAGGGATACTGTCATGGGGAAAAATTGGATCAGTTAATGGTGCTGCAGCAGAATTCTGCACTGAAATCCATTTCTCAAAAGAGCAAACAGATTTTTTTATATTCAATTTTGAAATCTGACATGGGGCTAGACATATTGCCAATTTCCCAGCTGCCCCAAGTCATGTGACTTGTGCTCTGATAAACTTCAATCACTCTTTACTGCAGTGATCCCCAACCAGTAGCTCGTGAGCAACATGTTGCTCTCCAACCTCTTGGATGTTGCTCCCAGTGGCCTCAAAGCAGATGCTTGTTTTTGAATTTCAGGCTTGGAGGCAAGTTTTGGTTGCATAAAAACCAGGTGTACTGCCCAACAGAGCCTCAATGTAGGTTGACAATCCACATAGGGGCTACTAAATGGCCAATCACAGCCCTTATTTGGCAGCCCAAGAACATTTCTCATGCATGTGTTGCTCCCCAACTCCTTTTACTTCTAAATGTTGCTCACGGGTTCAAAAGGTTAGGGATTCCTGCTTTACTGCTCTACTGCAAGTTGGAGTGATATCACCCCCCTCCCTCCCCCCCCCCAGCAGCCAAACAAAAGAACAATGGGAAGGTAACCAGATAACAGCTCCCTAACACAAGATAACAGTAGCCTGGTAGATCTAAGAACAACACTCAATAGTAAAAACCCATGTCTCACTGAGACACATTCAGTTACATTGAGAAGGAAAAACAGCAGCCTGCCAGAAAGCATTTCTCTCCTAAAGTGCAGGCACAAGTCACATGACCAGGGGCAGCTGGGAAATTGACAAAATGTCTAGCCCCATATCAGATTTCAAAATTGAATATATAAAAATCAGTGGATTTGGAAATGGATTTCAGTGCAGAATTCTGCTGGAATAGCACTATTAACTTGTGCGTTTTGAGAAAAACATGTTTTCCGATGACAGGATCCCTTTAATACTGTTAAGTTTGGATATTATTTGTCCCATTGCTCTTACCATCTCCATTCATCCCTTCGCCCATATTCCTTCTCTGCTCATTTTATCTCTCTCTTTTCTCGCCCTGTGTTATCAGCTTTCTCGCCAGATAAAGTGCCTCAAAACCTGGACGCCATCATCATCGGCAGTGGCATTGGGGGCCAGTCAACAGCTGCTATCCTTGCCAAGGCTGGTAAACGGGTGCTGGTCCTGGAGCAACTGGGCAAACTGGGAGGCTGTTGTCATACATTCAACGAGAAAGGCTATGAGTTTGATGTGGGTGAGTTTGCAGCATGGGGGTGCGATACACTGGGAACAGGTATTGGACTTAGAGGGTCCCAAACTTTGAGGCTGAACCCCTTCCCAAGGGGACCCCAAACAGATGATTAGAGAGGCCGTTCTGAACATCTTTTAGCATGAGGTTGAACTGTCCGGAATACCCTGGGAACTATTATAAACATTTATACACTACTATATATCCACTGGTTTGGTGCATATAGGAAAATTACATTTAAAGGGCTGATGGGTATCAATAGAGAGCAACAAGTTCAATGGCATGGAATTTCAGTACAGGTATGGGACCTGTTATTCAGGATGATTGAATATGCTATTAGAAAATCATTTAAACATTAAGTGGGTTATTTACTAAACCTCGAATTTATCTGGTTGGGCTTTTTGGGGCAAAAACTGAAATTTTTCATGTGAAAAAAAACTGGAAATGTTCGAGATTTATTATACCCCGATGCTGCAAAAAGCCCGAATCCAAAAATCCGCCATCTTAGGCCTGTCGAGGTCTTGTATAAGTCAGTGAGAGAGGCACCTATCTCAATTTGAAGTTGTTGTGGTTTGTGCTGGGTTCAGCCTGAAAATACTACTTTTTTGGGATTTTTGGGCAAAAACTTGAAAAAATCTAACCATTCTGGAAAAGAGCTAAAACTAAAATTGTTCATGGAAAAAAAACCTGGAATTCGGGAAAAGAGCCTAAAAAATTTGTGGGATTCGGGTTTTCGCTCAATTTTATTGAGTTTTTCCACAGTCAGATTCATTTGGGTTATTTTTATTAATAAATTAAGTCAAAATCGAGCCTGGGAATTTGGTCCTGGTGTTTTTTAAATAAAATATGAGAAATTGGGATCAAGTACAAGGTACCTTTTTTTGCAATTGCAGAGAAAAAAAGGAAATATATTTTAAAAATGTCAATTATTTGATTAAAATGGAGTCTATAGGAGATGGCCTTCTAATAATTCGGAGCTTTCTGGATAAAAGGTTTTTGGATAACGGATCCCATACCTGTAATATTTATTGATATAATGTCATTACCTTTATATAACATATTACCTTACAGGGTATGCACAGGACCAAACTCATTACCAAGTATACTGAGCCCAGGTATATGGACTGATAAACATATGATCTGACAGCTTCCTGTCCCGTAGAGCTAGCAATCTGCCTTAGGACTATTGCATTTTAGGATTTTTGAACATGTTTCTTTCCTTTTTAGGGATTCATTACATTGGCCAGATGAACGAGCTCTCCCCTACGCGAATCTTGATAGATCAGCTGACAGAGGGGCAACTTCAATGGGCACCCACGGGCGATCCTTTTGATGTGGTGCTGCTGGGGGACACGTCAAACGGACGTCGATACAACATGCGTGCTGGCACTCAGCAATACACAGATGAGCTTAAAAAGGCTTTTCCGGGGGAGGAGAAAGCCATTGACACTTTTATTCAGCTGGTGAAGGTGAGTCTGCGGTGACGATAGCACATTCATTTTCCCATCTTGTTCATCTTCTCAAGTAAAAGTTTGAAAGGAGGACATAAAACTGATTGGACACATTTTGTAGCAACCATGCTTCAATCAAATGCCGCTCCACACAATGCAGTGATTAAGAAACTATATCTAACTTGATGGGGGGGGCATAGGAATCGGCAACAATGTAGTTTGTAGTAGAAAGAGTGGTTTGTTCTGCTCTGTTGGCAGGATATAAAAAGGAGCCTGTGTTACTGCCCACTTAGTGCATAAACATTGATAAGATAATTTCCCAGGATGTGATTAGTTACTTTATGTGCTGACACTTGATAAGATTCAATTCATTGTCTATGTTAGGTTTGGTTTTAGGGTTAGTTCACACAAGGAGATTCGGGGAGATTTTGTCACCTGGCGACTAATCACTTTACAGGGGATCAAACCCGGCTCTAAAACTTAGCTTAAATCTTACGAATAAAACAATTTTGCGGGTATTGATTTTAGCTATTTAGCTTAATACTGACTAAACCCTGCTCACCGTAAACATCGGTTGGTCCAGGTGCAAATTGCCCCGGACCCCACTCTTAGATATAAACACCGGGTTTTCCAAGTCTGTTGTGCATATATTCAAACGGTGAAAATAGAGCTGAAAGTCTTACCCTGCAAAAGTAGTGACCCGGGTGCGACTAATCACCTCTTCTGGGCGACAATCTCCCCGAAACTGCCTTTGCGTGTCTTCCCATCCGCTGTAATGAAAAGTACAACCCATTAATCACGGCGTTATCTTACAGAAAGTCTCTGGTCGGATACAAGACATGGTTATCCTGAAGATGCTGCCGTTGCCCATTGCCCGCTTCCTGTGCCGCACTGGACTGGTCAAACGCTTCTCCCCATTCTTCAACTACGCCGGGCGGAGCGTGTCAGAGGTTGTGAATGGATTGACTGAAAACAAGGAGCTGCGGACTGTGCTGTGTTACATTTTTGGCACATACGGTACATAGAGTCATATTCATTGGCACTCGATTGGCGCTGTCTTTTTTTGTGTTATTAGTTAGAAAGTGTGACCCCTTCCACAACAGCCAGATGTCGAGAACATACATATGATTTGGTCTTACAGGAATAGTTTATAGGCTTATTGTGCCTTTAGAAAACACACAGGGGCTCAATTATAAACACTGGGCAAATTTGCTCCTGGGCTATACCCCATAACAACCAATCTGGGATTAGCTTTTTTCAGCCAGTTGCAGGTTGAAAACTGAAAGCAATCATCTGACTGGTTGCCACAGGTTACTGCCCAGGTGCAAATTTGCCCAATGTTTATAAATGACACAGTGTTTTTAAAGGGTTTATTGCCAAGTAAAACATTTTACACATTTTCATTGCAAAGTTATTTTCCTGAGGAACAAACCAAACTATTCCTCCATTGAATTCCAGTCTTTGGATATGGTTACCTTGTCAGTAGGGTTGCCACCTGGCCGGTATTTTACTGGTAAAAATGATGGTTGATGCCAATGTTATTAATAGGGAAAAAAGATAAATATATAGGAAGGCCGGTATTTCTTTTCCAGAAAAGGTGGCAACCCTATCTACACCACCTTTTCTGGAAAAAAATACCGACCTTCGTATATACAGTATTTCTCTTTTTTCCCATTGGGATCAACCATCATTTTTACCAGTAAAATACCGGCCAGGTGGCAACCCTACCTACAAGTCACATGGGTCAAAATATAACGGGACTAATACTAAAATCTCTTGTGTAAACTACATGGTATATTGTCTATCCGATACAACGCGTCGGATAGGAACGCAGCATGCATGCACTCGACCGGATAAAAATCTGATGAGGTCTGACCAACTTTTTTTTCCATCAAAATACATTGAGGAGCAGATTTATTAAGGGGCTGATTCATTAAGGGTCGAATATCGAGGGTTAATTAACCCTCGATATTCGACTAGGAATTGAAATCCTTCGAATATCGAAGTCGAAGGATTTAGCGCAAATTCTGCGATCGTACGATCGAACGATTAAATCGTTCGAATCGAACGATTCGAAGGATTTTAATCCAACGATCGAAGGAATATCCTTCGATCAAAAAAACTTAGGAAAGCCTATGGGGACCTTCCCCATAGGCTAACATTGTCTTCGGTAGCTTTTAGATGGCAAACTAGGGGGTCGAAGTTTTTTTTAAAGAGACAGTACTTCGACTATCGAATGGTCGAATAGTCGAACGATTTTTAGTTCGAATCCTTCGATTGGAAGTCATAGTCGAAGGTCGAAGTAGCCCATTCGATGGTCAAAGTAGCCCAAAAAATACTTCGAAATTCGAAGTTTTTTTACTTCGAATCCTTCACTCGAATTTAGTGAATCGGCCCCTTAGTGTCGAGTTGCGTTTTCCAAAAAAAAAAAATTCGTTTTTCGAGTCAAAAATCTATTTTTCGGGTTAAAAAACCTTGAATTTTTTAAGATTTCAAGGAATAGCCTGGAAATAGCTTGAATCCAAAATACACCATCTAAAACCTGTCAAGGTCATGTAGGAGTCAATGGCAGAGGTCTCATGAAACATTTGTAGATGTTAATGGCCTTCATGATGTTTTTTTCTATGTGTTTCGCTCGAAATGTGATCAATTCGAGCAATCCGAGTTTTATTTCCCCTAAAATTCGATAATTTAAGTTTTCGAGTTGTTAACCCCAAATTCAGTGATTCGAGTTTTGTAAATTCAAGTTTTTTCTTAAAGGGGAACTCTGGCTTCCAAATTCCACATAACACAGAGGACCCCAAATAACCCCTAATATACCCTTTTCTTCAAAAAGTATGAATAAAAGTATGTCATAAAAACAATAAATGTGTAGCCTTACAGAGCATTTGTTTTTTAGATGGGGTCAGAAGAAGAAGGCAAATAAAAAACTATAAAAAAGAAAAAAAACAAGACCAATTGTGAAGTTGCTTAGAATTAGCTATGTAACATACTAAAAGTTAACTTAAAGGTGAACCACCCCATTAAGTGATCACAGCAGAGGCACCCAAAGTCTCAAATAATAAGGTTCTGATCAGATTTTGTGGGTCTGATTTTATCTGATCTTGCCATGCAACTGAACGAGATTTTGGAGATTTTGTAGGATGCTATGAAATTTGTTTCCACCCACAGCTGCAATGCAAATCAGATAAAGTTAAATGGAGTCTTTTGTTCACACGTTTACATCCGACAGAATGTATTTCAACGATAAAAAAAAAAAGACTTTCCAACACCATCAGTTTTATCTTGTCGATGAAGACGCAACATGCTGTGCTCCCGCACGACAGGGGTGTTGTGTGACAGATCTTACATGTAGTTTGCACATCAGATTTTTGTATCAGTCCTGTTATTTTTTAACCCATACGACCACATCCGACTTGTAGGGGCAGATTTATTAAGGGTATAATAGTAAATTCGAATTTTCATATAGTTTTATGGTGTCAAAATTCACACATCCGAATTTTAATCCCCCAATTCGGTGAGATTTATCACATCTCGACCATGGAAAACTCGATTCAAATTCGGGTCGGGACTATTCGATCGAATATTAGACATTCAGATTTTTTCTTAAATAATCTCCTATATCACCCGAACTGCAGGCGACTAAATCTCCCCTAAAAGGCTTCATCTGATTAGTTGCCGCAGGTTACTGTCTCACGAGGAAACTTCGGGCAACTTCGGAAAACAAATCGCTCAGAGTTCCATCCTGCCAGCAATTTAAATTCTAGTCGGTGGAAAAGCTTTTTTTTTTTAGTCGCCCGAAGAAGAGTCGATTTGTCGCCGGGTGATTAAATCTCCACAATCTTAGAGTGTGCTCTTACCCTTAAAGATCCACTTATTTGTCGAGCTACATAAATGAGCAAATCTTTGCACAATTTTGCCACCCACTAAAGGTGGCCATACATGGGCCGATAAAAGCTGCCGACAGACTGTGTCGGCAGCTTATTGGCCCGTGTATGGGGGCCCCCGACGGGCTTCCCCGATCGAGATCTGGCCGAAAGTCGGCCAGATCTCGATCGGATGGGACAGAAAATCCCGTCGGATCGCGGCCGCATCTGTTCCTTGATGCGGTCCCGCGATCCGACCGCCCGTTTGCCGATTGCTAGGATCCGACATCGCCAAACGAGCGGATCTATCCATGTATGGCCACCTTTACTGGGGCAAATCAGGCTGAACAAATTGTTGGCTTGAGGATTTAGACCAATGGGGATCTGTTGGACGAGTTCTGTGCCAAAGTGCCCATGAAGTCCTCACCAAATATACATATTGTTCCAGTTTTCAGACAGATAACGATCGGGCAGACCTCCACAAGATCCCCACACATAGATCAATAAACTTCTGTCTGGGTCTGGTGGGACTGACTGACTCTGTAGCTTATCTCAGCTTGACGCCTTGCTCATTGCTCCTGGCTTAGTAAATAAGCCCTACTTTTACTTAATGAATCTTAATTTTATCTTTCTTTCATAAAGTAAGGTTCAAGAATCAGGCTTACCCTATGGTATGTCACCTTACCGTATGAATGAACCTCACAATCATCATGAAAAACACTTTGCCGGAGACCTGCTTTGTTTGAGAACAATAAACACCCCCAGGACTTTGGTTCCTGGTATTTTACTGGGCTAAAGGTCCTGGAGTCTTTAACAGCTTGTACATCAAATACTGGCAATAAAAAAAACTATTGTATTTGTGCAGCTCACAAAAAGGCCACTGCTCATTTTTATTGTACAGGTATTGGATCCGTTATCCAGAAAGCTCCAAATTATAGAAAGGCTGTCTCCAATAGACTCCATTTTATCCAAATAATCCAAATTTTTCTCTGTAATATTAAAACAGTAGCTTGTTCTTGATCCCAATTAAGATATAATTAATCCTTATTGGAAGCAGAACCAGCCTATTGGGTTTATTTAATGTATGAAGATCCAAATTACAGAAAGATCCATTATGCGGAATACCTGAGGTTCCGAGCACACTTTATTGGATAACAGGTTCCATACTTGTAGTACCTTGAAGGGATTGTTCACCATTAAATTAACTTTTAGTTTGATTTAGAGTGTGATATTCTAAGACAATTTGCTTTTGGTTTAATTTTCTATTATTTGTGTTTTTTTTAAATACTTTGCTTTTTCTTCAACTTCTTTTTAGCTTGTAATTTCAACAGCTATCTGATTGCTAGGTAGTGGTTTAAATGTGAAATTGGAATATGAATAGGAGAGGAGCTTGTTGGAAAGATAAGTACAGGTATGTGACCTGTTATCCAGAATACTCAGGACCTGGGTTTTTCCGGATAAGTGATCTTTCTGTAATTTGGATCTGAATACCTTAAGTCTACTAGAAAATCATGGAAACATGAAATAAACCCAATAGGCTGGTTTTGCTTCCAGCAAGGATTAATTATATCTTAGTTGGGATCAAGTACAAGCTACTGTTTAATTATTACAGAGAAAAGGAAATTATTTTTAAAAATTTGGATAAAATGAAGTCTATGGGAAACAACCTTTCTGTAATTCGGAGCTTTCTGGATAATGGGTTTTCTGCATAACGGATCTTATACCTGTAATAATAAGAAAAATAAAATTGCAGCCTCAGAAAGAAACTGTTTATGGACTACCAGGATCGGCGGGAGAAAGGAAAATAATTCAAAAACTATAAAGAATAAAAAAATTAAGACAAATTGGAAAGTTACTTAGAATTGGCAATTCTATAACATACTAAGGGGTAAATTTATCAAAGAGTGAAGTTCCGCCACTAGAGTGAAATTCCGCAGCTCTCAATTCATTTCTACTGGATTTTGAAAGGCGTATTTATCAATGGGTGAAGTGAAAGTTCATCCTTTGATAAATACGCCTATAAAAATCCCATAGAAATGAATGGAGAGTGGCGGAATTTCACTCTAGTGGTGGAACTTCATTATTAACTTCACTTTTTGATAAATATACCCCTAAAAATTCTCTTGAAGGTGAACCACCCATTTAACTGTAGATGAGCAGAATTTGGCGTGCTGATTTAAATTGGTAACTAAACTGCAGTAAAAAGTTTATGTAAGGACTTTGGCCTTAGGTGTGTGACTAGTTCTGGCACTGCTCATCCAGTGCTGACTGTTATCATATAAAGCTGGCGAGGAGCTGCTGACATGCTCATATATACAGAACCTTTCTGCCATACAGATATAGAGTTTCACTATGTTGAGGAAGCAGGGAACTTGGGAGAGAAGAGAAATATAATTGAGTAGGTAAAAAATGAAAGTAACTATGGGGGCAATCACTCATTGATATATGTGCATTTATTTGCTGCAGACTCAGAGTAAAGAAACATATTAATACCAGGGAAGGTAATATTGCCACATTCTCTAAATCATTGTATGGAAGGGTGTTTGTATCTGGATGAGATTAATAGTCACACAATAATAATAGGGGCCATTACGATTTCCATCAAGTACGAGGAGAAGAGTACAGCTTAGCCTGGGATGAAAGTGAATATTAAGGGGTGTACTCTTGCACCCTTAGCGCTCTAGCACTTGCACACGGGGTCATGTAAATGATCCCTAATATATCTGCCTGCTGTTTAGGAATTAAGGGTTTGGGGCAACTAATCTCCCTTATTGCCTTCCCGCCGGCTAGAATGTAAATCGCCAGCGGGATGGCACTCAGAGCACTTTTCCGTAGTCGTCTGAAACTTCAGGCAGCATCGGAAAATGAAGCGATCTGAGTGCCATCCCGCGGCGATTTACATTCTAGCCGGCAGGAAGGCAGTTGGGGAAGATAAGTCGCCCCGAAGAAGAGGAGATTTGTTCCCGGACGACTAATCTCCCCGAATCTTACCGTGTGTCTCTGCCCTTAAAGGGAAACTGTACTTCTCTTCTCTTTTTATTTTCCCTTTGTGTTTGTCTAATAGACATAAGAGTTAACGTATTATTTTATCTTTGCTATCCTCCCCACCTTCAAATCTTTGAAAGGTCTGGCTGAGGTGGCCGTTCCAGTCTTATATCAGTTTCTGTTGCCCGGCTGTAGCTGTTGTGTTACTATATCCTAGCCTACAATGGGCTTTTTCTTTATTTTCTTTCTTTTCTTTCTTTTCTTTTTGATTGTCTCTACATCCACTGGCTTAGTTAGTTTTTGATAGTTTATCTTTGTATTTCTTCATTGAATGCTATTAATAACATGCCATTGCATAATTGCAGCATATCTTTTTAGTCTGCATAATATTTGCTGTCATACTGATTTCTTTTGTTAAAATATTTTAACCGCTTTAACCTAACCTAGTAGCCCAGATGGTTTTATGTAATGTCAGGGGGGAAGGGATGGGTAAATGTAAAGATATAATGTAAGGTAAGTGCAGGAAGTAGTTGGTGCAGTATAAGCAGGGCGAGGTTAGGTGGAGTTGTAGAAGTGTCAGACTGAATTATCCAGCGGCACATTATATCTGATCTGAGAGAAGAGGGGGTGAGGGTTATTCTGCACTTGACAATATGCACTATGGTTCCTGTTTGCAGGTGTGTTTCCAGACAAAGCCAGCTTTGCTCTACATGCCATTCTGATTGATCATTACCTGCGGGGGGCTTGGTACCCTAGTGGGGGCGCCAGTGAGATCACCTTCCATCTGGTACCTGTGATTGAGAAGAGTGGAGGAGCAGTGCTAGCAAAAGCAACTGTGGAGAAAATCCTGGTGAACAGTGACAAGCAAGCTTGCGGTAAGGAATGTGGAATGATTTGGATCTAATGTGCCTCCTAATTGTATAGGCAATGGTCAGTGCCTCAGGTGTTGCACAGCTAGAATTTCCAGTATTTGACCAGTAACTCAGTTAAAGGAGAAGGAAATTCCCTGGGTGCATTAAAATATATTAATATGAATATAAAACAGTCACTAGACTGGCAAGTAGAAATAAATAAATATACTTTGAATCTCACTGGTGCAGCAGGCTTCCCTGTGCTATTTCTGAGGATCAGGGCACACAGTCAGATTCAGGGAGATTAGTCGCCTGGCGACAAATCTCCTCTTCTTCGGAATGATTAATCTCCCCGAAGTGGCTTCCCGCCGGCTAAAATGCAAATCACTGGCAGGATGGCACTCGGTGCGATTTGTCTTCTGAAGTCGCCTCACAAGGAAACTTCGGGCGTCTTCAGAAAATGAATCGCACCCTAAGACACACAGGGCTATTAGTTGGCTTTGCTAAGACACTACATGTTTTTAGCAGAGGCAATTCTCAGTATTGTCAATGGCAGGGTATCTTGTAGCCACAACGAGTAGCTGCTACTAGTAGCACTGTAGCTATTAGTTTCAGCTACAAAATGAAAAATACCCGGCCATAGACAATATGGAGAATTGCCTCTGCTAAAACACATGTAGTGTCTTAGCAAAGCCAATTATCACTATTTTCAATTTTGTAGCTGTGACAAGTAGTTGCTACCAGTAGCTCTGTGTGTCTACTGCGGGCAACTAATCTCCCCAAATGCCTTCCCGCTGACAAGAATATGAATCGCCAGCTGAAGTCGCCTAAAGTTGCCTCACAAGGAAACTTCAGCCGACTTTGGAATTCCGAAGCAATTCGAATACCATCCTGCCGGCGATTCATATTCTTGCCAATAGGAAGGCATTTTGGGGAGATTAGTTGCAGAAGTAGAGAAGATTTGTCGATGGGCGACTAAACTCCCCGTCTGTCCCTGCCCTAATGCAGCAGGGTAGCACTCAAGGCAAGGCACAAATCTTTCTCCCTCATTGTTAGTGCACTAACACACCTTAGTTGTATCTCTCTTGACTGTTTCTGACGTCCTGCACTTTTGCTTTTGACAGGAGTTGTTGTAAGAGGCAAGGGGCAGGATCCTGTCAATATTTTCGCTCCTGTTGTGATTTCTGGTGCTGGAATCTTCAATACATATGAGAAGCTTCTCCCTCCTGAAATAAGAGCCATGCCTGGTAAGCAAAGCCTGTTGCTAATGGATATAGTAGGACACAATCAGGGCTGGATGGTGTTTTCCTATAATAAAGGGAGATTGTTTAATCCTAAACCAAAATATAGTTTTCTTGGAAGTACCATGCTCTATTAGGAAGGATGGAGTTCCCCTGTGTATGGCTGGTTTATGGAGCTTTGAGACACAGACAGCAGTGACTGTTTTAAGAAGGAAGTGAAGGATGAACTATAGGGAAGGGGGTGTATCTCCCTATTCTTCCTCTCTTTCTGTAATGTTTTTCATATATTCTGCTCTTTCCTTCATTTGTTGTTCTTTAATCCTCTCCTCTCTTACTAATGTTGCCGTCATTATCTAACACCCACTGCTTCTCCCTGCAGAGATCCAGTCCCAGCTGGGCATGATGCGGCATGGTGATGGTGGATTTAGCCTCTTTATTGGATTAAAAGGCACAAAGGAAGAGCTCAATCTCGTAGGTGCCAATTACATCTACTTCCCAGACACCAACCTGGAAATGCTGTAAGTAGGTCCTTTTAACCAAAATCTAAAGCGTATTTACCAGAAAGTTTGTTTCAGTATTGGCAACCATCAGTCATTGCTTTCATTTTGCTTATTACTAGACAATTTCAACTAATTGCTGACTGGAGTAAATTTAACCTACTGTAGTAATTGTGTGTTCCCTGAATGAGCCAAAAGGGATCATTTAATGCAGGGATCCCCAACCTTTTGAACATTCAGAAGTAAAAGGAGTTGGGGAGCAACACTAGCATGAAAAATGTTCTTGGGGTGCCAAATAAGGACTTTTGGTAGTCCCTATGTGGATTGCCCACCTACATTGAGGCTCTGTTTAGCAGTAGACCTGGTTTTTATACAACCAAAACTTTCCTCCAAGCCTGGAATTCAAAAATAAGCCCCTGCTTTGAGGCCACTGGGAGCAACATCCCAGGGGTTGGGGAGCAACATGTTGCTCACGAGCTACTGGTTGGGGATCACTGATTTAATGAAACCCCAGACACAAGTAACAAAGAGTAATCGTGGGTGCTGCTGGTTCTAACCCATGTTGTACAGTTGCCCAGCTGCTATTTTTTTACAGCGTCTGAGCTAACCAGCATTCTGGAGTTATTAACTTACCCTTGGTACTCAGAAGCAATAGCGGCATATTTAAACATTGAGCCCCCACCAACAATGTGCATTAAGTGCAACTAATTGGAAAAACAATATTCACTTACTAGCAAGGGAATCCCAGCTAATTGAGATATCAAATGATAACCATCTCAGTAGCAAAAAGGTGGCCATAGACGCAAAGATCTGCTTGTTTGGCATCATCGACAAACGAGTGGATCTTTCCCCGATATTCCATTAATGAGCATGGCTATATCGGGGGTAATCTGATTGTTCGGCCGAACGATCCGATTACGATGCGCAATGGGCTCTGGCGGGATCGGTCGGGTCAAAATCAACCCTGACCGATCGACCAAACGACCGATCTCCGCCGGACGAAAGATGTCGGCACATGCCACACACAATCCGAAAATCGTACGAATCCTCGATTCGTACGATAGGATTTGTGTGTCTATGGCCACCTAGGCTATGGGCACACAGGCTAGAGGCTCTGGCTGTTGTCAGTGGCAGTTGTCAGTCTGCGTAATTTTACAGGCTGAGAGAAGCAGATCTGCTCAGTGTCCTTGCTCCATTGATTTGAATCTGATTGGCTCATATACACATACAGCGGAGCTGAGGTCAGCCAGGAGATGCCTCCTTTGGTATATATGGATTGACCTGAGCTTCAGCTCTGCTGTGTGTGAGTGCTCACAGGCCAATCAGATTCAAATCAATGGAGCAGGGGCATTGAGCAGATCTGCTTCCCTCAGCCTACAAACATATGCAGACTGACAACAAATGGAGCCTTCAGCCTGTGTGCCAATAGCCTAAGAGCCACAAAAAGTATTTGTCTCCGGGGTCAGGCTGCAAATAAAAAATCTGGCTCAAAGTGCAGGGCACAGAGCTGGCAGGCACAAAGTAGCCCTGTCCTCACCTGGCAGTAAAAACCAGAGTCAATTGTGGCCTGTGCCAGCTGGTGCCCCCCCACCAACCCCTTATGAATAGAGCTCTGCCAAATTCATGTGCCATGGTGCAAAGTTAGGTCTCTGCATTCAATTTTACTACACGCAGAACAGTGTGTTCTTTACAAAGTGCAGAAAATGAGGAAAATTGAGCCCTGCATATGCAAACAGTAAATTACTCCTATTGTCTATAAATCTAGTAAATATAAAGATTCAACATCAGGCATCTCCTTTATTTTACAGAGAGAAACGTTTTGTCAGTGCTTCACCAGAGGACGCTCCAGCTTACATTCCAATGTTGTATATAGCTTCCGCTTCTGCTAAAGATCCCACCCATGAGGATCGATGTCCAGGTATGACTCCTGATCTAATAAACATGATGTGCCTGTGTGAAGTCTTGTCTTATCTAAGATGCCCAGGTTGTACCATACCATTAATTCTACCCGTATAAACTGCTCAGGTTAAATCATCCGCTAGTGAGTCTGGCTCTACTACAACCCACAGACGCATTAATAGGTTGTATGTTTTTCCATTGCTCTGCATTCGGATGCATCAAAGAAAATGTAATATTTGGCGCTTGTGTGGGAGTGGGAGAGTTTTCCCATCATTGGGCCAGGTAGATCAGGGACATGACTCATTTTGAAAGGACCATTTTTTCCATTGCTCTGTTTTACTCCTAGGCGGAGGCTATATCCCAGGGGCCCAAGTAAGCAATGGGGTAATAATTTGGGGAGGGCTCTGCTAGTTTAGTAGTATGGAGCCCCATGATTACTGATGTGGTTATGCTGGTGAAGACTGCAGCATTTAGCCAGATATTCGATTCTGTAAATTCCTTGGCATAGTTCTGCCCCACTGCTCAACATTTACAAAACATCCTTTTTTGCACTTTGGGATACACTTTATGGGTATTATTAGGGTTGTTATGTTTTATTTAAAAACCAACGTTCGTTACATGATTTCACAGGCAAGTCAACCCTGACTGTCCTTTCCTTCACCCCATACGAGTGGTTTGAGGAGTGGAAGGATAAGAAGGTGCAGAAACGAGGCTCAGATTATGAGAGTCTGAAGAGCGGCTTTGCTGACGCCATGCTGGAGACCACCATTCAGATCTTCCCTCAGATCAAGGACAAGGTGAGAGCTCAGCTGTTACTGGGAAAGGGGCAGAGTCAGGAACTCAATAACAATTACAGGGGAAGTGTCAGAGAAAGGTTCCATAAAGAGCTACACAGATGGGCATTTCCCAGCTTGCTTGAGTCAAGAATGGGTCACAGTGGTAAGATGCAAAATGAAGGTTTAGTGTCCGGATTCTGATATTGATGCCACCCTGTGCTTGGTGACTGCAGACTGATGATACGCATTTAGTCCCCCAAGTTAGGTGACTTTGGATCATTGTGTGAAGTAGTTTACGCATGATTTTGTGTCTTTGCAGATTGATTGCTACACCAGCGGCTCGCCTGTCACCAACCAGCACTACCTAGGTGCCCCACGGGGTGAGTTTTATGGAGCACAACACGATATTGCCAGGATGCAGCCCGATACCGTGACAGCAATGAGAGCTAAAACACCAATAAAAGGACTTTATCTTACAGGTTAGTGGCATTGGGGGGGGGTTTCACCTCCTCAAATATCTTTTGTATGTAATGAATAAGGCTTTAAGAATGGCCAGCATTCCTCTTAAATTCGTATTCTCTACAAAGACATATAGTTTATTGCTTACTTACAGGATTGATGGTGTTAAATATTTATCTTGCCTCTTATCTTCATATGTATTTGTTTGTGTAGTTAAGCTGACGCTCTGTTTTTGGGTTTTGTGGCTTAGTATTTGAACTGACAACATATTCTGTCTTCTAGGCCAGGATATCCTCCTGTGTGGGTTTGCAGGTGCTTTGACCGGAGGGATGATCTGCGCATCTGAAATTTTGGGGAGAAATCTTTATCTTGATCTGCAGAAACTCCGTCGGCAGATAATACAAGAGAAGGCCAAAAAGTTGGAGTAGTCTCCATCCATAGGGACGTGTCTGAAGGGAAAAGAATAAATGCACTGAAGAAGAGAAGGATGGAAATGAAGGTCCAAATCCAATCACTGTATATTTTAAGGGATGATGGCAGCTGGAGTCCACGGATCAGTCACAGAATGGCACACTGGACAGACTAGTTTAAATGAATAACAATTATGAAATGGATTTTATCCCCAATGTAGATTCAAGGGCATCGTTAATAAAATCAATTTTGGTGGCTTTCAACCACTAGACTTTTCTTTTCCACATCCGACTCCTGTTGTCTTTCCATTAATCCCAGGAACATTTATTCACTTTTCACCCCCCCGGTGCTGCCAGGTATGATTTTAGTTTTAGATCCTAACCAGTTTTAGGCCACAAGTTGGATATTCTACTTTATCCAAACCATTCTTGACAGACAGAATTGGGGTCAGTTATTACAGCCGTGCATTGCTCAAAATTGCCACAAATGATGCTTCTAGGCCACCAAAGCACTCTCATTCTGCCATAATTACTTTGATAAATTTGTAAAATCTATGTAAACATAGTAACATTATCAGCATGCCAGCTGTGCCTTCCTGGGTGACACTGATGTGTAAAGAGGGTGTTTTTTAGATAAAGTGCTGAGCCAATATACTACCACCAGCTGCTCTCTACTGAATCCTACATTTCTTGTGAGATACAAGCAGAACTCACAGGGTCCCCTTTTACTTGGCAAGGCGGAACAATCCTGTGTGCATCAGCCAAACATGGAAGACATTAAAGGGCAAGTAAAGTCTAAACTAGAATAATTAATATTTTGTATACTAAACATAAACATGAACTTACTTCACCACAAGCCTAATCAAATAAATGATTTATGTTTTCAAAGTTGGCTACAGGGGGTCACCATCTTGTAACTTTGTTAAACATCTTTGCAAGACCAAGACTGTGCACATGCTCAGTGTGGTCTGGGCTGCTTAGGGATCATCATAAATTATCAAAACAGCACAAGTCAAAAAATATCTGCCAGAAGCCGATACAGCAAGACTGATTAATAATCAGAATATACAGACTGCACTGGGTCCTGTGTTGTCATGTAATCTAATGTGGATTTTATAGTTTTTGTATTGTTTAATACAAACTTTCTCCAACCCTGCAGAACTGGTGGCTACAGTAAAATAATCCTCCAAATAGAATGTCAATGTATCTGTTTAAATCTGGCTCCATCTTTGTTCCTGCAGCTGGAGTTGGAAACAGTAAATGCAAAAATAAAATCCAATACAAATCTCTGCACAGTCGCCGACTGCTCTACGGGGAAAAACAAAGCTGCTTGAGTTCTGCATGGCTGGGAAGTAAGATGGGGGTTCCCCCTGCTGTTCATAAATATGATTGTTTCCCTGCAGAGCAGTTAGGGACCATCTGACAATTCCTATCCACAGCAGTAAATGAAGCAAGAATTTCACTGCATACAGTCAGGTTTCTTATAAAAACGGTACACATTTCTTAATTACAGTATATTGGAGATAGGTTTCTTTTTCATTAAAGAAAGTAAAAATGGGATTTTATTTATTTGTATTTACATGCCCTTTAAGCAGGTGGTAACACAATGTTTGGGGATCCATCACATGTGCTGAGTTGAGTATTGCATTGTAGCAACTACTGGTAAAGCCAGGACTTGCCTCTTGGGGGAGCTATGTTTTTTCTGCACTCTATTGTAAATGGGCCCTAATGTTCCTAAGAGGTAACATACCATATATTACAGTCTTTGGCTTCATTGATGTCTCTAGATGGTTATACACAAGGACACAATACACCAAACCACAACAATGTCCCATCTTTTATTTCAATGGAATACACTGTGATAACAATCATTATAATTGGGGTGAGACATCTGAGCTAGCAATCAAATGCCTAGATAGTATGTTCCTTTTGTGTGCAGTGCGTTATTACTATTATATCAAGATTAGTGTGGTTCTGCTGGGGGAACAGAACTGGCTGTGCACTGTTGACTTAAAGGGCAAGTCAACCCCAAAATAAATACAAAATTAGAAAATAAATTGGCTTATAAAAGAAAACATAATTCTAAGCAACTTTGCAATACTTTAACTAAGACTGTTGCCACGTTGTTTAAAAAGTAACCAGGGAGTTCAGCAAATGCTGCTTTCAATAACAATTGTTTTTACTGAAAACTTTAAAAGCACTGACCTTTTTGTAATAAATGTATAATGGAAAGTTGCTTAGAATTATATTTTTTTTATTAGTCAAATCTTTATTTTGAGGTTGACTTTCCCCTCGGGTTCCTGTGGCGCCGTTACTATGGACCAATGTGTCTGATGCTGGAAATATAAATCATTTTCCAAATACAAATGTCAACTTTTCCAGAAATTTTATTGTCATATTAAAGTATGACCAGAAGGTGGAGATAATGTTTAAGCTTGCAGGTGTCAGCAGCCTAACAGCTTAAGATGGCCATAGACACACAGATCCTATCGTACGAATCGAGGATTCGTAAAATTTTCGGATTGTGTGTGGAGAGTGCCGACAGCTTTCGCCCGGAGAAGATCGGTCGTTTGGTCGATTGGTCAGGTTTGATTTTGACCCGACAGATCCCGCCGGAGCCCATTGTACATCGTAATCGGATCGTTCGGCCATACAATCAGATTACCCCCCATATAGCCATGTTTGTTAATGGCATATCGGGGAAAGATCCGCTCGTTTGACGATGTTGCCAAACGAGCGGATCTTTGCGTCTATGGCCACCTTTAGTCTGTTAGATATTGATTGGTGGCAATTACAGATATCACACAATCATGTGACTTTATTTTATGAAGGCTCACTTTTTCTCAGCTCACAACAAATAAAAAGGTCTTTAAATTTGTTTTTAAATTGAGACCTGTTAATTTAGAGTGGGACATTTTCCAGGTTGTGTTAAAAAATTAAGGAACAGTAGCATCTAAATATAAAAATGTAATGTTGTGTTGCTCTGCACTGGTAAAGCCATGTGTTTGCTTTGGCAACACTGCTATAGTTTATATAAACAAGCTGCTGTGTAGTAATGGGGGCAGCCATTCATAAACAGTAAGCAGTAGATAACAACAGATAAGCTGTGTAGTATACAATGGGATTCTATAGAACTTATCTGTTATCTACTGTGTATTCTGTGCTTGAATAGCTGCCCCCATGGAGACACAGCAGCTTGTTTATATAATATAGTAGAGTTTTTTCAAACACACCAGTTTTACCAGCGCAGAGCAACAGTACATTACATTTTCTTGACTTTAAAACACTTTCAATGTTTGGTGTTACTGTTCCTTTAAATCACAAGGTGATGATGTGTCATACATATAAATAGCCCTGGTCATTGCAGTAGTTATGGAAGTTGCACACTGGCTCCAGGCTTCAGAATGGCAATTTTACTCACTGGGGCAAAATATGGACAAATGATTAAACCTGTACTTTTTCTTTAACACATTGTTATTTAAAGCCCAGGGTAATTTGATTGAGTTGGCATATTTTTTTTGGTTATTATCTTTTTCCCCCCAACCCCTTGGAAAATTTCCTATGGGCGCCTACGGCTGACTCTCTTCGGAATCATGGAATTTTATCAAAATAGATGTAATCCTGTTAATTACCCTTTATTTATACAATATCAAAAGATTGGAAGTAGGAGACACGTGTCCGTTGGTACTGCTGATTGGCCGAGTCACGTTCCTTTTCAAGACAGTTTCATTTGCTTATAAATGAAATCAGCAGAAAAATAAAGCAGCGACTATAAGTGCTGACAATCCATCATTTGTCTTTAAAGGGCA